>NC_136592.1:14569882-15052923 GCF_910589615.1 Taurulus bubalis | reverse complement strand
TATATATATATATATATATGTATGTATGTATATATATATATATATATATATGTATGTATGTATGTATGTATGTATATATATATATATATATATATATATATATATGTATGTATATATATGTATGTATATATATACATATATATATATAATATATGTATGTATATATATATATATATATGTATGTATATATATGTATGTATATATATATGTATGTATGTATATATATATATATATGTATGTATATATATATATATATATATGTATGTATATATATATATATATATACTATATATGTATGTATATATATATATATATATATATATGTATGTATATATATATATATATATATATACATACATATATATATATATATATATATATATATATATATATATATGTATGTATATATATATATATATATATGTATGTATATATATATATATATATATATATATATGTATGTATATATATATATATATATATGTATGTATATATATATATATATATATATATATGTATGTATATATATATGTATGTATGTATATATATATATATATATATATATATATATGTATGTATATATATGTATGTATGTATGTATATCTGTGGGAATCAAACCTTCACCCTAGTGTGTGTACTGGTAGTCATAGAGGATGAATGGGGATCTGTGAAGCACTAAGTTTTAATACGGTAAAGAGTCTACTTCAGTTTCTCTTCCAAGACATATTGACATATAGCTAGAAACGTAAAGGTGTGAGTGATAAATTGAATATGGTTGAATTACATTTAGCTGCTTTAGTTTCAGTTTCCTGGTATAGTGCACGGCTGGTTCGCCGTCATGGCTCTCTGGGACACATAAATGCAACAGTCAATACAAATATCTTGAATCTTAATGTGAATAATATTACCTGTGCTACTGTGGAGAAAAAAAAGCCTCTTCCTTCACTGAGCTAAGAATTCAATTAAAGTTATTTACGAGCAGGTGTGTTGCTGGGAGTTCCTGGCCTAACCCTCCCAAAGGGACTCGTAAATAACCTGCACCTTTCATCCTACAAAGGATGCAGCTATTTTTGAGAATGAACTAAAATGTGGCAATACTAGGTGAGTATAATGTATACATTTTACCTAACTACTAATTTAGTCATATTAATATTTAATTATGGCATTTTATATTCTGACCTGTAGGCTACCTGCGTACCTTGGGGCCAACATGTGTCTTGCTGCCATATTGAGCTCCTCCCAAGTTAGTTGGTGATAATTGTGCACTTTGTGGAAAATAGTTTTGTTGGTGTTAAAAATACACTACTATCTACAGGTATACACTACCATCTACAGATCTGCCCTGTCTTTTAATTTAAATGATCGAACAGGAAAATGCACACCTTCAAACATGATTTTGGCTGGACTGTTGCCCCTCTACAGCCAAGTGGAACAAAGGTAAAATACTAGGATGATTGTTATTGCTAGTTTTGTATTTCAGCTTGCGCAAGCTACATTAGAGCTATATAAATTAGCCTGTATTCCGTTATTTGCTTATATAAACGTTAACCGTTGTGTAACATTAAACTGTTTAATAAAACGTGTCTAAAAGGATGCAAAAAGAAAGCAAAGCTAATACGTTAGATTGTTAGACGTTAGATGTCGTATGATATTAGAAACAAAGATTATTAAAGTATGATAGCTAGCTAGTAAAGCTAGTTAGCTAGCTAATCAAGCTAGTTAGCTTAACGTTAAACTAGTGATAGTTAAACGGGCCTTAAACAACCAATTTAACAGATAGATTACAATTTTGGTTCATAAAGCGCCTCAAATCCTGTCACGTTATGTTAGATCTATTTTCTAATGAGGCACCTGTTATTAAGGAGGTAAAATATTTAACTTATGACTTCACTAATGGTTAATAAATAACGTTAGTTCAGTAATAATTATGTTAGCTGACATTGGGGTTAACATGTGGAATGTCAATGAGCTATAATTAATATAGGTTTGTAATGTGCTACGTTTTTAATAAATGATATTGGTCCAGATGCTCCATCTTAGTGGTAGAGCAGTAGCTAAATCAGGGCTCTCAAGTGTCACGCATTGAGCGTGACTGTCACGCATTTCGGTCTTAAGTCACGCCCTCCCGCCACAGATCGTATTTCTCACGCTGAAAAAAAACTCTAGGCTATTTAATGTGCCGCAGCGCACAAACATGACCTGGTCGCGCTGCCCTCATCATGGAGGAATCAAGCGCGTCTCCCCCGAATCCCCTGGAGTTCTGCCGTGAGGTGCCACTCATCAGCCAATCAAAAAAAAGAAATGGGCTACACGAATAGCCAATCAGAAAAACGTATCTGTTGTATCTGGGTGAAATGTAATCCAGCAACCAATGAAAATAAAGCTATGGGGATATGTCACTCTTACCTGTCTTAAAAACTTGAGAGCCCTGCTAAATATAAGTTCGACAAAGCATTTCTCATTTGTTAGATGAGAAAAACACTTTTAAATAATAATCATGTTTTATAACTGATCTATAAAGCAGAGCGCGATCTCAAAGAAAATGGAACTGAATATTATGACATATAATAATGTTATGGATATTGACACCGTGAAAAATATAAATACAATCTACCCAATAGGTTAAAACCCCCTTGAGTAACTAAAAACACGCCCTCCGAGGGCAGGTCGGGGTTTCTCGTTATGATTTATATCAAGTGGTAAAATTGTTGCCTTATGATTAATGCAACACGCCCTTCAAAGAGGAATGAGTAGTAAGCGCCCTGAACCCGCCCATGTGATGTTTATTGATCAGGTCTCCAGCAGGCCCATCTGACAGCGCTCAGCTTCAGTCTGGACATGGCGTCGCTGTACCGACACGGGGCGCATCTCCTCCTCTCTGTGGGAATCTGCTAGTCGCACACCGGGACGGGACTTCTCGATTCTCGTCGCGGTTAATAGCGATCATACATGGCGATGGAGGACGAGGATAATAACAACACAGCAGGCGCGGCGACAAACACCCAAACGAAAGGAGTTGATGTCGGAGATAACGGGGCTTGCATAGACAGGCAGCCGGACACGGTGGCACACCAAGCGGGGCCGAATCCGACTGCAGGTCGCGGCAGCCGCAGTGGTCCGGGATCTCATGCTGCGACGGGGATCCGAGTGCTAAAGGCAAGTCATTACGAGGGGATGTGCTTTCTGGTGATGCAGTATATAGGGGATTCAAACAGTGCTCGACACACATATCTCTGTATTGTGTTACATGTCAAGGTGTTTCTTGCATTGCAGTTTGTGCTTCAAGCAGGGCAAAGTGCAGGAGAGTGAAAACGCATCCTTGTAATATTATGTAATGGCTGCGATATCCAGTGATTGATGTTCTCGGGTTGATGATTGATCTGTGGATGAATGCCACTCAGTGAGGAATGTAGCAGAGCCAATTCTCTCTCTCTCACACACACACACACACACACACACACACACACACACACACACACACACACACACACACACACACACACACACACACACACTATAGGCTTTTGGCTTTTAGAGCCTTTTTAAGAAGGTACTGAACAGTACTTCTATGACATTTTAGGTCAAGACACATGATGTGTAACGACATATAATTCCCTGATAGCTGCTCACAAGACAACGACAAAGACACACAAAACATCTCAGCTGTGCTATTCAATGCATGTGTATGCAGTTATTGCATTTTAAATCATACAATAAAATAGGTCACCTTGTTAATAAGTGTATAACATCATATGCAAAATGTAGATTTGTATTCAGATTTGATTCACCATTGTGATATTTCTGCTCACAAACATTGGCTGTGAAACCATTCACCCAAAATCCAGTCAATTTAAGGGGACCAATGCTTATGTGTTTTTTTTTTTCAATGCCTGTTCACATTGACATAAAATAGATAATCAAGTTGTGTCTTACCCAAATGTGTTAATTAAATCAGGAGCCACATCCAAAACCTACCTGCCCGCCTGTCTAACCTCTGGACCCTTACAGCATCTTCCAAGTAGAAGTATCCAAGCAGTCAGTTGATGTGTCTGAACTTGTGTTGTTATAGCTTGGTGAAAGGAGTCAGTTTTTAAATGTGATTGAAAAGAGTGTGCAATTGTATGTGAATATAAGTTGCATCATTGTGTGTGTGTGTGTGTGTGTGTGTGTGTGTGTGTGTGTTTTGGCAGCTGGTTGATCTTTGAAAACTCTCGCTCTGTGGCTCATCTCTCCAGTACAGTATCGAGCTGCATCCACTGCAACTAGTGGTCTAGCAGACTTTTCCATAGAGGCCCTTTGATTTATTTTAAGGTACTCTTCCTTCACACGGCAGCAAATCGCTCTAAATCGCTCTAATGCTTCCTAAATATAACAACTGAATGAGGCGACGATGGCAACATTTCCAAACAATATGGATGACACCTGTAGGTCATCAAACTGGATTCTCTGCAGACTTGTGCGTTCATATGAATCGCCTGAATAGATGTGGAGTCAAGGTGCGTCCTTAATCTGTGTCGAATGCAGTGTATGTGTGTGCGTCCATAAACTGTGTCGAATGCAGTGTATGTGTGTGCGTCTCTCTGTGTGTATGTGCAGTCAGAATAGTGATAAAATATCTTTACCTCTTGAACAAGTAATGTGCTGTATTTCTTTGTTGTGCTTGTGAATAGAAGTCTTTCAAGAACACTGCCATTTTAGCATATTAGCACAACATTAGTTGGAAAAACATCAGGCTATTGCACATCCGGCTTACTTAATATTTATAATAAAACATTATGGCTGTTAAACATGCTGGTGCGTATCTGATGTCAATGTCTGTGTTAAAATTACTCTTTTTATGTCAGCAGCGCAACATGAAGCGGAATGGTAGTCGTGGCTGCGTGACGAGAAAGACCAGATTTGGATCAAGAGAGCGGGACTGGCTAAAGGGGGACACCCAGCGGGGCTGTGTTTGTCTGTATGGGGGGACAGTGGACCCCCAGACACCTGCCTCTGGTCCACAGGCCTCCTCCACCCCGCAGACAGACCTGCAGTTGGTGCTCTGCTCCACCAGTACCACAGTGGAGGAACTGTGTGCTCAGAGGGACGGACAGGGACTCTATGTTCAGTTGCATGGAGACCTAGTCAGGTAAAATACACACTAAGTTAAGTCGTCAAAGTAAAATTGTACTTCATTATTTTAGCCATTTGGCAAAAATATCCTAAAAGGTAAAAATAGCTTGCTAGAGACCAACTGTAGTTTGAAGGCTTGTTCCGTCCTTGGTTGAGGGCTCTGGCTGGACCATTCCAAATACCCTGTGCCCATTAAAGCCTGCCTCTGTTACTCTTCCTGCATCCAACATCTGCAGTCCTTCATCAGTGTCTTCATTGGATCTATTCAATACAGTGCTGCTGTGCACTCTGAAGCATCTGACTGCCCACATCTCAATGCATAATCATGTACTAATGGAAGAAAAAAAGAAATACAAACTGACTTGAAGCATAAAAAGATGCTTTGGGTTGTAGTTACACGACTATAGTGCATGGGAAACATGAGATGTTGTACAACTGGTTTAGACAGCTGCTAAGTTAAAATGGAAGCACATCTCTTCCATCTAATGCACAAAAACAGAGCTTAAATTGGTATAATGACATCCAGTAACTTCAAAAAAAAGAAGCTATTTAGAAGCAATGCAAATTTTAAATAAATGTTCACATCTCTTCCTTGTTTATATGAATATAAAGAAACTACACCAGGGCTTTTGCTAGATATCTTGCCCATAAAAACCCCAAACAGAATGTCACCTTAATTAAGACTTAAAGCAAAGAAAGTAAACACAGCACTGAGGACCTGCTACAGTTCCACCAACATCCCATACTCCCACAGCGCCTCACTCAGGATACCCTCAGGGAACATGACTGCACGCTGCTTTCAGCAACATAAGCCATATGAAGACAGAAATAGCAAATGACCCCTTGATTATCTGTGAAAGGACAAAAAGGTGGTTCACTGATCCGTGACCAGTAAGGAATCTGGACCATTCCTCCTTTGGTTTCCTGGGAAAGCCTGTGTGAAGATATTAGACAACAGAGTCTAAAATAAGAAATAGCGTAGCTATAGCTCAAGTTACAATGGCTTATGGCATATTCTATGTGAGCCTTACTGTCTGGTCAGGCATTTTTTAATGATGTGCAATATTGAGACGGATACCAAAAAAAACAACTTAAAATTGTACTAGGTGCATTTATAGTGGATCATTTTAAAAGATTGTGCTTGTAGTATTAATAGCTTGAAGATTGTGCCATGGACGAGCAGCAAATATTGGTGGCTGGAGGTTACACTTTACAAGCTGGTAGCCGATGGTGTGATCAGCTCACAGCATATGAATTAAAGGCTGTGGGCATTGCACTGTATTGCAGACTGGAAATAAATATGCATGTGGATAGGCTGTGTTGTATCAGTATACATTCCAGCAGTACAGAACTTCAATCGCTGTCGGCCGGCGAATATGACCAAGTGGGTTTCAATTTAATATTAAAGTCTTTATCATTTAAATACAGCGTATTGGTGACTTAAGAAAATGTTTCTGTTTCTGTTTAGGAAAAATCCATTCCTGCAGACAGATTTCATTTCACGTATTGTGTTTCAAAAAAGTGCATGTAGCCATTGAAAATACATTTATTTCGTTTGACTTTAAAGGGGCTTCTAGTCATATTAATTTCTCTCCTTTTCATGAACTCTTTCTAGATGCATGTTCTATGTCTAATAGTTGTTGCTACGGGGATTGATAATTGATAAACTAACAGTTTTTTCCCGATGACAGTCAGGCTCATCAACAGAGCCCGGGTTCCCCCTGACTGACCCTGTCACCCCCAGAACTATTTCTTACCGGTCACTCCCCTGCACATCCCTTCACATTTAAATACACATGTCACTTTAACAGTCCACGTTAACATACACTTTACATTAATGTTATCTGTTTGTCTGAGCACTTTATCCTATACCTAATTTAATATCTATTGCACTGTTGTTGTTGATTGTCTCGTCTAATGTCTAATGTTATGCACCTTCCGCCAAGAAAAAATCCTCGTTTGTGTAAACATTCCTGGTAAATAAACGGATTCTGATTAATAAACAAACATCTGAACCATACAACGCTGTTGACAGCACTGACACTGGCTCTAAATACAGGTTTGTTACTAAGAACATGATGGGAGGGATGGAAGCTTTTTTTTGTGATTTTCTTTTTATAGCTTGTTGAAGTGTGTGGCTTACAGGAAGACTTTTACAGGAAGTACTTTGAGTGGGACAAACTCCCTTTTAAGATAAATTTACTGAGACAAATGATTGAGGACATTCGTCCTTCCATTCATCCACTTTTGAGCCACTCCTGGTCAGGGTCACAGTGCCAACAAGGTGAGCAGAGCAGTTCGGTGTTATTTTTCCAAGCTACAAGCTCTTCCTTGGGGATCCATAAGTGCTCCCATGACAGATGATATATGTAATCCCTCCGACATGTTCTGGGTATGCCCGGGGTTTCCTCCCAGTTTGTCATCCCCAGAACACTTCCAAAGGGAGGCTCCCAGACATCTCAACTGACTTCTCTCAGAGGAGTTAGCGGCTTGATAACATGGGCCCCCCAAATCACTGAGCTCTGAAATGTAAAGTGAAGCCAGCCGTCCTGCAGAGAAATCTCATCTCATCTCATCTGCTTGTCTCGACAATCTGCCCAAAGGGCCCAGACCAATTGCAATTCAAGAATACCCCTGAGATTGGTCTGAAGTGCAGAGAGAACCTCCGTAGGATCAAGACACAGCACCAGCTACAAGAGTCAGGTTGGATGACCCCTGTAAGCATCATTATCTTGTGGGCTCACCGCTGACGAGGTGAAGGGTAGAGGCTGGGTGAAAGGCCTGTTGAAGTGTTAGTCAAGAGGAGGGGCTGGAAAAGATTAGGTATTGTGAGCGTGTTCAATAACTACAATATGTTGGTTGAATATACTGTATATTGCTCTGTGACTAGTTTTCATATACATTATGAAAATCTAACATTACACACAGACTTTGCTAGAAACCCATATCTACCCACAAAAATGGTGTTTTGGATTGTTAATTGGAAGCTTTTCTCCAGTATGGTCTGATTATTAATTTTCAAAGGACAGCAACTCGTTAATAGGTGGGGAATGTTTTCCTTTGATTCTTTTGCAAACAACAACCACCTTCTCTCATTGCTAAATTATTATTATTATATTAAACCTTGCTAAATTATCTATAATTGCAGAGGCGGCACATCTCATGCCAGAAAATTAGATGTAAAACACACCCTGATGAAATTCACACACCCTGCACACCAATTTAAGATATTTGGGCTGATTAGACCTCTACTCAGGTTGATGTTTAGCGGAGCCATGCTGGGAATTACTAGCACAACCTACAAATTACTGTAAAAGGAAAAAGGAAATGTCAATCAACCACTGTCAGTACACACAAACACATTCCACAGAGGTCTAACTGGCCAAATTAAGTAAAACACTTATCCATTATTATTATTATTATCCATTGTTTCTGTAAATCTCATCTCTCTCTGTTGCCTCGGTTACTGGGTGGGTCTACAGTAAATTGAGGGACATATTTCCATAGATTGCTACAAAATGTACCTTCTACCCTGAGGACGGATGAACCAGCTGCATTTAACAGATTGTTTTAGATTGAACAGCTTCTCGCTGCATTGCCCAAGATTGGAGGATTTGTGACTAAATGAGGCATATCTAAGTCTGTGAATGGTCAAAAGGGACTGTCAGTCATCCTCCTCTCGCTGACCTACTCGAAGCTGTGTAAATCCTGCTTTGAGGTTTTAAGGTGTTGCTGCCACAGCTGTCTGAAATAAAATAACATGATCCTGCAAGTCATATAGTGCACATCGTGCTTGCAAGACTTCCATCATGCAGCCAGACAGTAAGCATTTATGTGAAAGGCTGCCTGAATCAGGCAAGGGGTACGGATTTCAGGGTTGACATTGATCCTGTTAGAAATCAGCGAGGAGAGTCCTTAAAGTGATAGTGGACCGAGATGATGATGAGTCAAATGCACAGTTAGAGGAAAAACCACTTAGTTCTACATTTTGCAAATTGATTTGGGTTTTATTGAGAAAATATCTGAATATGTACTGAGTTCATTTTGCTATTCATAATGAGAAATGCCCTTTTTCCATGAGGGAAAAACGTTGAATGGCTGTGTGAGAAATCTTGAAACTGCAGATGAAGCAGATGTTCTTTGAACAAAACTACTAAAAAAACTAAAAACAGTGACGCCATTAGCATTCCAGATAATTGCCATTAATGCAATTGGAATGCGTGCTGTGATATGCTGTATACTTACACCTTTGGACTATGCACCTCCTGAACCCTCCTGAAGTTTTTTCTCTTCGGACTTTCCTGCAATCTCATTAAAAATTGGTCTGCTGTTTATAACAAGGATGAAGAATTGGTCCAACTTGGATGTTAACTCTTCAGTGTGTGTATCCCCCTTATACTGAGTGAAGGAAACTGGTGGTAACTAATTTGTGGCGAGCATCGTTTTCTTTACCATCTCTCCTTTTATTTTGTCCTGTAGGCGGCTAGACTCCTGTGAGCGTCCGCTCCAGATGCTGTATGACTACCTGGCAGCTATGGGCTACGCAGAGCCCGTACGAGTGCAGCAAGAAGCAGCCAACTCAGACCTCAGCTGTTTGATCCGTTTCTACAGTGGTGAGTACTGACCCACAGGGGCCATCATCCCCAATCTTCCCTATAATCTGCTGTTGGCAGTGGGATCTAGCAGGGAAACTGACCAGAGGGCCTAAAAAACAGGCTGCAGCAGGTCAAACGTTCCAAAACATTTTTGATCACATCCTCTTTTTATCTTGTGTCTGTGTGTGTACATGGATTTGTGTGTGCTTTCAGCAAGGACAAAGTGAAGCCAGTTGTTTTGGGCTCCTTGAGAGTGATGTCTCTCTGACGCTGTCTATATTCAATATAGCCTGGGATGACACAAACACACACCAATCATGGCCTCATGATAAATGCCTGACCATCCGTCATCCTGTGGTGATTCCCAGTGGGCTGCTTTTGACCTGTCAGCATCACCTCAGGACCGGAGTGACTAAGTATCCCTATGTCAGTGTGATATATTAATTCAGTTATATATATATATATATATATATATATATATATATATATATATATATATATATATATATATATATATATATATATATATATATATATATATATATATATATATATATATATATATATATATAAATAAACAGAATGTATGTGACTCTTGGGGTCTTAATACAGCTCACATAAACCCACATAAATCTCTAGCGCTTCGCGTTTGAGTTTGTGCATTGGTCTAATGATACGCTTCCAGTTGCAGCAATTACAGGATTTGCCATCAAGGGCGAATGGTAAACGGTGTTCTGTGATGTGTTTTCACTTGATCAACCGACCTATGTTTCTGTTGAGTCAGTGGAACTCCTCATGTTTGGGGTTTGAACTGCTCACATGCTGCTGTACCAGAGAAACAGCAAGCAAAGCACAGCGTTTAAAGAGCTCACATGTAATTCCTTCCACATAAAGTACACACAACCCTCCCTTCACTGAAATTCGGTACTGCCACACTGAATCATCTTTGTAGTATAAGATACGATGGCATCCTGCTTTGTCTTTTATAAACACACCATTCAGTCTTGATAATCATCACTCGGGTAAGAAGCAGCAGTGACCTAAGCTAGCCTCTGGAGAATTAATACAACTTTCTCTTTACGTCTGCCTGTTAATACAACTGATGTGTGCTTGTTTAGCTGTCAGATCTTAAGCTCACTGTGGCCTTTGTCTTATTCCTAGTCCCTATTTGTCCAATTGAAGCTTTACTGTTGTTAGTTCCATGCCAACATGAGAACTGGTCGGATCTTGGCTACTATCAGTAGTCAGGCCACATTGGTCAAAGTCTAGCCAGGCCTCTTGGAGACTTCCGGCTTTCTTTTGTCGACTCATGGGAAAAGAGGACCAGAGACCAGGCATAAGCGGTACTTTGGCACTCTTGATGCACTGCCAAGGCTGAGGGTATAACTTCATTTTCTGCTCTTAGAACTGGGAAAGTGGTGAGACGTTACTGTTTTGGAGTATCACTTCCAGGTTGTTGTGGTTGTGCTGAATTATGTCAGTGTGTTCACCCACACTCCCTGTTCTGGTGTTCAGGAGCTTTTGTGTGGCTGGCACAAGGTTACCCTAATTTTTCATTCCCACCCACAGTGGTATTGTAGGTGGGCTGTGATGCATTGTTGAAACGCACAACAGCTGCCTTGTTCGGAGATCCTTCTCCCAGGTGCTTGCTTGTCTCTCAGCTGTTGTCAGGGGTAATGATCTGACTAAGCAGATGACTGTGGTCCATCAGTAAAGACTACAGCCGCTACAGAACTACCTGATCTGTATTTAATAGGCTTTGAGAGTCAACATCACTGGCTTGCAACCTGAAAGCAGCTTTGTAGATTAGCTGGTGTCCTGTGCATTTGTCTGTTTTATGGCTTTATTTTATCTGAAGCCACTGAAGGGTTTCAAAGTGCAATGCAGCAAGTAATCTATTAAACTTGACTGTCCTCAAACCTTCTCCAACCCCTGCTGCACAGATGAGATGAAAACAAACATGGACAGGGGAGTAAATATTTTCAAATGCTGACTTAATAAAAAAACGTTCCTAATGAAAACAACTGCAGAGACCTGAGGGCCAGTGGTTGTCTCTGTCGGCCCATGCAGCTGCAGCACAGACTGGGTCTGCTGTAAGCTCCACTGGTCCCTGTTCCACCTCTGCCTGGGTGATCTCTGTCTCACATCTTTGAGATTAGAAACCTGAAGCTGTTGTGCAAAGTATACGTCAAGCCCACTGTCAGTGTCAGAGCAGAGCAGTGTGAATTCACATGATCACTTCTTGTTTTACGAAGGAAAAGGAAACCTAAATGAATACTGTGGATACCCTAAACTGTGATGACATGGACCGTGAACCAATTTCCAGTGGTTTATCACTGAGTCGTAATAATCGTGTCCTGGAGGAACAGAGAGGCTATAATCACAGTGGATAACCAACCAAGGTTGCGTCTTCATTTTATGATAAAGACAGAAGGAATTGGTCTACAGGGCCAAAAAGTGGAGAAGCAGTCAGAATGAGATTTAAGAGAAAAATTAAACTCTGTTCAGATCCGGATTCCCACAAAATAGCCTCGAGCAACAGAGCTCTGCGAAGAGCAGACTCTCTGCTGTTTCCTGACAGCTCCTCATAACATGCTGTTTCTGTGATGGAGCTCAGTTTCTCCCGAGGATTTCCTCTTTATCATTTGAAACTGGCAGACAAAAATAAAAATATCCACTATTTTATTGGTCTGTTTTAATGTCATCTGCATTCAGAAGTAGTATTCAGTTACGCGTCTCCTATCTGTGTTGTTCACAGTGCTGGCTTGCCATATTTGATATAATAAAAGGTTTTTCTTGAGGTAAACACAGACCACCAAAAGCGAGCATCTGGGTGGTGGGTGGCAATTTAAATTTGCTGCCAAAAAAAGCTTGCTGTTCTGAGTCAAATCAGACTGTGTTTCCGCCTCCATTGACCCCCTACTGAATGCTATTGCAATCTATGCAATCTTGATCAAGACAAAAAACAACAACTGTGGGATACAGGGAGTACTGTGTTCAACTGAGTGCTCGACAGTTGCCCTGAAATCATGTGATTAAAACAGTTTCAAAAACACCCACCAGAACAAGATCAGGAGCTACAAACTAAAAGACAGGAAAATTGACGTTTGTGTTTGACAATAAAATAGAAACAATGGCCACTATACTTGTTCCGTGGTACATTTATATTTCCTTATCCCTCCTTCAATGATGCAAGAGAGCGGATATTTAGATTGTCAGAGTGGTGCCAACTTTTATACTTTTACTTAGTGGGCTGACATACATTATAAATGCTGGCATCCAGTTAATCAACAGCGGTTTTGAATTATACATTGCTACTCTTGTAGATATTTCTGATGATCATTTTCTACCATCAAATATTTGGCATGTATTCTTGAAAAACTACTTCAGCTATTATTTTCTTTTCAAAGCTTATGGATTAAGTTAATTAATAACATATTTTAAAATCCTTAATAATACATATACTATTAATTATATATATATATATATATATATATATATATATATATATATATATATATATATATATAGCAGTTCATAGTTATTGCAATAGATATGAGAACATGTAGTTAGCCCAGTTTTATTCTTTTGAAGGAGCTATTTTGACAAATGGCTTCAGTTTGACATATTCCTTTCTAGCCCTCCACCCAGTGCTAGTTCCTCAGTTCACTTCCTCTCTTATCTGTCATCACACAATCACATCCTATCTTATACCTGTCATATCCCTTTCCTCTGCCATCTCTCTCTTCCCTCATATCCCTCTTAAAATTTGTTTCTCCGTCCATTTTCATTCTTTCGTGATAAGTGAGCAGAATCTGACCTGTCAGGACCTCGTTGTTCATCTTCATCAGCCATGTGAAGTGAGATGTCACTGAGTTTGCTTGCAAGTGAAGGCTGCAGCCACACTTGAGATGAACAGAGGAGGTTTCAAAAGTCGTCAAGTCGACTCTCTGATTTGTCGCTTGTCACGCTGTCCCTGTGGTTTAGCAGCTCCTCCAAGGCTTGATGATTAGTTTAGTGGAGGCAGCACAGCCTCTTTGTGGCCCTGCACCTCTGTACTCTACTAGCTTGGACAAAAACAAAAAGAAGATGTTGTATAACACAGAAAACTGTGTTATACAATATCTATAACAATTTCACCAAACCCCTCTTGAGCCACGAGGAATGGTCAACGTTATTCGTCATTGTTAGGATGGGATTGATTTGTCTGATAGCCAGAGGTTTGCTGCAGACGGTATGGAGGTTTCCCAACTCAGATTGGACTTTGATTTTGTGAGCAACCTGTTTCCCTAGCAACTAATAGCCTCACAGACCTTGAGGGATAGCAGCATGTGTGTTTGTTTTAAAAGTTGGCTCTTTATGGCCAGGACTTGATACTGCGTAAATAGGCCAATGATTTTCAGATGGGGGGTTGTATTGATATGAAAGTTCAAAAGCAGTATGTTGTGTCCGCAAAAATGCCTTTAAGCTCACATTTAGGTGTGCATTTTATGTATGCATATTATGTGCGTATTTCTCACCAATAGCTTGAACAGAAAACTAAGCTAACAAATGTAATAGAGGTAATAGTTTGCTTATTTAAGATGTTGTTGGCCTTTTAAAAATATGAAAATCTATACACTTTAAGAGCAAGCACACACATTTTAGCTTTATAAATGTCTCAAATGATAATCGATTATCGAACTAGTTGCAGATACGTTTTCTGTCGATCGATTGAACTAGCTCATCTTTTGTTTTGTTAGATGACCTGTGTCAAATAAATCCTTAAAAATGTAGTGGGATTTTAAAGAAAGATGGAGGCACACTTTGAAGTCTTCAACCGACCGCTGGTTTTAGGGTAGTTTAAGAATTATGTTTTGTAATCTGGATGTTCAGAGCATTGATAAGCTAGACCAGACAGGTAGTGCTTCCCTGACTGCATAACAAAGCAACGTTTTGGCTGTGCTCATCTCTGGTGATAGTCGGTGAAGCCAGTGAGAGCATCTTGTCAACCTGTGTCAGTTCGTAGCGAGTGGGTGCGTGATGATGAGGTTATTGATGTGTGCACTGCAGTGGGCGAGTGTTTTGCTTAATTATTTGCTGAAATGAATACCGGTATGTTATTTTTTGTTTATTCTAACATACACTCTCCGTGGTCAGCTGTATTCTGTAAACCTTTGATGTTACAAATACAAATTACAAATACTCGAATGAAGTATGTAATGACTTTTTTTGTATTTGACACACAGATAAGGGATTTGTGAGAAGTGAAGTGAAAGGGAAGGTGGAGAGGAACAGCGAGTCTGACAGAACGAGGTATAGAGCAAGTTGCCAATGAGAGCCTCTTGAGTGGGAGGCAGCATAAGTTGGTTTGAGGACAATTTAACAACAGAGGACAAGAGGCTGAGGCAGTGTCTCCTCTGTGCTTATTTGACCTGCCATTAACCTGAATGTACTTGAAGCCTGGCAGAGACAGCAGGACCACCATCTCATGTGTCCTCCAGCATCGGCCAGCTAAAGCTGCCTGCTGTGGAAGTTGGCATAATTGAATTGAAACAAGTGGAATTTAATGTGACAGAACCCTGACTCATTCATCAATATGCTTCTGGTTGCACAGAGTGAGGGAGAGAAAGGAGGAAGAGATAGATACATTATTTAAACAACATTTACAGGACACCGTGACAATTTTCCTGCACCTTAGGAATGATGTTTTGGCGTGTTGATTTCACAGATCCAAGTTTGAAAATATTCGAAAGAGGAAAATGAGGAGAACTTTGATCCCTAATAGCAGGGATCAATTGAGATACTATTGGATAGAGTGCTGGCCTAAAACTGAGAACATGGCCTGGCCTGTTTCTGCATCTTTCATTGAGGCGCTATGGCTTTGACTTCTGTTTTTGGTCTAAAACCAGCCCATACCAGGTCTTCAAGATCCAACCTGACCAAAACTGACTGGTACTGCCAAACTAGACATGAATCTATTACCTTTCCAAGAGCTTTCTATCAATGTCAAGAATTTGTGTGATAGTCGACGGATCACATTTTGCATGAAAATCCATCTTGTCAGACTTTTGCGTTCGGTAAGCCAGAGCATGAAACGATCAGCCTCCTGTGAGGAACTAAAGGCAGCTATGGGTGTGGATTAAGTGCGTGCGTGAGACAACACAGAGAGGAAACTGTTCCTTCAAAAGATCAAAGTGCACACAGTTTCCAATGACAGCTTCTCACATGGTTCTGTATAACAAGCCGTCGCCCAGGGCCGGGGGAATGAACCTTTGGCCCAAAGCTCTCGTGCTTCCTGACTGTTACCGTACTGTACTCTGTCTCTTTCCCACTGAGCATTGTGTGTCTACTTATAACACATGACAAGCATGAACCAAACCTAACCCGTATCTCATAGTCAAGGTTTTGCATTGGGTCCAGTCACAGCATAAGTCCATCCATCCATCCATTTTCAGCCGCTTATCCGGGGTCGGGTCGCAGTAGGAGCAGGCCAAGCAGGCTGACCCAGGCTTCCCTCTGACCCGCAACACTTTCCAGCTCATTATGGTGGATCCAAAGGCGTTCCCAGGCCAGCCGGAAGATATAATCCCTCGAGTGTGTGCTGGGTCTTCCCTGGGGCCTCCTACCAGTTGGACGTGCCTGGAAAACCTCTAATGGGAGGCGTCCAGGAGGCATCCTGATTAGATGCCCGAACCATGTCAGCTGACTCCTTTCGACACAAAGGAGCAGCGGCTCAACTCCAAGCTCCCTCCTGATGTCCGAGCTCCTTACTCGATCTCTAAGGCTGAGCCCGGCCACCCTACGGAGGAAACTCATTTTGGCCGCTTGTATCCAAGACCTCGTTCTTTCGGTCACGACCCAGAGTTCAGCAGAGTAGCAGAACTCTTCTATGTATTTAGTGGAGTTTAATGGAGAAACTCTCTTCCTCTTACTTACGACATCAAACTTATTATCATGCAGTGAGATCTATCCAGATGTACAGTAGGTGAGATAATAGGGCAGTGTCCATCTTAAATGCTGATGAAAGATCAGTTCCTGTAATTATTAAGCTAAGCAGATGACTAATATAGCTGATATCATACTGACCTATGAGTATCTATATGACTTCATTTTCTGGAAGCGTTTATCCTTTGAGTAACTGCAGAACATTTGCTATTATTTTGCTGAACTTGTTTAGCACAGGAGGCTTGGGGGTTCTTGTCATTAGGTTGATGTCTGTGGATCTACACTAAACCTAGGTGTGGGCTTTTCCCTTTAGAGCGTCCAGTGAATGCAGACCAGCAGGAGCGGACCCTGCTGAAAGGCGTATTCAACGTCAGGAAGGGCAAGTCGCAGCTGCACAAGTGGGCAGAGCGGCAGGTCATCCTCTGCGGCACCTGTCTAATTGTGGCCTCTGTCAAAGACAGCCTGACTGGGAAGATGCACATCCTGCCCCTGGTGGGGGGAAAGGTGAGAGTTCAGTGTTTAGAGGTCAGATAACCTGAAGTGGTGTTAACCTTTCACTGTGCCCGGGTTGAGCCCCCAGTCCAGGCAGATTGTAGATACTAGTGATGCACAGGTCAGTCTTTTTATCATCTGCACCCACCCGAGCCGTTATGAGAGCCAATTCGCACCACCCCTGACCTACAAAAATATTAGTGTTAGTCAGCTACCCGATCCCGACACAACCCGCAAATCGCTTACTAGAACTGGACTGAGGACTGAGACGAGCAGATGCAGTCTTTCAGTGTGTGTGTGTGTGTGTGTGTGTGTGTGTGTGTGTGTGTGTGTGTGTGTGTTTGAGAGTGTTTGAGAGAGAGAGACAGAGAGACAGAGAGAAGGTGGACTTTTGCACACAATGTTTCTGGAAATCATTATTAACCTACTCACAATACTGCTTTGCCACTTTTTGAACCACCTGCCCAAACCTGTGATATTTCATAGTAAGCTTGTTATTATGATATGCCACCCATCAAAAATCTTTAAAGCTTTAAAATCTCTAAAAATCCCAAAAGCAGGGCCGCCCGATAGTTTAGTACGCCTACATGCTATGTAGCTGCAACTCAGACAGGGACCTTCTCCCTCCCCCTATTTCCTCTCACCTTTGTAACAACTGTCAAATGAGCGCAACATGAAATTATGATGGAAAAAAAGATGCAGCTTACATTTCTGTGCTGATGTGATATCTAGTGGCAAAGCTCAGTTGTGCAGTCACAATCCATCAGTTATGAAGCTGTCAACATTATCCTCTCTCTCTCCAGCTCACACAGCTGAAGTGAACCGGTTTGATCATTTAGCAAATCTAGTTAATACATCATAGAAGAACAGTAAGATGAACACTGACTGATATATAACTGTATATAACTGAAGATTACTGAAAGTTTTGATATTGTTTTAGCAATATCATTGCAATAATGAGTCATTATAATCATCGTTTTTCGTTTGTGTTTTCTCTCCCAGTGTTCCTCCTCATCGTATCTGTGTATTGTCTTTGTATTGAGGTGGAGGAGGTGAAGCGGAGGCAGCACTGTCTGGTGTTCAGCTCAGCCGGCTCACAGGCCCAGACATACTTTGTCAACTTTGACACACTCGCAGACTACCAGCGATGGCATCGGCAAGCATCAAAAGTAAGCAAGAGAAAAGGTGTGTGTGTGTGTGTTAACTGTGTGTGAAGGACACAATATGTGTCCCATGATTTGTCTCAGCATCAGTTTGTTTTCAGTTAGTCAAACTGGGTTCCTGCTTAAATCAGGTTAGATGTTGGGACTACAGTTGTTTTCTGCCTGTTGAGTCATCCAATCAGAAACCGCCTCTCCGAACGTGTTTGATTGGCTCTACAGAGGCAGACTCTCAGCGGTGTCTAGCATTGATTGAACAGTATACCTCAAGTCACATAGTTTATCTTTTTGTTTTTACTTCCATCAGAGGGAACTTCTATTGAGTTTGTTCTACATAGGCAGTAGATTTATTTTTACACCAGTCAATGTGGATTAAAGGATGATTAATGACCCAAACACATTTTTGTATTTATGTTATACACTGTGTGCCTCCACCGAGGCAGAGCCGGCATACAATTAGCCATGGAAAGAGAAAGCCAACAGAAAAAAGAAAGAAAACCCAATTAGTTGCAGATTCATGCTAAGTTCAGGATCTCTCTCTACCATGGTGGTATGGATTACTGGGTTAGAGAAAGCTGTTAGTGCACTGTATTTAGCCTGAGACTTAAACGATACGTTACTATGGAAACTAGAGATGATGTCTGATGAAGGTTTTTGAAGAATTTGGGCCAGAGAGTCATAATATATTAAATTATTTGTAGATTAGTAAAATTTTTAAACAAATGGTCTACCGTACAGCTAATAAACATTTGAGGCAGTGTGTTACAATTGAGAGAAAATCTACATTTTAATATACTTCTAACAAAATGTGTGTGATGATGACAGTCACTAAGAAGTTTTTCTCAAAAACAAGGGAAAGGTGATTCATGACAGCCGTGTAAACTTGTCATTTATAGTCTTATGTAATTATGCATTAAAATGCTATTATATTAAATGTGTCCTCTTTTGCTGACACATGCTATACATTTGGTGGAGTGTATGTGTGGAGTTAATTCATTTAGTGAACAATCATCACACCAGAATAAGCCTCCACAGTTTAAAAAAATAAGTAGGCTTTTCAGAGGAGGCTCAACTACACCAGCTTGGTTCTGCCACTGTCATGATGAGATTTGTTACAGCTAAGGACTGGAGATGTCAATCAAGTTCTCCTTGACTAGACTGGATATTCCTGAGATAATGACAGAAGCAGGCAGATGACCTGTTTTGAGCTGTGGTGTAAACATATTTTCAGGATGTTTGATATTATTTTTTTAAGCTGTGATGACATCATTTGTCAAACAAGAACGGTCAGAAATGTGATACGTTTAGCTGTCGTCAGCTGTGCTTGTTGGACAAGTTTGTTCATCACACAAAAGCAGAGAATCCTTGTTTCTCAGTTTAAAAGGAAATTATCTAATTGCATATATGAATGTATTCCCTTCCCAAACAGCTGCCAAATCATCTAAAACATCACAACTGTTGTATTCTCTTTCTACCCCTCTTTAATTCCTCTCTGTCAATCTGTGTCCATCCTTCTACTCTCACATGATTACTCTTTGAAAGAGGAGTTGTTGTTTTTTAATGTGGCTGGCAGAGTAGTTTTCTGGTCCCAGTTTTGCCTTTGTCATCTCTGAAAGCGGTGACGTGATGTCACGCTCTGCTGAGCAGCAGTCCCATTTTCTGGGTTGCTGCACAGTGTGCAGCCCTGTAGTTAATAGAGGAGACTGTCATCAGACTGCACTGGACGAGCACTGCTGGGTCGCCTACAATGATGGCTGGCTGGAATAAAAAGTGAGACAACGCTGGGTAACTGCACTGTACCACTAGTGAGTGTAGACGGAGATTTGAACTATGCTAAAATAAGTACAAAATTACACATGTAGATGCATTCAAACACTATTTGATACTCACACACATTATTTTTGCTACTTGCGAGGACATTGTGTGTCTTTCATTAATTTTCTTGGTCAACTACTCAACCAAAACAATTCAACAGCATCGTCTCAAAAAGACCATTAGTAGACTCAATACCTGTCTCAAACAGTTTCAGCAAAGACTAAATACTATGACCTTCATGAAGGTAGGAATTATTAAAGGACTGTTGTGTGAGATTTGTTTTAGATCGGTGTACTTGATAAACTGGCAGCTCAGTGTACTTTATTACTGCACATGTTGTCTATGGTCTGACTGTAACTGCCTTATATTAAGGAGTTATTCTATTTCTCTCTTAATCCATGATGACTGTGTGTCTCTAGAAGATAAAGTTCACTGAACTGGAAACTGGGGCATTATCTGTTTGAAGTAATGTCTTGGCTAGACAGATGGCTGCTTGCATAATCTGAGGTGAATGTAGTTGCTTCCACTGTCCATTGTCCCAGCTCATCTAAGGTAAAAAATATTTAAATGGAGCCTGGTGTCTGTGTGTGTTTGGAGTTGAAGTTCACCACAAGGTGTGAGGTGTTCGGATGGTCGCCTCCTGATTGTGTGGATCAAATGCTCTTAGGATTGCAAGGCTGCAAGAAGAACATTTGTTTTATTGTCTTGATATAATGAAGCTTGGGAAAATACTAGTTTTCTGGATTTGGTTGGTGCTGAAGGGAAAGTCACTGAAATTGTGTCCAAGATCTAAAGCCATCATGTGGGTAACGTACAAGTCAAACAGCTACTTGTTGTGATATGGAAGATGAAATCAAGGAACCCATTGGCTATTGGCCTGACAACGGATAAGCCTCTTGGGGAAAAGGGCTCTGTATATTTCTGGGGTTCCGGTGTAGCCAGCAGGTATCCGGGCCAAGCATTCCTTTTGTGTGCACTGCTCATTGTTTACAGTTCAATCGACAACTTGAGGTACAAGAATGAAGTTGGAGTTGGGAGATGACATGTACAACCACCTTGTTTTACAAGCAACCATTTACAAGCTCATTTTAAACCAATGCTAAATTACCGTCAGATGAAAGCAGCTGAGTTCCCAGATTGCATTGCGGCCAATGCGTTCTGCCTCTTTTGCTCTCCACACGGACTATTTATCTGCATTCAACCAAATGTGTTTGATCAATACTACTACAAACAGAAAACAGAACGCTTCCGTTACCAAAAACTTGTCCCATTGCATGGAGATAGTGGAAGAACATGCTGACATGTCAAACACAAAATACTAGTACTCTCTCCAAGCAGTAAAAGTTTCCTTTCTTAACTCTCTTTGTTTTTGTGTGTGTGTTTTGTGTTGTGTGTGTGTGTGTGTGTGTGTGTGTGTGTGTGTGTGTGTGTGTGTGTGTGTGTGTTTTGTGTTGTGTGTGTATATAGGTGGTGTCTCAGACAGTCAGTCTGGTGGATCTGTCGTGCTACAGTCTGGAAGTAGTGCCTGAATATCTCTTTTACAGTCAGGATATCACCCACCTTAACTTGAGACACAACTTCATGAGCCTTCAGGGGCCAGGAGGCCTGCTCAACCTCCCCAGGTAATCACACATTCTTAACCTGAATAGTTTCATACAAACAGGGATGAAGGAGACCATTTTTAGCTGGAATCATGGCCTTGCAGCAGAATGTGTCTGCATTGCTAAATATATTTCTGCTCCATTGAAAATCTCTACTGCATTTTGCTATTCTGTAGTCGACACTGTGCTCTGGTATCAGTTAATTTACTATGTTTCATAGTTTATTTTCTTTGAGCACAGGAGATAATGCTTATGACAAATACAGGTGCACAAGATGTGCATTTCATTTCTCTCTGTGCACCGCTTGCTGTCGCAGCCTTTTTGTTTGTTTATTTAGAAAGATTATGCATGGAGAAAAAGAAAATAGTGTCCACTCTGAGCAGTGACTCACAATAGCAAGCCACCACTACCACTCACAGCACCTTGGGGAACAATAAGGTGGAGTTCTGGCACAGCACCGTCTCATTCATCAAAGCCCAGTCTTCTTGACATGTGTTGCCATGTTAACACACGCACACATCAGAAGAGATGCTTAGGGTGTATTTCTATTTGAAACAGCCACCTGATTTTTTTAGGAGGTGGCAGTATTTCATGAATGAACAAACACACACACACACATTTCAAACTATCTTCATTAGACATTGTATGGCCAATCTAGATCTGGTAATACGATACACAGTAATACTAACGTACCAATGGCATGATTTGAATACCTTTTTCAATGTGAACACTGTCCCATTTTGCCTAACGAGACACTGGCTGTTTTTTTTTCCAGCTGCTTTCAAAGCTGTGTTAATAACATTGCAAGCCAGAAGAACAAATAACAGCACAAAACTCCCACAGTCAGCTTGAAGGGAATGAATCTACAGTTTCTAATTTCCACAGTGTTCATCCTGGATGTCGAGCTTCAGTTAGTTAGTACCACATATATCTTATTTTCATTCACATTTCCTGCCAACTGCATTCACCTGATACATAACTTGTAGCTCTGCAGAAAATACTCAATGGACCTGAGTAGCAGGCACGCTAGCATGCAGGTGCTCTTCTATGCCATTGAATCTGAACTGTAATTTCACAGCGCTAAATGTGTCTCCACCCAGTGTCTGACATCACTTTACTATGTTGGTGTTCTGTTCCAACACATCTGTGTAAATTAACTGGGCAAATGTCACAATTAATGTGGCAGGCAAGGTCCTCCATGCTGTTTTCTCTTTATTTAGGTTTTCTCAGCTGAAGAGCCTGAACTTGTCTCACAACCGTCTGGGTGTGTTCCCTGAATGTGTCTGTGAGATCCTCACCATGACTGAACTCAACCTCTCCTGTAATAGTCTCCACACAGTACCTGTGCAGATAGGCAACCTTCAAAGGTGTGACACACACCTACATACACTACATACATACATTGCAGTACATTTATAGTTAGGAAATGCATGAACAAACAGAACACTCAAAATGATATTTGAACCGCATGATGTAATTGCAGCAGTACATATCAAAGTACACCAAGTAATTATATAAGAAGTAAATCCCAAAGACAACCACAGAGTGAAATCCTGCACACATTGCAATTTAGGTTAACTTAAAAGGAGACAATATATTTGAATAAACAAGCATGAAACAGTTGATATCGTTACAGCCTCATACTGGCTGTGACGATATCAACTCATAATTGATTGTTTGACGAATAAACATATTGCATTCTCTATCCTCTGTATATCACATGTGTTTGTGAAAGCAAAATAAGTTGTGTGGTATTTTAGGGAACATTGCATATTTTTAGGTGGTTTCTAGGTAGATATTTTAAAGAATCAACAATGGAAACAAATGAACAAAACAGTAAACACAGTTTGTTCTCCTAAAATCTGTATTGAGGTTTTAATGGTTTCATTAAAATGCACTACATTAAAGTATGTTGTTATGCAATTAGATTAAGTCAAGAAAGATCAATCCGGCAGTTTTTATCCTGTCTGCCTGCTTTAATGTCAAATGCAGGTCAGTGAACAATGGCTATTTAACACGCGCAGATATGGCGACTACGCTTAGATGTAAAACACGACTGTTTTCTCCTCCATCTTAAAGCCTGCAGACACTGTCTTTGGATGGAAACTATCTTAGCTCTCTACCTGAAGATCTGGGTGGCCTGTCCCAGCTCAACAGCCTCGGGCTGTCCTTTAACGACTTCTCTCACATCCCTGCTGTGCTGGAGAGGCTTAGTGCAGTGGACAAGCTGGCCATGGCTGGGAACAGAGTGGAGAGTCTGGAATTGTGTACTCTGGCCAGAATGAGCCACCTGAAAAACATCGACCTCCGGTAAGAGGCCAGCCAGAGGATAAACAGCTCTCAGCATCTGCACTTCCTTAGTCTCTTTCAACTCTTCTTTCACTGTTCGAGGGCCCCCAAACACAGTCAATTCAGTGAACATGAGTTATTTTTTCTTTTTTTATTCTTCCATTTGCATAGACAGTAAGACAAATGACGCAAACACTAGTCCGAACCTTTTTTTACTAAACAGCTATTTTAAGATACTAGGTTTGCTGAACACAAATGTTTTTTTCTTGCCCTGCTTCACACCTGTGAGCTACCTAGAACGACACTTATTTGTTGGCCTCTGCACAAGCTGCACAGGAACAGTCGGGGGCTAAATATCTTGCTCAAGGGGACCTCTGTGGTGGGTAATAGTGGATGTGAAAGCTCTACGCATTGATTTTCCTCCAGGTCTGAGGATCAAACCAGCAACCACTGCTCCTCCCACAGTTAGCAAAAACATCCAACTTGGGAGTTAATTTGCGGTTTGGCAATGGCAGAATATATTTAATCTATAGTGAGTTGGCAGGCTGGCAGCTCTCATAAAAGAGGAATTGTTATTAACAGGATGGATGGGTCCAGGGAGAGCTTGGATCTCAGCACAGATCCTTGCCTATGAACTTAGAATGTCTTTACTTTTTGTTGCCCACTTGCTTTTAAAGGTAGGTTGCTCAATATGGAGAGACAAGTCTGACAAAAAAGTTAATAGAAGTTGTACTTTGGTGAAAACGGAGAGACAATAGATTTGTTCCAGTGTGTCCTCCAACAAACATGATATCTTGGAAACCAATGTTAGATTTTTTTTTTTTTAAACCTGAGGAATTCATATGCCAGAAATATGTTTCATCCGTCATTTTCAATTTACATTGCTTGACCTCAAAGATTATAGGACTTTGCTATATTATTCTGTTCAAAGGTAAAACTGCAGTGACATATTCCAGACAGGAACATTTTGAGGACACATGTTTACTACTATTATTCATTCCCATATATTCCTCAATGGTTGTGACATTCTCCCAGTAATATATGCTGATGATCTCTAACTGTAAACTAGAATAGCCACTGTGGGAATATTTGGAAAATTAGTGTGCAAATTTTGCAACAACCCTCAATACTATTCTGGTACTATTTTAATTTAAGAAAGTATGACATTTCAGAGTTTCTTAATTGTTTCAAGCATTTCATTTAATCTAATCCTCTGCTCCAATAGGAATAACCAGTCATATGTAATCTCTTGTGCTCCTCCTTGAATGCAGATTGAATAGGCTGCACTGGGTGAAAAGTGAGAGTCTGGAGGCAGTGAGCCAGGTGACCCAGCTGGATTTACGGGACAATTGCTTAGACTCACTAGACCTGAGCTCAGTCTGCAACCTGGAGACTCTGCACTGCCAGCGCAACCAGCTGGGTACACTAACACTCAGCGGTTTCACACTGCGCATGCTTCATGCCAGCAGCAACCGTGAGTCAAACAGAGCGTCAACTAGCTGCTATTATTGCTCTCTTCTGTTTGTATGTTTGAGCCCTTCTCCCTTGTGATACATTCATCTTATAAACACACATGAACGGGCCAGATGTTTAGCTGCTGATTGCTGCTTTTATCTGCCCGCAGGCCTTTCAACCGTCAACATCTATCCAGTCCCTAACCAGCTGACATACATGGACCTATCACAGTGAGTTCTGGCTGGGAAGAAGAAATGAATAGAAACTCTGATGTCTAAAAAATAGTATATTTACCTTAGTGCTCATTAATCTCGTTGTGCAAAGTGCTAAATTTAGGTAAATTCAGGCTGCATCAGTTAAAGATAGAACATTTTAGAAAGAAACATACTATTTTAAGGTAGTGAAATAGCACCATACCCTTCTGTCTGTAGGCCTGATTATTCAAAGTAAGCTTTACGCCTTGTCAGGGGTTAAATAAGCTATCTTGTACTTTTGAACCACCTGCCATTGTGAGAAACATTTGCTTTACTAGTCAACCTCAAGTACGGACTGCAGTCACTCACTGTTTTTATTAAAATACAGATAGCGATCATTTGCATGCTTAAATATCCCTGGAGCATATTATGTTGGCCTCCTGTTTATCACAGTTTCAAAACTGTTTACTTACCTGTGCTAGTAAAAGCAAAATGCCAACTCTGCTCAGTTTGAGTGTTTGTGTGTGTCTTTCTATGTGCGTGACTGTGTGTGTGTTGAGACAGGAACCTTTTGGAGTACCTACAGGACTGGGTGTGTGACTGCAGAAAAATTGAGATGCTGGACGTCACGCACAACCTCCTGTCTGAGCTTCCTTCCAGGTTACCGACCTGATTCTGTCACTAATCCTGAACCTTTTATGCTGAACCTAATTTGAATGTATTCAGCCTCTTGTGATGAACAGATGGCTATCGTTTTTCTGAATTAGTTTTACACATGGTCATGCTTTTTAACTGCTCAATCTTTTGCCCATAATTTGTATTTGTTATGGTAATAAGACCATGTAAAGGACCAGGCACAAATGAGAGCTGGTATCAGTCTCTTTATGTCAGACAGTATCTGTGCCTTTTGGTTGCAACAGTAAAATATGGCCTTCCTTACGTGCTTGTCAATCGTTCGCTACGAACACTCAACACAGGCATTTGCATTTGAATGAGACTTCAGAAAAGCTTTTGCAAATTAGATAATATCCCTCTATCTACTGTACCCATTCATGACTTCTATGAGGTTTCAGGAGAGAATAAGAAGCCGCAGAGTTTGTCTGTTTCGGCAGCCAAGCTGAATAGGTCATTCGTGGATTAGTAAGCAGCCAGTAGTCAAGTCTGCACTGTGAAACAATGTTCTTTAGTTTGTTGCTTTTTTTGTTGGTCTGTTCTTTTTCACTTGTTCTAATCTCTAATGTGTCTTCTGGCCTCCAACAGACTGCTCAACAGCTTGAGTTTGAGAAAGCTGCTGGCGGGGAACAACTGTTTGCAGAGAGTGCCTGACCTACTTGACCACATCCCTCTGGAAGCCCTAGACCTCCAGCACAACAAGCTAGCCGAGCTCCCTGAGAGTCTGTTTTCTAAGGCCTTAAAGTGAATCTCTCAACCCACTCATTTCAGTCAGCTTAATTCTGTCCTCAAGAATGTCTATGTTATTAGTTGAGTCTTTTAGCAGCTGGTTCCTCGTCTTTGAAATGTGTGCCTCCAGTGTGATCACTGTTTGGTTGAGGTTGTCAGTTATTGTATCACAGCTCATTGAAGTAAAGATAGTATGTTGGGATTGTGGTGAAAATCAATGGAGCATTTCAAAATGTAACTGGAGCTTAATTGGCCTTCCTATTTCCTGTGGGGTAAATCACTTAACACCCATTAGCAGTTCAAATGCCCTAATGTACTTCACTGTCTCTAATACTGAGACATAATGGCAGTGACTACTTTGTGATAGATGGGTTTCCTGATATGTTGTCGAAGAGCTGCACAGCTTACAAGGGACTGATGGAAACAACATATGGCCATAAAAACTAGGTTGATAAGTAACACTTGCACAAGGCCACTGAGGTGTCAGCAGTCTTATAATGTTTGTGGGCTGCAGAGATATCATTGCATTTGAATAATGTCTGACTCTGATTTAAAACAACAGCGTGACCAGGTTCACTCCCTCATTTGCCCGAAGGACAGGTTTTATTACGGTTCAGTCTGTTATACGTTCAGACAGCGACTTAACAGCATCTATTACATGAGGAAAAAGAGAAGCTTAAATTACTGTCCCTCCTCTTGGTGCAGGTTCAACGGTATGTTAATCAATACTCAGAATTAATTTACAATTTGTGTTTAGAAGCATTCTCTTCGGTACAATGAGAATTGTCTCGAAAAGTTGTTCAATATGACAAAATAGTGGCACCGCACAAAACATCCCCTTGCTTTCCGTATTCCTGAAAATAATGATGAATAATGATAATAATGTTGAGTTGAATGGCGGTTGTCTTTGTTGCATTGCCGCAATCTGTAGGACTGTGCCTTGCATCATCTATTTATTTTCATTATCCACATTGCCATGGCATGTGTGAAAAGGTGCAAGGCGGAATAGTTTCTGAATGTAGTGCATGTGTGAATAGTGAAAATCAATAGAGAGGCCTGAAGGGTTATTCCGGTAATTTACCAGGATGTGTGAAA
Organism: Taurulus bubalis; assembly: GCF_910589615.1. Taxonomy (NCBI): domain Eukaryota; kingdom Metazoa; phylum Chordata; class Actinopteri; order Perciformes; family Cottidae; genus Taurulus; species Taurulus bubalis. The sequence goes on along the minus strand of NC_136592.1, from coordinate 15,024,787 downwards.
GAGGCTCTTAAACCTTTACTGATTCTTCTACCCAGGCATCAAAGCTCATTAGCTTTTCCAAATCCACTGTAAATTAGACCGGACTGGCTGTATAAAGTACTTACACACAAACCTGGCTGTGAAATACTGTTTATTTGTCTTCTCTCACAGCCTAAAATACTTAAATGTGTCAGCCAATGCCCTGGAAAGTATTCCTCCCAGCAGCCCATCCGAGGAGAGCCTCAGCACACTCCAGGAGCTCTACCTGACCGCCAACAACCTGAATGAGAACTGTGGTGCTCTGTTGGTTGGACATCAGAACCTGCGGGTCCTTCACATTGCCTACAACCAGTTGCTCTCCTTCCCTGCCAGGTGTGTTACCTTGGCTTTCATGTCAATTAATGTAAATTATAATTTGTGTTCTACTAGCTCACTGTGTGAATGTGTGTGTCTTCAGTAAACTGAGTAAGCTGGAACTGCTGGAGGAGCTAAATCTAAGTGGCAACAAGCTAAAGGCTATCCCCTCCACTGTGTCCAGCTGTAAAAGACTGCATACCCTCATAGCACACTCCAACCACATTACTGTCTTCCCAGAGATCCTCAACCTGCCTGAGATCAAGGTCAGACTTACTTTGGTTTTATTTGCCTGACCAGTGTGTGTATTATTATGTTCAGCCTGTGTCAGCTCAAGTGTGTTTTGTACGTTTGTAGCTTGTAGATCTAAGCTGTAATGAGCTGACTGAGATCCAGCTGCCCGACTCGCTGCCTTCCACTCTGCAAGAGCTGGACCTGACAGGCAACAGCAGCCTGATGCTTGAACATAAAACCCTCAACCTCTTCAGGTGAGTAATAACCAAGACTAATTCATTGTCATATGTGATGCATACAAATACGCAACGAATATAGCTGTGTGAGGAAATGGTGTATATATACCTAGAATTCCATCTATTATATTTCTTCTTTTTTAGTCACATCACCACCCTGAAATTAGACCAGAAATCCTCCACAACAGCAGGAGACTCACAGAGTACCTCCACTCCATGGAACCACGGTTACTCTGAAATGAGTGGCCAAAGGAACAAGTGAGTACTGCTTTGTGTTTCTGTTTTTTCTCTGTGTGTTTGTAAAAATAAAGGGCTTAATTTTCGATAACTGCAGACATCATCTATTTTAATTGTCATTTGCAAGTAAGTAAAACGACTACGCAATTACTTGTGTCCACAAATCTGTCAACAAATCTGTTTTTAAGTAAGACACTCAATAATAGTATTGACCTGTAAGACTATTTTTTTCTCCATATTTGTTTCACAATTGTCATCTTTCTTGTTTTATTGCTTCCTCTATTGTTTGTCTTTATTTGGGTATACTGTATATCTGTCTCTTTGGATGTTGCTGTATAAGCACAGAGCAACAAGGAGTTAATATCTGAATCATTGGCATTTAAAGAGTAGCTGGTGCAGTAGGCCCTAATAAAATCATTATATTTAATATCTGTAACAATGTTAAGTGCATCAGCGTTGAGAGCCCAGTATGCCTGGTTGCTCCTCCAGGGTCATGGCCACCCCAGAGACTCACACAGTAGTGTCTTTTATCAGCCGTCACCCCTTGACCTGGAGCTGCAGCGTTGCATGCTGAAGTGTATATCTGGTTTATCTCTGTATGGGAGGTGCTGATTCATCTGTTTGTTAATGTGGATCTATTGTTTGGGATAGGTTGTGTGTGTCTGTACTGGCTGTAGACCGGTTTGGAGACGGTGTGGAAGCATGTTATGGCATCTTTGACGGAGACCGCAATGAGGAAGTGCCTCGGCTGCTGCAGTGCACCATGGGAGATGTGCTATGTGAGGAACTGCAGCACTCCAGTATTGATAGTGTGTATATGTGTAACACGTTCCTCACCTCACACAGGTAAGACAGATTTTTTTAAATTTATTTTAGTTTGATTTTGTAAAAATATGCAGTTGCATTCTTACTGCACTTTTGTAGGCTGACACCAGTGACTCTATGAGTTTGTCAGCAGCGTTGTTTGTTTTTGTATTGGACAGGAAACTAGGAATGGCTGGACAGAAACTGGGTGCTTCTGCTTTGCTGTGTTATATTCACCATGAGCCTTCAGATCCAGGAGGCTACTTTAGCCTCACTGTGGCTAACGTGGGCACCTGCCAGGCAGTTTTGTGTCGGGATGGCCGACCTGTACCTCTTTCTAAGGTTTACAGCTTGGAGAACTGCACTGAGGAGATGGAGAGAGTTAAACTCAGTAAAGCCATTATTACCGAGGTAATGCACAGCTTCTAAGTATGTTGGGTTTCTGTTTTTACACTACTGTAACACTACTACTGTGAAACTTGTGATATTGTGTGTGCTGCTTCATATTCAGAGGTGTACATTTTATAAAGCTATGAGCGCATCTACAATTCTAATGGCTCTTCTGTATTACAGGATAACAAAGTGAGTGGAGTGACATGCTGCTCTCGCCTGCTGGGCTGCTCTTATCTGTCTCCTTGGGTGATTCCAAAGCCCTGGGTGCACACTGAGCCTCTCTGTACACAGGATGAGTTCTTGATCCTGGGGAATCGAGCGCTGTTTGAACGAGTCTCCTACCAGGAGGCCGTGTGCACTGTGCAGGCTGTGCGGGATCCTCGTGCTGCTGCCAAGAAGCTGTGTTCACTCGCTCAGAGTTATGGTAGCAAGGACAACATTGAGGCTGCAGTGGTATCCCTGCATATTGGTGAGGACAGCTGCACCTGTGAGCCACCTGTCACCTCCACTGAAACACGGGGAGCCCCTCCCATCGCTGTGCCTGTGACTGTGACCCCGGGCCCCACTGAACCAGCCCCCCTGTCATCCAGCAGCGGTCTTGTCTCTGAGTTCAACAGTGAGACATCAGCCTCAGAGGTGGGCAGTGAGGCGGGGTCCACCGCTTCAGATGAGCACCCATCCTCTGGCCCTGCATCCCGCCCAGAGAGACGCTGTAGCCTACATCCTGCTACTACACTGTGTGGGATCATGGTGCCAGGCTCAGTTGGGGCAGGAACCCACGCAGGCCTATTCCAGCGGCAGCCCTCCTGCGCTACGTTCTCAAGCAACCACTCTGACAACGGCTTGGACAGTGATGATGAAGCTCCACTTGAGGGTGTTATCTCCAATGGCAGCAAGTTGGAAGTGGAGGTTGACATTCACTGCTGTGCTTTCCAACTACGACCAGGGGCCCCTGAGAGCCCCAAAAACTTGGACGTTGACAAGCGAGGCTCTGACTATCCCAATGGCAAAACGCGAAGACAGAACAGCGTGGTGGTTTCTGCTACGAACGGCTGCCTTCTGGCTGTGTGTGGGAGAGAGATTGCAGACCTCAAAAAGTCTCCTTCCACATCCAGCCTGTTTGGGAAGAAACTGTCCAATGGCTCTGTGGTAGCCCCTGAGGACAGTCATAATCTCATTGAGGTGGCCCTGGAGGCTCCGAAGAAGAAATCTGGCTACTTCAATGCCCCGGCACAACAGGACCCTGAGGACCAGCTCATTGTGCCTCCTAGTCTGGAGCAGGAAGTCAGGGAGCAGCTCAGAGGCCAGAGCCCTCTAGTCTCAGGCCACCCCTTACCATCAATACCCCCTTCCTTAAAAGACCCTGTGTGGGATCATCCACACCCACCTGCATTTGCCTCCAACATGGTCCCAGGTCCAGGACCTGTCCCCATCCTACAGCACGAAGTCTACGATACCGCCCTCTAGAGGGGGGCACAGCGTCATATGTCTGGCATTCTGCGATTGCGCCATTCCAGGGAAGAAGTGGAGATTTTTCAAGACAAGACAGACCTGTGGGACCTTGATAGTCACTAACTAATGCTGCGCCGTTAAGGTGAGGTAAAAAAAAGAAGACATTTTTGTGCACAGTCTAAGTATTGAAGAAAATAGGAGCGACCAAAATCCTAGTTCATAAAAGGACATTGTGAAAAGGATGGCAGGCTATTGTAGACCAAAACAAGCCTGACTTGAGATGGGATATCTCATGTGTTAAAACATGTCAGCAACATTTCCCTTTACTTGGAAAGCAAGCAATCTAGAGGGTGTGAACGAGAGACTGTGTTCAGTGAGGTCAAACCTCCTCTCCATGGGCTCTGTAGTCCTGAAGAGGTCCTGAAGAGAAGCCCTGTGACTGAAACTTGAAAAAGTGCCTACTGCAGACGACTCAGCCTAGAGCTTCCCCACATCCAGGCTGTGTTTGGGGATGTGAGCTTGTTAGTTAAATTTGGAGGAGGAACAGCGTCTCCAAGAGACCCGCACTGGCACAGCTTCTGTTCTTCTAATCTTTCTGTGGCTCATAAAGGAAATCAGACAGTATGAATGCTTGGAAGGCACATTGAACTTGAAGATGTGACACAGCTAGAAACATTATGGTTGGGTTTTATTTTTAACATTCCCACACAATATGGATAGAATTATCTATATAGGCTAAATTAATTCTATACAATATAGTACACACTCACAAATAGCAGCCAACTGTCGTGCCGTGCTTGAGCTGCCGACAACAAGATTGCAAAGCTTTGCTATTTAGAACCATACATTTTGAATATCAAAGTCATTCTATTGAGCGGATGTGTTGTCAAGTTCAAAATCCCTCATGACAGTATCTGTGACCCTGCATGATCAAATGGTCTCCTTAAAAACTGCAGAGAGGAATAAAAGTTGAATTTCAATTTAGTTAGTTTTATGGTCACAGATCAGTGGGGATATTTGGATATCATTTATTTTTTTATTTGTCAAGAGATGAAAGCAGTATTCATATGTACTGTAAGATATGTCCACTGTACTGAGTTTGTACATTTTAGTGTATCCAAACTTTGGGGGCTGCTACCCTTTTAAATATGTAGACATCCATGTTTGCAGATTCAATTCATCCAGATAACTTTCATGGTGTGTTATTTTGGCCCATTATAAACAGAACCAAATCTGGTCTGTGTTCACTACATTCCACAAAGTTTGAACCACAGTTCTACAAGTAAGCGCAGATATTGTGGACAAAGAAACAATTATCTTTTTCATATCCACATATTGCATATACGCCATTGCCTGATCAGGGTTCAATGCGAAGAGTTCAGATCACACAGTAGATATTTAAAAAAAAAGATGATCAGTGCAGCAACAGTATCTCTGCAATGAGAATGCACCGGTTCAGTCCGTTACTAGAAGTAAATAATGCATTTTTCCTCATTAAGTCACATACAAGAGGTAATATCATCAGTTCCTAACTGTTTCCATTTTGTTATATATATATATATATATATATATATATATATATATATATATATATATATATATATATATATATATATATATATTTGAGATAAGATTAATCATTTTTATCTCAGCTGAAAGTTAAAAAAAATGACATTATTTATTTGAATTATCAGGTAAATATTATGGAGCCCTGGACATCTCAGTTTGCCCGTTCCTGAACCTTCCCACCTTGTGCCAAAAGAGAAAGCCGCTCTGCCGGGGCTGCTGTGGTTAGAAGAAGGCCAAAGTTGGGTAATTGCTCATGTCAGTGATTACTACATTACATGTATATTTTTGGTTGCCACTCCAAGTCGGTAGTGGTGCTGTTCTGGCATTCCACGGCTGTTGCATAGCTGGACCTTTTAGTGTTCCCTTTTAGCCTTAAAGTAAACACTCCTGAGTATTTTTGAAAGGAGAAGCCCTTTGTTTCATCCCACTCATGTTCTTGTTGTTATTGAGGTCTTCAGCGCCGGGGTGTTGTTTATTTAAGCAACCCCTCTGTCCTTTCTTTGCTCCCCAGGAATAAGTGATAATCAGTGATGAAGCCTTAATTGATGTGTGAGTCTGAATCCTTTCTTATATTTTGCAAGTTTTTGTCTCATGATTAAAAGCACTTTGTACATATAAAATAGTTATATTCAGAGTTATGTATATTTGAGTTTAATATATGAGATATTTTTCAACCTAGTGTGCTTCGATTATTGTGGCTTCCCTCAGTCCAACATATCACCTCTTGTCTATGAATACATAGCCAACACAAATTGTGCTTACTTAGAGTGACATAATGACAATTCACATTCACTTTATGGTTTGTTTTTAATGTGACTATATTAAAGTTGTTTTAGTTTGCTTTCAATAACATCTGGATTTTACTGAATGGTATTTACATTTTGACATCAGCACCACAAACAGCACTACATATGTTTTCAACTTCTCTAACACTATCTGCCAACTCTACTCTTACTCTGAATTTGCTTTGCTTTGTTTTTTATTTATACCCAGTATTGATATTTAGTTGAAACGCTGTACTTATTGATTCCTCGGCATACCTGAAAATGTTTTTGAAACCTCTCAATAATAATTACATGTTGTGAAAGCATTAGTCTAAATCTTAGATATTAATGACCATAATCCAGATCAAGAAGCCAGTATTGTCATTATTATGTTTATTTAGAATTCAGACACTGATTCCTACTGAAGTTTTTAATTTTTCTTTTTCTAAAATGAAAAAAACAGTGCAGTGCCAAACAGCCGGGACTGACACATGGTGTAATGCGTCTGGACTGATGGCTCTGAAACACAGATGGGCACTACAGGTGCAGAGAGAAAAGCTGAAAGACAGAATATGATTGTGAATAAAATTGGCACACATCTGAAACAAGTCAGAAGACTGAACTGTTAAGGAAAAATGTAACTTTCCATAAGGTTTGAAACAAAATGGTGGGAATTGCTTATACAAATATGCAAAGTGTCAACTGTAAATATATATTCATGTATATCAGATCTTCATTTTCATCACCTACAAGAATATTTTTTCTCAAAATGTCTGAAAATGAATAATGACTGGTGTACGTATGTATGATGTGTTGGGCTCGTGTGTGCAAGTTGCATTCCTCTTTTTTATTTTCTGAGTATGTCCCTTGCTTTGGCTCATTTGCAGTGTGTTTATTAGTTTGGACTGCATTGCACTGATACATTTAGTTGTTTTATATAGTTGCACATGAATTCTGTCTGTCTTCTGGTTCACAACATATATTCACCCACTGCCCTGTCCAATATATGTTTCCAACTTGAAGTAAATTTGAATATTGCTCCATCAGTGTGCATCAGTGTGCATGTACATATGCGGACTGTGTGCGTCGATGCAGGAAGAGGGAGCACAGGGTACAGTGCATTGGCTTAAAATATTCCCTTTAATTCTTTAGTGGAGTGGGTCCGGTGGTGAAATGCTCTTCATACCCGTTGTGCACCAAAATAGAGAATATGTGCATTTGAGTAGGCAACATTGTCAGTGTTTTTAAACTGCTGCTTCATTTCTCAACTGGAAGGGATAATTTTCTCTCTGCACAACTTGACAAGCTCCCTGTACAACGCCATTGCAAAATGTCTGTTTGTTTGTAAAATGAAGCTTAAGTGCACACGTTCAGTAAGTGTATGCATGCCTGTGTGGATAATCTGGATTGACTGTAATTCTGCGTGGGTGTGCTGAATGAAACGGATACGAGATGTTGTTTAACATGTGACCAAAGTAGCCATTGTTTAATCTCACAGTTCCTTTCTGTAATGTACATTGTTTTCTAGAAATGCTTGAATATTTTTTCTTGATGCCAAGAATCTGGTGTTTATTTTTGTACTTCATTATTTCATGCAAATTTATATTTCCCTCTCCACAACAGAATTTAAAGTGATTGGGATTCTGCAGAAAATGTCTCTCATTATGGTACTTTTTTTGAAGGTACTAATTAAAGCTGTATTTAATGTTGAACGCATGCCCTAAATATAAATCCAAACATAAAAGCATAGAGTACATAAACATATGATTTATTTGTACAAAATGGAGAATATCTAATATTTTGAGGCTTGTATTCTATCATGCAGATTACTGATTCATTTTATGTTTATTAATCAAAATATGTATTATTTAGGAACAGGTCTAACAATGAGCACTTTTGCTGTGTATCAACAGAATTGTACTCCCCTTAAACTTTGAGGGTGGAGGCTGGTTATTTTTTTAATTTTAAATGCTGCTATCATTAGTTTTGAGCAGACACGCTGTTTTAAATTAACTTTAAGCCAAGTAGCAATAAAACTTTTTACTGTGAATTTTTTTGTGTCCATTTTGTTCAGCAATTTTATGATGATTTCATGCTAATAAATATCATCAAAATGACTTTTCTTGGTCAGTATCAGATATATGTCTACAGTTGTATTTGATCATAATATAATTGGATATGTTCACCTTGGTTTCCATTGATGTTTTCTCCTACCATCACGTCCCATCTGTTGGTTCCAATATCCATACTACCACACTATTGCTAGAAATAATGTAGTATGGGCCAATACGTAGACTGTCAAAGGCAGTGTGCATAACATTCCAGCATTTCATACTGTTTCCAGCCACATTGTTGCAGTGTGCAAGCCAGCATGCTTTCCTGGCAATACTGACCCACAATCCTCTACCCAGCGAATATCTGAGCAAGAGGGTCAAAGTTCAAGATGCAATATTATGAGGAATTAGTATTTCCCAATTCAATGCATACTGAATGCAACAGTATGTATTTTGTAATGGCAGCTGCAGTGTGTAAACATATATCAGTAAAAGTATGCGATTTACATCTTATATGTTGAAGTCATGGGTAAATTCCTGATCACAGTGAATCTGCCATCTAGTGGTGAAACTCAGAATGACACCTGTAATGGTCGTAAAAGACAACATAAAATCTTCACGTCAGCAGAGAAAGCTTTGCTGCACTCTTCTCCTTTGATGCAGAAAAGACATTTGAAACTGTTATCTGGATATTCTCCTTTCAAGAGCTTGAGACATCTGGTTTTGAGAAATAGTTGATTCTATTACAACAACCTTCTGTATCAAGATCCAACTGCCAGGATTAATTATCAACAGACTGAGCTTCACTCTGACGACCCTGAGATATAAGGAATGCGCATTGATTTCAATCTGGAACACAAATTATTATTAAAAATGGCGGTCTATGAAACCCAGAAGGGTCGAACTTATGTCTGATATTCTTTGTCGCTAGTTCTGTTTGTTTGTTGCTACACAACTGAGTCTTCTAGAAAATAAAATCAATAAATATTATCTGGGAGTATTTCTGGCAATCAAATTGTTCTCTATTTGCCTTTTGAATCTGAGGGGTCTATATTATTGATTTATGAACAATAAGTAATAACAAATACTTGATATTGGAGTAGTTTATTATAGCTACACGTTGATAGAAGATGTAACAGACACAGTACACAGGTATGTAAACTGGAAAAGTAGTAGAAATCAGAAACTTCTTCAAAGTATAAAAAGTCTAATTGAATCACATTCTAGCAGAGTGAATACATAACACCGTATATGACAAAACACTTGTGTTGTCTTGTCACAGGGATTTCTCATCAATCCCACTTTTGTTCAAATATGCCAGGGAAAAAAGTCTTACAAATTGTTGTCCTCATTTGTCCTTTGCTTCTTTAGCTCTCGCACTGACCTGAAAGCTCTGACAGCCAAAACTGCACCAAAGATGAAAACAAACACCCCCAGCACCCCAAAGAGACCAACCGCAATATCTGCACCATGAAACTGGCAATCAAAGCCCTTGTGCCCTTTGCTTTTGTACATCTGCGCTCTCTCCGTACAGATCGGATCATTGTAGGTTTCCTGCAGCTTAATCAAGAAGAAGGCCAGAGCAGGGATGTAGCCCAGGCCGATCAGGAGGTTCAGCAGAGCCTCCCCAAGCAACACAGGGGGCCAGCGGTAAGGGACCCTGAAAATCCCCAGGGCCAGCATGGCACATGCATAGATCATTAAAACCCCACCGCAGGCCATGGTGAAGACATACGGAGGTCGCTTGAGCTGGTGGAACAGTCGGTCCAGCTCCTTCACCCTGTCTGCAGCGGCTCCAGTGAAGGCATTGGCTCCACCAAAGTGATAATAATAGATTCCACCGAGGCTGGCCAGGTCACGGTAGCCCCCGTTGTTGCTGTATGGTACTCCGGCACAGATGACCACGAGCAGATTCAGAAACAGCTCCATCAGCTGGCAGAGACCTACAAGACACAGGAGAAACCCAATACTGGCATTAATGGATGGCAACATGGTGAGGTAGAGCTGAAACGATGATTCAATGTATTAATTGACAAAAATATGATATTTTTTTGTTGCAAAAATACCAAATAGCTGCTAGTATCAATCAATGTTAATGAAGCATGTTTAATGGGTGATCAAAAAAGATAATCTAATAAATACCCCAACAAACATAACATTTAATATTGTCAAATGTATTTTGGGGTCATCCTAACAAATTCAAGAAATTGCTGATGAGCATGCACTTTGATTGTAACTGACATCTCACTGAAGAACTCTGAAATATATATACTTGCCTCTGCTGGTTAAGATGTATCTGAGATTGTAAAGAGCGTGTCTGTGTTGTGGCTCATAATACTCCCCTTCAGAGTGATGAACCGGAGTCTCTCTGGACCTACAAGGACAATACCACAGAATGAATTATATCACGACAAAACACGTCATTTTACATACAATGCAAATAAATAACTCTGCAACAGATGGTGAAATTGTGTGTAGAAGACATGACAGTGAGTGTGGGGACTTGTGAATAGAAAGTATGCGGTCCCTTACAGTCTTGAGGGTCCTTCATGGTCGTGGTCTCTGTAATCAGGCTCCTCGTGAGAGGCAGTTGTCATGTCCCTCTGTCGGTTTTGTTTGGCCCTCCTGTCACCAGCAGAGCCTCCCGCGTCTATGTCTCTTGGCTTTTGGTTGCGATCTCTGCCATCATATGGTTGGTTGTGTCCATTGTTTGAGTAGTCTCTGTCCCTGCTCTTGTACTCATCACTCCTCTGGTGGGGTCTTACCCTCTCTGGCATTTTCCTCTGCCTACAAAAGCAGATTATGGACATGAATCCTATTACAGACCATCATAAACAAAGTGGATAGTTGGCTTGTATCTCTGTAACCGCCACTGTGGACATTTTAGCAGCACGAATGAGTATTTAATGAAGATTAATGGCTGAGCTAGTTGAGGGGCCGAAGACATAGAAAGGTTTCTTCATTCGTAAAGTAGTCGGGAAAAGGTGGTGATGATTTTGGGAGTAGGCCTTGTGAATGTAATCATATCTATGGAGTGCATTATGTCAGCAAAGTAAATCAGAATAGTACGTGATTACATTGGACAATTTCTTTATTCTAACATGGGAGCCCAAAGCACATTATTGTGACATGCTCGCAATGTATAGCAGCGCTCAGGATGTCTTCCCTGTCGCGAAGTTCATCCGTGTTTCAGTCCATGAAAGTAATTGGGTCTTTGCTCATGAATAAAACAAAGATCAAATATTATCATTTCCTACCTTTTGGACTCCGTACACAATGTGGTCGTGTTTTCGTTTATGCCGAGAAAAAAAACAACTTCCTGTGTTTGAGATTTCCTCCTCCGGCCTCTCACCTGTGCTGTGCCACGCCCACAACTTGAGGGCTGATTTGTGGTCAAAATTAGTGAATTTCCTGCCGCTTATCTAACGTTTTTAGGCTTCTTTCCCTAGGTTATAGTAGTTCATAGTGTGTTAGAGGTATACATTATATATGTACTATTGTACTATATTGTAATACAAGTACTTCAATATATATTGTTTATGATTAAAAGAGACAACTACATTTAATTTCCTTGTCAGTTTGACCCAATTATTACAGGACACAAGCAGCTTCACCAGTGCTTAGTTAAAACCGGAAAGTGTGTAAAAAATAATTGGATTGCAGTCGCTCAACTCACAAAAACTAAAATGTTGCGATTCATGCCCCAACCCGGACGTAAAGGCACACAGCGCATGCGGTCACGCTCCAGTCGTGAAGCTCGTGGCAACATTCCACGATGTTACTTTCAGCATGTTCGCTGAAGCACAGACACATTTCAAAATAAATGTAAATTGATCAAGCGACATGCTTGTGTATATTCATGCTTTCTCTGATAATGACCATAAGAAGATAATGGATTTTATATTTCAAACAAAGAGGTACATTCTAAGTCTAAGGACTTCAGGGGCCCAAAAATCTTTGGGCAAATTATCAAATTCTGTTTCAGAATATAAACAATTAAGAACAATTATGACCAACAAGATATATCAGTTGATAGTCAGGTGCTGCTTTTTACCCGATCTTGAAGCCATGTCTGTCGTGAAATTACTATGTGTCAAAAATATAGAGACGTCTTCAAATCTGTCTGCAAGCGAAACATTAACACAAATCTTTGGGACTACATCTCTGTATATTTCTTATTCTTCTTATACTTATATATCTTCTTATATATTTTTCTTTAGATCATCATTGTTATGTTCTTCTGTACTGTATTTATCTTTCTTGATTTTTGCAGTACTTGCATTTATTTTTTATTCAATTTTCTCTTATGTTTATGTTATCCTCCAATACACCAAAACTAATTATTGGTAATAAACCAGATTCTGACTGAATGATTATTTCAAATTGTGTTCAGGAGATGATAACTCTGTGAGGACGGTCTGATATGTGTTGCTCCATATGCACCACAGAGGTCACAGGCTAACAGTATATCACTGGAGTGGATTACTGTATCTATCGTTTAAGACGGTGGCCTTTATTGTGAAATCCGGCAGCAAGCCATCACCGGAAGTGCTTGTTGCTACTCCTTACGCTCACGCTGCCTCTACAACCGACCGCGCGCTGTGTTGGCTAGCAAGCGAGGAAGAGGATAGACAGAAATGGCGGTGACGGCAAGGCGAGCAGCATGAAGTGCTGATGCATTACATGGATCAAAGCCTACGACTGCCAGGACACCGTTGGGAAAATGGCAATGACGTCGAAGTAGGACACCTTGTGTAACGGTCATTACAAGCCTGCAACACCTTCCCGGGAGAGTTTTCAGCTTGTCAGCGAAGGAGAGAAAATCTCACCGGGAGCATGGCTTCTTACAGCAACCAGGTAGTTAAGCTAGCTGGCTAACGTTAGCCTGCTAAACAACTCCTGCTGCACGCCGTGCAGCGTTATTTATAGACTCGCGAACGCCCCTCAGCTGAACAACCGTCTGACCTAAAATAGTGTTATACTTCAGCAGCGATTTAGTCAGATGCCAGTTGTAATTTGAAAAAAACCTGTCTAGTCGTGCGTGTCATTGAAAATGCAGGCGCTAAAAAGTGCTTGCTAATGCCCCCCCTAAGCCTCATTGAAACACCACCAGCATGGCAACGGTGGCTAACAGGCCTCGGTCCCTCCATTCAAATGACACAGCGCCGCTGTGTGCAGCCGTTTTTAAGGATATGACAGCCACGTTTCGCCAAATGACGCGGACGCGTGCTTACTTTAATGTTGATGACCCTTTAGTGTGATATCTCATAAGTGACAAGTGTTATTTTTGTAGGGGAAAAGCGACACAGAAAAACTGCTGCGTGTATGCATGGCCCACCTGCTCAGTGCTGCGACAGGCCTTCACCGAGCGCACATTTTCACAATTGGTCGTTTTGCTTTAGGCAGTTTGGGAGCAACATTACGTGTTTTTTTTGGGACCGTTCTGCGCGTTTCTGATCAGCTGTAACCCAGGAGACCAATGTCTCGCGGATACCGTGGAGCTTTTAGCAAGCTAACGGCTTTGCACAGATGGTGTGGTTACACTCTGCAGCCAGCCCGTTAGCTGGTTAGCTAAGTTACATTCAAATGCGACAGTGTGGGCCCTCGCTTATAGCGAAGATGTATTTAATATGTAAACAATTAAAAGACGGAATGAAGCTCATACACTGCGTAACGAGCGGGCTGTTACACTGCCAGTCGCCGCATACTTTGGATTGCAGATAACGAGGCAAGTTTTGGTGACATTTCTGAGTAAGTGAACGTTAGCTATCACGGGGGAAGGCCCGTTTTGTAGTATAGCTAAGCATGCAGACACGCCAGGTCTGAAGTTTCTAATAATTTACAATTAAACTTTAACTTAATACAACATTTACACAATGAGATTAAAACCTAGACTAGTGATGCATGATTCACTAGCATTTAACGTTGACTGGCAAGAACTGGAATACAACTAACGGCATAGAAAGAGACACTTGCCCATGCTTTCACGCGTCTTCCTGCTCCTAACGTGAAGTGTTTCTATTGGCTCAGCAAAGTGAAATCTTCACGATTAAATCTTTATTAAGTTTCAGCTTCTTCAGTTTCAGCTTCTTTCCAACACATCTGTCAGCTCTTTCATGTCTTCCCAGTAAAGTGATCCATCATACATGTACCCATTGATATTGAGTCACGATGGGGAATTTATTATCATGTGTTTAAAAAAAAAAGTCAGAATGAATGGCATGATATTATTAATACTATTAAAGTTTGTATGTAGACTAGCTTAAGTATCGACAGGCAAGACCTTACATTAACAGTTGACCATTTTCTTCGGGCAACCAGATTTGGACTGCTGTCAACTATTTTGTTTGGTCTGGTTGCCCTATTTGGAAACCAGTTTCCAGTGTTATAAATACAATCTGTTTAATGACCCCGCCTCTGTGTAAAATACAAAAAAAGAAAGAGATGCTGTCATGTTGATTTGCTCTGAGAAATTAAAACTGACTAAACTAAAAAATAAAAAATTCACTGCAATTTATCATTAGCACCTATATCAAGACAACCAAATTCAAGTGAAAGAAAAGTTGATAAACAGGTGGTGCAGCTGAATAATCACAGGCAGTTCAAGACGCACCAGCAGCAAAAGGGGCATCGCTCTCATGTGTTGCAAAACAGGTAATTTGGGAAATACTTCTAAATATTGTTTTGCATCTGGAAAAAAAAAAGAGCAGTAGTTAGCAACATTCTGCTAATGGTACGTTATCTTTCTAAATGTGCCACCTAAAAGTAGTATGCTAATATCACTGTTATTATATATTTTGTCTAATTTATAAAGCCGATCCACCAAGAGTTTACACTGGATTAATTAGTTTAGTGTTTTTTCTTTTTAGGCAATGGTTTGTATCAGTGGTTGAATCAGTGTGATTAGTTTCAATAAAGTCTTACAGAGCTGCATTAATTCATTTAGGCAACATATTTCCTGACATTGAAGGCCAATGCCGGATTTAAAGAATACAATAAATATCAATGCTATCCTTTAAAACCGGTATGTTAATGTCGCGTTTAAACGCTGGTCGCTTTGGTTGGTTAGTTTTGACAATGAATTATGCAACATTGGTCTGTAATTTGTCGTGAACAAGCGTAGATGAAGGTATGGATGTTTCATAAAGTTGTCTTCATCAACTAAGGAGAAACCTACTGAAATTACCTCATTAATATTTAGACTTATTTGTTTAACTTGGGCATCTACAGGCTGTGGCAACATGTTATAGCTTATGTCTCAGAAATGGGTTGTCTTCCAAAAATAGTTAAAAACACATAAAGGAACAGTACATTGCATTGATGCAATGTACATTTCTTTACAGCAACTGTAGTTAATTTATCTCAACTGATCAAATTAGCAAAGCGGTGTGAACATGGAACTTTTTCACAGTGCATGCACATTAACGTCTGCCTGACATGGATTTTTTTCTCCAGAGACAAAAAATGCATGAGATTTTTTCAAACAAACCTCTTCAGCTGTGTTCATTGTAATGTCACCCTATGGTATGGTGTGACTGTTAGGCGCTTTCGCAACTTTAAACTATTATTGCAAAATCGTTGTTATTTGTGTCTGTTTAGTTCAACCCAATGGTCCACCAAAGCATACATCTGTGTGGGATAGTAATCCTAACCAGCTTCTCTGGGGGAAACTACACGCTATTTAAAAATAAATCAGACTACCATACATGTTGCCAAATGTTTTTAGCTTTGTCAGATGTACACAGAATGGAAAGGCAATTTATGTAAAATCCCTAATTCCCAAGAGCTTCAGCTGTAAATAGTAAATTCAGTGCATTTTATATAGCACCATTCTACCTTTCTGGACAAAGTGCTTCAAAATTTGCCTTTCATTCACCAATTGTGGCTGTACTTTGAGATTAGCGTGTACCAATAGAACATCACATTAACATGCTAAATGTTAACATTTTATTTCTATCAGTAGCATGCTAAGATGATACATGCTAGCATGCTACTGCCTGTTGTATATTAAAAAAATCTTGCCGTACACAAAATAAGGTATGCAACTAACGTTTAGAGATTAGTCTACTGATTTAATTTCTCAATGTCTTGATCGGTCTATAAAATATCACAACATCTCTAGTCCATGGTCTTCAAATGTATTGTTTTGTCTGGTTAACTCTCAAAAACTCAAAGATATTCACTTGAGTAAAAACACGGTTCCCCCAGTCAGTTTAACTTGTATGTTATAGTTCTCAAGATAATTAACATCAAGGGGTGACGGCTGGATATTGTCATTCCAATATCATCCTTAAACCTAGCTGTTATCAAATGTTCAAAATAACTATCAATTCAGAGGATTTAAATGGTTGCTTTATGCCCTATTGCTACAATACATCAATAAATGATGGTGTGACCACACTGTTTAACTGCTGAGCAGTTGCTTTCGTCCAATAGCACCTGTCGTGAGATTAAATGACGAGGATTCCTTTCTTCCACTGTCACACTCGTCTCTATTTCATGCTTTGTAATCATATGTCACCCTATTACTACATCGCACCAATATGCAGGCGCAGGCATGCTCAGGAGATTCATTGAAAACTAGTCTGACCTTATTTGTGTGTATTTTTCATGCCGAGCCAAGTTGTCCATTAATAACTGTGGAAAGAACAAGCACGGTAGTGCTGGTCGTATCCCCCTGTTGTCACAGGGTATTATGGCCGGGTTATACTAAAAAAGAAGTGGTGTTAATACTGATTTATCGGTTAAATTTAATGGTATTTAAAAAATAAAAACACCCACGTATGATTGGGATGTAGATAAAAAGTTAAGTGCTCTGTGCATCAGGTGTCATGTAGAAGATTGATGAATTTGGATAATTGTCAAGATTTATGATTTTACATTTTGGGATGTGACTTTTTTTTGTGTTTTTTAAATTAGTTTGAGGTGTTTCTGTTTGACTGACTGATTTTGAGTGACTCGGCTCTGTAGATATTATTTAGTTATAGTTGAATCAATCTCTGGTCACCTGCTTTGCGTCGCTTTATTTTAAACTTGTGAGCCATAGTATCACTAAAAGTCAACAAGTGGTAGTAAGAATTATTATGAATATCATATTCTAATGCTATTCCAGCCCTGCTCTTTTTTTATGCTAGGATCTTCCTCTTGCCCTGTTAAGTGTGTGCGTGTACTTTTGTCACTAAACTGTTGAAATCATACAGATGGCTAATTTGTTGTAATCCTCAGTCTAAACGATCAGCAAGGGAAGCTTAGTATGGTACGTGTGGTACGCCTGCAGAAAGAAGCAAAGGGACATTCTTTCTGTTGTGATTGTATTAGCCATCCTGAGGCCGTTGGATTATGGCTGGCTGTTTGTCACTTGTAGTGCCATTTCAGCAATGTGGGCCCTCGCATCGGGCCTCGCTGGCAAAGAGTTACATATGCTTGAGCTGCACTTTCTTTTATATGTGCCTTTCACATCCCACTGTTGATTGCACTGAGAGGATTAACGACATGGCTAGTGAGTTCATTTAACCTTTTGGTCGTTGCTTTGTGTTTTGCGTTGCACATGTGGACACTTAGGTGGCACTGTTCAGTGTTTCCCCTGAAGGTGTAATGCCCAGGAAACCTTGAACAAGGAAAGTATGGTGACTGTTCACAGAGCGGCGCCTGTGACTTTACGCTTCCACCATAACAAATGAAATTGGCTGCGCCAGAGCAGCGGGTGAATGGTGCGTATGTGCCACCGCTATCCGGAAATCAAAATGTAATAAGGACAGTCTTATGTATATATTTTTTATGGGAGGTGTCTAGGGTTTACACACAAATGGGTCATGATGTCTCCGTATTTTTTAATTAAATTACCAATTATACAGGAAATGATTTAATGACTGCCAATACAATTTGCAGTTGGGTTTTGAGAGTTTCTGTCAGCATTCATTTTCCATTTCCAGCTGGCTGATGCTTGGTAACTTTATCTGTTACTTAGCCTACTGTAGATGTTAACTTAAGCACACTAGTGTTTCTCAGCAGGTGGGAGTACCGCCCCTTTAGTTCAGGCAACATTGAGATGTGCTGGAAGGAATATTAAGCTTTTACCACCATCATCTTAAGCTTCTTTTTTTTCTTCTTGCTAATAACAAAGCTGTTTTTCTGAATCGCCTTCATGCATTCTTAATGTAAGCTCTGATTATTAGCTGTTAGCTGGGTTATTTAGCCAAGCAGGGTTGTGTCGCCCACCGGCTAACATTGATAGGTCTACTGCCAATTTCCAGAAGGATTTGTTCAAAATGTGTCACTATCGGGGAAAATGCATGTCGTCCCCTGAACGACATTAGTCTCAGGCCTGTGGTACTGTAGAAAAACAAATGTCACGTTTCCAGAATCTTGGCATCGACTTGGTACCAAAGTATCTGTTCTTATGATTTCCCTACGTGCATGTAGGTCACCCCTCTCTCCTTACCAGTTCATTGGTTTTTCATGATGCACACAAGTACACATAGTTAAAAGTGCTCCTAGAACTTTATGGTTAAGCTTAAATTAAACTTTAATAGTAATTTTAAGATTTCTATACTGCCGTGTAGCTAGGTGGAAGTTAATTGTAGTCAGAAAGCATGCTATCCCCACATAAATGTAATGTGGTTTACACAATATAGTACTAATAATGGTTAAGTAACGTTGTTTGTTGTGTAATTAAATGGATATCTGTGTTTGAGAAATGCAGCACTGTTCAGTGTTCAAGCAATCAGTCACTAATGCTTTTATCTTACGTGATTAATTCATAATTGAATTGACAGTTTACTGCTCCAGATTTCCAGCGGACAAAAGAACTAGTTAACAGGGACTCTTCTCTTTCTAGATTAATGTAGCCTAATTTTTAAAATCAAGGTTGTCTAAATAAGAGGCATTGTTAATTTTATTCTGTCATAAAAGTACAAGAATTTACAAGCGTACTTGCACCTGCTTAGCTTGTTTTGAGGCTCAAAAACAAGCTAAGCAAAAAGTCCTGCAATCAAATTTTAGCTTTTTGTGTACATGTTTTATGCTTATCACTGCATGACTCGGCACTTCATGTTGTGCTTTACCTTTGCACAAGCTAGCATTGCATTCTTAACTGGGTGATGACTGACTAGTAACAGCCTTGTACCTACATATCAAGTGACAATGACCGTTGAAGGCCCTGTCCTTCACCATGTATGCTTTTTGACTTTCCCTCTTTCCTTTTATATTGATGCATGAGCTCAAGTTTTTACCTTGTTATATAGACTTTCAGACAATTCAAGCTCGGAATCAAGATCACAGCAGTAAACATTTTTTTTTTTTAAAGTGGATTTTCCTTCCTTTTAAACTAATGGTTATATTGATTCCTTCCCACAGTACATCTTCGGGGAATTCAGCCCTGATGAGATCAATCAGTTTTTTGTGACTCCACGATGTTATGTCGAGGTAAGGCACTGGATTATAATTTGTTTTTACATAAATAAATATTACGTGGGTGTGTTTGAATTTTTACAAGAATATGTGGTTACCTCTAATGGTCAGCGGGATCTCCTTTGATAGGAAGCAACAGGGTTCATGGAAACTATAATTTATATTCTGACATACTAATCCTAATACACTACATTAGAACTGAGGTCCTAGGTTGGCCAAAACGTGGTATTTCAGAAGTACCACCGTTAATTGATAATGTTATGTAATGCTGCATGTGATTTTTAGATTATTTTTTTTTAGGCTTATTTTTGTTAACTTTGTTAATTTTTTTGCCTCCACACAGCTTCCTCCGTTCAATGACAAAGTCCCGTGCGTCAGTCAGTCTTCTGGTATGTAAATTTCATGTACACTTCATTGCTAGATCATTTATTTATCTTTTCTTTTGGCGTTTTTTTAGCATCAAATGCTCTTAGTTGACATCACTGTTTTTCAAAGCAGGTCTAAAAAAAAAAAGTAAGATAGAAGCTTTGGCTGAAAAGACCTGACTAGTCTGGCAGGGAGATGCTTTTAATACATGTTTCATCATATAGTTTGAATATATTTATACAAACA
This sequence comes from Taurulus bubalis, assembly GCF_910589615.1. Taxonomy (NCBI): domain Eukaryota; kingdom Metazoa; phylum Chordata; class Actinopteri; order Perciformes; family Cottidae; genus Taurulus; species Taurulus bubalis. The sequence continues at coordinate 15,004,690 of NC_136592.1, read as the reverse complement.
TCATATGTTTATTAGAATGGATTACATATCCCATTAGATCTTTTATTATTTTAAGATCGAGTCAGCCATTTTCGTTCATTACATTTCGAGCCCCCAATTGAAAATGTAAGAGCAGCCACCTGTCTTTGATTCCCGTTTGCACATGACATTTGCCTTACCTTGATTTGTATTGATTATTTAGGAACATACTGCACTCCTGCTGTACCTTATATTATGGAGTCAATGGGACTGCAGGTTTGCGGTGAGTTGAGGAGTCTGACACCCCGTGGCTTGACTAGCTGTTGTACGTTTGCTGTAAAACTCAAAATCCAGGTTTCAAAAACTGGTGGCTTTCTAAACTTTGCGCCTGTATTCTTTCTCTTGCCTGTTGGTATAATCTGTAGAGCTTTGCATGCTCAAGATACTATTAAGTATCTTATCTTCTCTTGCATATTATGCATTTTCACCACTGCAGGGCTCCAAGTTGAATTATTATCGGTTTGAACTTTCATGATTTAACAATCACAATTTATTTACTAAGGGCATAGTGATGGTTTTGTGATTGCTAACATGTGTGTACATATTTTTCCTTGTATTATTCTGTTGTTATCGCTGAACGCATTTTACAGTCTTGACGTGTGATTTCAGTAACACTAACAGAAGATCGTCTAATCCCAGTAGAGAAAGTAACTGCTGTTTTTCATACCGTTAACTGGTGGTGCAACGGATCATAAAACTCACGGTTCAAAAAGAAAAAGGGGAACAAATTTAACTTTTAGAGATCTCTGATTAAAAAAAATTACGCCGATACTAATTGCTGATCATTGATAATCTTTGTTTGATTATAGCAGCTGGTGTACAAGGCTCCAGACTATTTTCTTTCGTATTTTTGCATCAGTCCAAAAATTACTTCAACACTCTGAAGTCATTAAACCATCAAATTCTAAATGTTGTACTTTTATATTTAGTTATAGTCATCTATAGTGTTGTTTATTCTTCAAAAACACACAATTCAAATGATAAGGAAATAAAAGGCTGGATTAAAACAAATCTTTTCATTATTTGTTTTAATTATGGATTGTTGAATGCTATGACCTTATAATGCATCTCTAATATTTATTTATTTATGATGTGAAAACATCTCTTTAAAAAAACTGGATTTATTCAAGTTTCTCACCAACACTACATTTTGAGATTACATGTGAACACATCATGATAACGTTATTATTTACCTTCGCTCAATACTCATTTTCACTGAGCATAGCCTGAACACATCATAATGCAACCAAAGGGAACCATTGTTCGTTGGCCATTCGCACTGATGCCACGGTTAATTTAAACACAGATTGATTTACAATAAGATTATCGGAGACAAGCAACTAGAAAAGCATAAATGCCAATGATCACATATTTTACTGAATATTGGTGGATAACGATATTCAGTCAAACTTTATTTCACACTGTGGTGGCTCCCGTTGAACTGTAATTAATCCGCAGTGCTCACGCATGTCGAACCGTGAGGGGGGGATCCGCACGGAACCACAATGGTCCGTTACACCACTACTGTTAACCCCTGCAAACCATCAGGGTTTACGGTCTGGGTCACCAGTCAGCTGTTACATTATGAAAGCCATTTGGATGATTTTTCTGATTTGCACTAACAAATGTTTCCTGTGTGTTCACCTTTTTTCCACTTTGCGCCTCTGCATAATAATTAACTATTTAAGCTGCCATGCAACACATTTTAACTTAACAATTAAGTTTTGTGATGATGATTTTGTTTATGATATATTTGTTTGTTTACATTGTTATCCTACATTTCTTTGACGTTTGAGACATACTAAATTATATAAAAACTACTATATTTAAGAAATTAATCATATTGATATAAATTATTTGTAATGTCCCTTTAAAGTCAGGTTAATTATTCTCATTCCATCACAAAATATGTAAAACCAGAACTAGTGTATGGCCATCTAATTTAAGAAAAGATAAATTAGAATTAAGTTAACACATCTGCTCCTTAATGTGGTGGTTTTCAGGCTTCAGAAAATCTAGCCCAGGACGGGACACTTTAGCCAATCACAATTCAATTTAGAAAGAGGGCGTTACTATTGGCTGAGCTACAAATGCAGATGCACATTCACGTTCCATTTTTCTTGAAAGCTTGATTCAACGACTGAATATCTTACAGGAAAAGTTGCAATTCTAGCATTAGCAACAACTGCATAGCAACCCAAAAAAAGAAGACTAAATATTATATATTAAAGTTGATATGTATACTATAACCGTATGGAGTTTACTGATGAGCATATGATTTAGATATAATATTACACACAATATGCAAATAGCCTTTACAAATGGGTTATACAAATCACATTTTATTAATGTTGTTCTTGTGTAGTTTTGGATCAGAATCTTTTATTGAAATTGTTAAAACATAAATGCTAATAAATGTCCCCTCCGTCTAAGCGTACGAGTTGAACCACCCCACTTCTGGACATAGCAATGTTCCTGAGATCCACATAAGCCCAGAAGGAATGTGGTGTATTTGAGAATGGACACAACAATAGTTGCAGCTGAAAATAGGTCCAGCAGGATTTGTATATTTTTATTGGTATGTCTGATCCAGTCAGAAAGCTCCCACGACCCCTTTTGGGTGATTGCCTAGTTATTTAGGTACACGGATTTATAACACACCTTCAGCAGAGTAAAATAAAAGTGTTTTTATATTTAGCCTGTATTTAAAGACACTTTATGTTTCTAATTGATTGAAATGTTATCTGCAGCGGAAGACTATCAGCGCATTGAGTTTGGTGTTGACGAGGTGATGGATTCCAAGCCTGTTGGGTTGAACGATCCTTTATTCAAGGTGTCAAGCACCCTCAACCCCCAGGCTCCAGAGTTCATCCTGGGCTGCCAGTCAGCCCAGAAGGCCCAACAGACAGCTCCTCCAGAAGATGATGTCCCTGATGAAACCCACTTCGACTCGCTGGATGGCCCTGACTCGGAGGCCTCAGCCATGGACAATCAGGCCTGCCAGGACAGCCAGGACATGGATGGACTACCTGGCAGCCTGGGACAGCGAGAAAGAAAGAAAAAGAAAAAGCGGCCGCCGGGGTATTACAACTACCTGGAACCGTCAACTGGTAACTACAGCAGCAGTGCAGCAGATGGGACGCCAATGACTGCACTAGTGAACGGACATGCAATCGGTGGCCCACACCACAGTGCTGAAGATGTGGACGGTAAGGCATTGTCGGGGGCAGAACTTTCCACCCCCGGACTTGTCTCCACGGCAGCATCAACAGCTGCTGTTACAGCAGCCAAGTTTGCCCCTACATCCACTGCCAATCAGAGGACTTGTGATAGCCCTGATGACTCTTCTTTGGACTTAACAAGTGGATCTGCCTCTTTATCAGATGGAAACAATGCAACTTCCTCCTCTTCATCCTCCTCTCAAAGCAGAGGGATGACAGAGGGACCGAGGACTGCAGATCAGCAGCCAGATATTTTGGCTCCACAGAGCCCCGAACTTTCAGATACTCCGCACAGTCCCAGCAACAAATCCCCTCTTCCTCCTTCAGCTGCTGTGGCCACGCCCTCTGTTGCCGCTTCCATTACGACTACTGAACTGGAGGCAAGGGAGTCAGCAGACACTGGGGTGTCCAATGGGTTAGCAGAGCCTGATACTGCTGTCAGTGCAGATGAACACAAAGAAGACTGTGAGAGTGAGGAGCAGGCTCAGCCGGTCTCCCCAGACTCTGTTGCCCAGTCGGTAGTGACAGAGCAGGCCCTTTCACCTGTGATTCCAGCTGCACCTGCTGCCAACCCCACCAAATCTTGGGCTAGCCTCTTCCACAACTCCAAGCCTCTGCCTGGGGGCCCTCCGGCCTTTGTTGAGGTAAAGAATGTTGTGGAAGTTGTGTCTCCATCCCTCACTACGCCAGAGCAGCCTGAGAAAGTTGGGGAATTCAAAGACGGCCCTGTCCACGTTTCAGAGGATCCTATGGCCCCTAAACTTGCAGGTATTATATGAAGACATATTGTATTTCTTTAAAAGAAAATAGACTCGCGTACTGGTTTGATGTTTGGGTTGTAAGTGCATTGCTGCTAAATTCTCCCCCCTCCAGTAGATGGCAATGTTGAGACACATATACTGTTCCTTCACCTTCTGATCCAATGTGAGTTTAAGGTTTTAAACATTTTATGTTTTAGGAGAGTAGACATGGTAAGTGATCAAACTACTGCTGCTGATTGTCTTATATCTATATTTAAATGTTAAGTTGCTCAATAACTCCTTAACACAGGGAAGTGTATGTGATATGTTGCTTGTGTTAGACATTCAGGAAATGAACACTAGATGGTGCTACTACATCCAGAATAGCTGTCAGATATTAGGTCATGAGTCACATTTGTGTAACCAACACTATTATTAGTAAGCCCTGTGAGACTCGAAGCTTGTGAACACAGGAATGTTCTCCGCACAAAACTATAGCGCAGGTGGATTTTCAGATCTAAGAATTCCGTTATTTTGGGGAAGCATCTTCCTTTAGACACAACACCTTTTTGTCTCCTTAAGTGTCTCATTCAAAGGGGGACATAGAGTATATTTTCAAAGTAAATTTCAAGTTGGAGTGAGGTGGTTGTTGAACCATTATTTCAGGATGAGACATCATACTCTGATTCTGCATTTTAGGAAAATAATAGCCTGACACAAACGCAACACATGCTGTTCAAAGAGAGTAAGTCTGCAGCTTCAACATTAATTAAAGTGAAAAAGCACAATTTCAGCCAAAAGTTGAAAAAAGGATTTCTCAAAACGTCTGATCAGGTTGAGTTAGAAAATAAACTGAGGCCAAACAATTGTGGTTTGGCTTCATGTGGAAAAAGATCAGTTTGCGTGAACATACAAACAAGCACAGTTTAATGTGATTTGAAATCACTTTGAACTTAATTTATTTAGAGATTGAGAAATAGATACAAGAGACTTAAGTATTTTGCTGTGCCACGTCATTCTGAAGTGTTTTATTGTTTTCTTCAAAGCACTGTGCAATATCTGAGATTTGTCTGTTTTAGATTAACCTGATTATACTGCATGTATTTACACGTTTGTAGTTTGCTGTACAGTTCTCTCAGAAGGCTATGAAATCCTAATTTGTGTCCGTCTACCTAAATTCCACTTTGAACTTTCAGCACATTGTCTTTCTTCTAAGGTGGCCATCCCTTATGGGGTGTAATTTGATGTACAACGTATTGTTTTCACTCTTAATGGTTCCCTTTTGAGATGTACATTTCATCTCTGCATGCTTATGAACCAGAAAACAGTATAGCTCTTTCTCTTTTTTTATCTGCAGAATATGATTTTCTTATCTTGACGGCCATTGGCGTCAATTTAATTTTTTTCTTTTTAAGACTGCTGGAATTGCATATATTTAAAAGAACCACTGGGTGACATTGACCCTTTCGACTCAATTGTTTTGTTTTCTGTGAGAGAATGGTTCAACATAGTGAGACTACAGATGGACAAATTCAAACTGTTTCCCACTGTTTTGAATACTGTGCTTTTAAGCAGTTTTTATTTGAACGTGTTCATTTCATAGTGTTAAGTCTGCGCCAGTATTGAGCATTAGGCTACATATGTTTTCTAAAGAAATGGTGGCACAAGTTTGAACATACTAATGATCATACATGTATATGTCATTAGATGCATTATTTATGTATCAGTTCTGTTAAACTATGTCCACGTTTTCATGGGAGCTGTGTAACTGAATGACAGTCTCCCTTCCTAGGCGTGGTACAGCAAGTTCTTGCTCTTATTCAGACTCTTGTGCTGTTGTCACAAGAGGCAGGAATAGAAGAAGAAACATTTGTTATGTGAAAATGTAATGTACTACTTGTGTTTAAGGAATGATCTGCAATAATATTAACCATTATATCATTGTTTTAATGTCATTGAAAATAATGTTTATGGCTTATCATAGTTTGTTGTACAGGGCTATCTGTTTTAAGAACATTGTGTCTGTTTGAATCCCCAGAACTTATTGAGAATGTGAAGTTGATACATAAACCAGTGTCTTTGCAGCCGAGGGGACTGATCAACAAAGGAAACTGGTGCTATATCAACGCTGTATCCTTTCACTCTGCTTTCTGCTACACTTGCAACTTTTATTTTTTAACCCCTCAACACTGGTTACACATGTATACGTTTAGCTGGTGGTAATATATATAGCTCTTATATTGGTGTTCAGCCAAATGGCACAAAGGAAAATGGTGGCACCTCCTTGGCAAGCTTGTATGTGTATTTAATAATAATGTGCCATTGTGAAATTAAGCTTCTTTGGAAGAGACTTGCTGAGCAGTGCGTTTCAGCTGTTCAACTACAAAACGCCTATGGTCTCATCAAATTGTCATTTATTCAGCCGGTGGTATCTAAATGAAGATTTTACAGCAGCTTTTTGTAACTTTTCCAACACACTGTTTTCCACCCTGACTCTGAACACTCAGACCCTACAGGCCCTGATTGCGTGCCCCCCCATGTATCACCTGTTGAAGTCCATTCCTCTGCATAATGAAACACAGAGACAGTGCACCTCCACACCCATGATGGACAACTTGTAAGTAGCCTTTCTGCAAGCTGATATCAAATTGCTAAAATTTGTTTTGTCCGAGACATCACCATCGTTTCTGTGTCTGACAGTGTTCGGCTGGTGAACGAGTTCAACAACATGCCTGTGCCATCGAAAGCCAAACAGCAAGGTAAGACTTAATATAGCAATTTCAGAGACATTTGGGATCATTTTCTGTCTGCGTCACTAGTGTATGATTTTGTAATTGTGTCCACAGCTGTTGGTGATAAGCCCACGAAAGACATTAGGCCTGGTGTTCCTTTTGAACCGACCTACATTTACAGACTCCTCACTCTCATCAAGTCAAGTCTTTCTGAGAAGGTAAACTGAGCTGCCTCTGGATCAAATGCATTACTGCAAAGTAATGAGTCATGGTGTGTTTTTTTTTTTAATGATCACATTCTTTGAATGAGCTTCCTCTGGAACATGCCGTGCTTGAAGGGCATGTCCTTATTTTGTCTTTTTTTATATACGTTTTCAGCTCAGAATTTGCCGACTCCTAAATAAAGGCAGTTCATGCGTTAAACATGCAGAGTCAATTCTGATTCAGTTTTAATGAATTAAATTACATAAACACACTGAATGAGATGCTTATCTTTTGATATTTAATGAGGCTTACACTCATCCTGTCTTGTAAAACATGCTTATCTGTCTGTTTACCTCAATGAATGTCGGTGTTTGCACATTCATGCTTGCACACCAGTGTTTTATTTGACAGTAAGCATTCTTGGTAGTGTGTTTTAATTGCTGCTGATTTCCTGGCGCTCCACTCATACAAGAGTAGAGGAGTATCTTTGCTTCTTAATAAGTTGCATATAATATTTTTAGATCAGTTGTGTAAAACTATGTCCACGTTACCATGGGAGCTGTGTTAATAAATCAGTCTCCCTTCCTAGGCGTGGTACAGCAAGTTCTCGCTTTTATTCAGACAGTCTCTTGTGCTGTTGTCACAAGAGGCAAGAATAGAAGAAGAAACATTTGTTATGTGAAACATTTGAATTTACTCTACAATTCAGAAATTTTTGCTATAATATGAATTGCTACAGTTTTAAATTTGACTACATCAACTTTTATATTGGCTTTTTAATATTTCCTGATTAATGCAGTAGCTGTTAATGAGGCTTACACTCATCCTGTCTCTCTTGTGAAACATGCTTATCTGTCTGTTTACCTCAATGAATGTCAGTGTTTGCACATTCATGCTTGCACACCAGTGTTTTATTTGACGGTAAGTATTCTTGGTCGTGTTTTAATTGCTGCTGATTTGCTGGCGCTCCACTCATAGGGTCGACAAGAGGATGCGGAGGAGTATCTTGGCTTCACTCTCAACGGACTGCATGAGGAGATGCTGGCTTTGAAAAAACTAATCTCGCCTCCAGAAGAGAGTAAGCATCTTGTACCACTTCCGTATCACACGCAAAAAAAGATTATTACAGATTTAGGTACAATCTGTAATTCAATTCAATTTGGTACATCATTGCTCTTGTGTTAGTTAAAAGATGCATATCATTAACTGTATGCATGAATCAAACTACAACGAAGTAGATCAAGTATTACGTTTTTTTAAGTTTTGTAAGCTACTGAAATAAAAATATCACCACCAGCTTGGTAGTATGAACGGCAATATTGTATTTATTAAAATTATAAAGATACTGGTGTAACCTGACCAATCTAACATACAATTTGCACCCCACCAAATCCAAAATTCAGCTTTAATTAAAGTTTAAATGAAGCTTCTATTTTCATCCAGTCATCATATTAGTGTTCTATTGAATTTCCTGCAACGGACAATTCAGCAGAGGAGTTAATTAAACTTACTAAAAGGTTGTTTGACAAACTTTGCTAGTTTGACCTCTAAAGTGTATTTTCTTTCATGTTTTTTTTTTTTTACCAGAGGCTCCCACACCCAACGGGCCAGAGTCTCAGTCAGGTGTGGTGGAAAATGTTGCAGATAAGGAGGAAGAAGGTAGTGAGGATGAGTGGGAGCAAGTTGGCCCCAGAAATAAGACTTCCATCACTCGCCAAGCTGACTTTGTCCGCACACCCATCACTGACATATTTGGTGGGCACATCAGGTACGTTTGCAAACCGCTGTGAAGATGTGTTTCAGAAAGATGTTTTCATGTGAAGTGGAATTAATGAGCCCTGTGTAAAGGAAGACCTTCTGATGGCTGGTGAATTAGAGGGCTGTTTAAACGTTGCTCTCTTAAGTAGGGTTGGGTACTGAGAACCGGTGCCAGTATGGCACCGGTTCCAACACGTCCGGTACCTACCGGACCGAAAAGCAACGCAGATTTCGGTGCTTCCTTCCGGTGCCTGAGCCGATTTAAGTACTTTTTTTTTTTACACTACTCTGTAAAGTTGCACGGTATATAGATACTAAAAAGGTAGCGCGGTGCCCGGACATTAAAAACGATTATTAAAATAGCGCGGATCAGAGCACACTCGCTGCTCTGCTCTCTGTCTGCCTGCACGCAGAGCGGGGCTCGAGGGGGCGGGGCTTCCAGCGCTCACACACACACAGTGCGCGCACACAGAGATCGCTGGAGACACGAGCACGAGCTTTTGAACGTCCGTCCTCGGCTTGATGGAACAAATCTCTCCAGTTGATATTAATGATGACGTGTAGTCCAGTAAAGCAGCAGTTTTAGGATCCAACAGTGTCTGAGTTCTGTTGCACACGGTCCCATCAGGCCACCTGATGCTTGTGTCTGTTCTTTTTTTAAATATATATTTTTATAGTTTGAAGTTAAAAGGTTTGAAGCTGTAGTTTGAAGTGTGTTTGTATGTCCTTATGTATATGTGTATGTATGTATGTATGTATGTATGTATGTATGTATATATATATATATATATATATATATATATATATATATATATATATATATATATATATATATATATATATATATATATATATATATATATATATGTATATATATATATATATATATATATATATATATATATATATATATATATATATATGTATATATATATATATGTGTATACTTTAAACAGTTAATAATATTGTTCAATTTGAAGAAAAAAAATTGCCTTGGCAATAAAAAAGTATCGGTTTAGCACCGGTATCGGAAAAAACCCAAACGATACCCATCCCTACTCTTAAGTTCAAAGCGCTCCACAGTTCTGCAATCAAGTTGGATTTTCCCAGTACAGTGGTATCGGTATGCCGTACCTTTCCCTTAAAAGAGAAGTAGTTCAAGGCTTTGTGGGTCAACCCACTTGCACTTTTTGGTTTAAATACATCTACATAAGAAAAGAATAAAGGCACATGGAGCATCCAGTTGAACATCAGCCAAAACACTTTATTGATTCTCCTTTAACTCTCTTCTTTTCCTCCGGCGCTCTGTGCTGTACCCATTTTCTCACTGACCTCAAGGGACAATTAACAGGAACTAACATGAAATCTATTGCAGTAATAAGCAATGTGACAACATGATTAACATAAATAGTTTGTTTGTAAACTGACTAACCGGGCTACTAGTGTCTGACAGACCGTGCACAATTTACTGCTGAGCCAAGAAATAAAGGAGATCAAATTTCAGTACAGGTGGGAGGGGGAAGATGTGTAAGAGACGAATTGTGTTTGTTTACGATAAGATTCATGTGTTTTATGGCAAGACGAGATTAAATTTATAACTGCGCCAATATGGCAACAATTATGATCTGAAGCAGACAAAAGAGGTGAGCTAAGAAACATAGATGAGGCAACTTGTAAACAGTCTAGTGAGACACCGAGTGGTAAGACTCCACGTACCAGTCCTGTCCACTGATTTGTTTAATTAATATCCAAACAGTTTGAAAATGTTTACACTGACACAACCCTAAACTGTTTCACAAAAAAAATCGAGCACTGGCATAATACATAGGTTATGATTGATGGAGCTGCATACATTTCATTCATTTCCAAAAGGGATATTTTCAATTCAGTGCTTTGTAAGTACATGGAGAAAGAACAAACTAATGCTCTATTTGTATTGTCTTAAGAAGTTACATACATTATTTTTAAATTGGTTGTGTCAAACTATGTCCACGTTACCATGGGAGCTGTGTTAATAAATCACAGTCTCCCTTCCTAGGCGTGGTACAGCAAGTTCTCGATTTTATTCAGACCGTCTCTTGTGCTGTTGTCACAAGAGGCAAGAATAGTTGAAGAAACATTTGTTTTGTGAAAATGAGAATATTTCCTGTTGCAGTGTTAATTAATGCAGTAGATGTTAAGAAGTAAACGGGGACCAAAGCCTCAGCAACAGAATGGCAAAGTCTATATCACAATGTTAATGACTAAAAAGTAAAATAATACATATATGGGTTTTCATCGTTTGTTGGAGTTCAATTCATTTTGTTCATAGTTTCTTTGAAATGTCCAAAAAGCCTTATTGTTTTTCTGTTTCTGGCTTCGGTTCCCAGTTAATCCACAAACCTCGGGAAATAATAGTCATCTTCATCTGTTCACCCTGTGCTTGTTACACAGCTTCTGACTAATGGTTTTTGACCCATTCACGGTTGCATCACTAATCGTTGTGCTACCAGCCAGCTTTTGTCTCGCCAGCGCCACAGTCCTTCAGAATAACAGCCACTGTGGTCAAGTCTCGACAGCGAGACATGGGGCACACATTCCCAAACAAAGGTCTTAACTTTCAGAGAAACTGGAAAGAACCCGTGCGTGTGTAGCCCGCCTAAATAATATGTTCTATGAGGTTCTGGTCTGGCAGTCCTGGTCTACACTGGTTGCGCAGTGCCTTGAAGGATTATTTTCTCAGAAATGATTTCAACCAGAGAAACATGGAATACAGGAGTGTGTGTTTACAGAGTGTGGTGTGTACGCCCACTGAGCTTGGTCATTACAACCCTTGTATTTGGTTTCTGAATCACTGCTACAGTGTCGCATGGGGGTCGGGAACAGTGCCCATGGACTGGCAGACCGGGCTGGTGGTTCCCATCTTCAAGAAGGGGGACCGGAGAGTGTGCTCAAACTATCGTGGCATCACACTGCTCAGCCTCCCGGGAAAAGCTTATGCCAGGGTGCTGGAAAGGAGGCTCCGACCGATTGTCAGTGGACCAGCTCTTTACCCTTGCAAGACTACTGGAGGGGTCCTGGGAGTTCGCCCAACCAGTCTACATGTGCTTTGTGGACTTGGAGAAGGCTTTCGACCGGGTCCCTCGGGGTTTTTGTGGGGGGTGCTGCGGGAGTATGGGGTGCCGGACCCGTTGGCACGGGCCATCCGACTCTGTACGCCTGCAGTAGGAGCTGTGTTCGTATCCTCGGTAATAAGTCAGACACGTTCCCGGTGGGTGTTGGCCTCCGCCAGGGCTGCTCTTTATCACCGGTCCTGTTCGTGACTTTCATGGACAGGATATCTAGGCGCAGCCAGGGGGCGGAGAGGATCCGGATCCGGTTCCCGGATGATGTGTTCCTGTTTGCCTCCTCGGATGTGACCTCCAGCATTCACTGGGGCGTTTTGCAGCCGAGTGTGAAGCGGCAGGGATGAGAGTTAGCACCTCCAAATCTGAGGCCATGGTGCTCTGCCGGAAACCGGTGGATTGCTCCCTCCAGGTGGGGACAAACTGCCTACCCCAAGCGAAGGAGTTCAAGTATCTCGGGGTCTTGTTCACGAGTGAGGGTAAGGTGGAGCGGGAGATCGACAGGCGGATCGGTGCGGCTGCAGCTGTAAAACAGGCGCTGTACCGGTCCGTCTTGGTGAAGAGGGAGCTGAGCCGAAAGGCGAAGCTCTCCATTTATTGGTCGGTCTACGTTCCAACCCTCACCTATGGCCACAAACTCTGGGTCGTGACCGAAAGAACAAGGTCTCGGATACAAGCGGCCGAAATGAGCTTCCTCCGTAGGGTTGCCGGGCTCAGCCTTAGAGATCCGGAGGGAGTTTGGAGTCGAGTCGCTGCTCCTTCGTGTCGAAAGGAGTCAGCTGAGGTGGTTCGGGCATCTAGTCAGGATGCCTCCTGGACGCCTCCCATTAGAGGTTTTCCAGGCACGCCCAACTGGTAGGAAACCCCGGGGAAGATCGAGGACACGCTAGAGGGATTATATCTCCCGGCTGGCCTTGGAACGCCTCGAGGTCCCCCAGAATGAGCTGGAAAGTGTTGCGGGTGAGAGGGAAGCCTGGGTCAGCCTGCTGAACCTGCTGCCACCGCGACCCGACCCCGGATAAGCGGCTGATGGATGGATGGATGCTACAGTTTGAAACTTATGTTGTGCTTTTAGCAGACAGGATATAAAATTTAGATTCTTATTATTATTTGTTTTAATCTTCAGGGTCAGATGTTGTAAATGGATATGCTAATTTATAAAGGTCCGGGCATTTGAGGAGCTACAGATGCAATTATATTAATTTGTTTTGTATAAATAGAACGAGTGTTACTTAAGAAATGAAGGGTTGTAAAATTCAACATTTGTATCAAACATTGAGCAATGCAAGTTATGGAAATAAGTGATTTATTTTCGTATTTAATTAATTATTTTCTATTCTTAAATATTCTAACCTGGTGTTTTTTTCTTTTCTTTTTCGTCAGATCGGTGGTGTATCAACAAAACTCTAAAGAGTCGGCAACTCTGCAGCCTTTCTTTACCCTGCAGCTGGACATCCAGTCAGAGAAGATACGCACTGTCCAGGAGGCTTTAGAAACCTTGGTGGCAAGAGAGACGGTCCAGGGCTACACCTCTAAAACCAAGCAGGAGGTATGAATAAAGAACAACTTACGGCTACATCTAAGTTAATTAGTATTGGATGCTATTAAAAATGTAAGCGATGAAATGCTCCCTTTTTTTTATATTAGTATTTTACATTCTGGTGTATTTCTCAGTTATATTTTGGTGTGCATAAATGTTTATATTGTTATACAACAGATATTTGATTTACTGCTATACAAATGTTTCGGTTCTTGGCATGTGCACAGATGGTGTAACATATGAATAGTATTGTTGGCTACACATGGTAAAAAGCGTAAATTTAAATTGTGAATTTATTTCACAAATGTTAAATTATTTCCTTGGATCAGAGTATACTAGACTTCCTATCTATTGAAGGAAACCTTGTTCAGTGAGTGAATACTATTCACAGGGAGCTTCTGCTCTACAGCAGTATGATGGGCATCTTTGGGTTTTTTGTTTTTTATAGCAGATAAACCTATTCTGTCGTTGACGTTCATTTTGGTCGACAGCCCAAGCTCTCGTCTCTTGTACTTTTAAAAGCCCCAAAACAAAATGATTCATGAGTCAATACTTTGAAGAGCCCAGCAATCTGTTATGGTTCCAACAAAATGTTTCCACTTGTTCTGTACTTGTACTGTTTTGTTCTCCTAAATCTACACTCTAGTGACTTTTTTTTTAATAACCTCCGACTTTCTCTTTCTGTCTTTTGTTTTTAAGATCGAGATCAGTCGGAGAGTGACTCTGGAAGAGCTGCCCCCTGTACTGGTGCTCCATCTCAAGAGATTTGTTTTTGAAAAGACAGGAGGCTGCCAGAAACTGACCAAGAACATTGATTACCCCGTTGACCTCGAAATCAGCAAAGGTATGTTCCCATACTCCTCTGAGCACACCATTTAACTTGACCTCTGGCCTCTTGCTGCACACAGTACACCGTTAAACACAAAGTTCACGAACAATGCTCAGTGTTTTTACATAGACGTTGATGATCCAATTTACCTGCTGACCAAAGACGTAGAACCTGTTGGATCGTGTTTTGTCATTATCATAGGTTGGGCTTGTGATTGTCGTCCTTTTTATGATTGTGTACATATTTTAGTAGTTAATGTCACCTAATCATGAGAGGCCTTTGCAAGTTGCAATAGACTATCGTGGCTGTATACGTTCAGTGCAGTGTTGCAGTGAAATTTTATGCAAAACCGTATTTTTAAATAAATTGTTTTCTTTTTCTTTTAGCCCTATTATACTATGGTGGGTTTAAAAAAATAAAATGTTTTTAATTTATTTTGCACAATTCAAACAAAAAATCATAACAGAAAATGAATATCACAGTGCAGGAAGAGACAAAAAGCCAACTGGGCTTATTTGAAGCCTCCACCTATATAATATTTACAATTTTACAAAATTACAAACATAAATTAAAATATGCATAAGAGACAACAAAATGAAGAAAGAAAAATAATGTAATCATGTCACGTGTATGTATGCATGTGTGAGCGTGAAAGTCAGCATGGCTTGTGTTTGTTCAGGGATTTTGGATTAAACCTCTGTGGCAATTTCTAAGCAATGCTCACTAAAAATGTAGATATAACAGCTAAAACAAAGAGAAAAAAAAGAAAGGAAAAAAACACCAATACATAACAAACTCTTACGAAACAGCAATTAGAATTTCTTTTAGGCAATTTTTGAATTTTTTTTTATAGATGGACATTTCTTTTTGAGGTGGGTAATTGTACATTGCACTTGCCCAGCAGCAGAACATGGTGCAACAACATCTGTATTGCATAATAATTTAAGGAAGGCTTTCTGGATCTAATAAGTGGATTTTCCTTTTGTTTTCAGATCTCTTGTCTTCTGGAGTGCGCAGCAAAGTTGTGAAAGGCCAAAGAACTTACAGGCTCTTTGCAGGTGGGTTTGAGTTATGTTGTTTATGTACTTTTAGTCACATTGTTAAATGTACTGCAAGGGATGTTGTAATTTAATTTTGTAACATTGTCACTTTGGGAATTGTAAGCCCAACATGATGTGTCCCAAAACAACAATACTGCCAAGGGCACTTAAAGGTCCCCTTTTGAAGACCAATGTTGTTTTTCTTATATAGCAAGTTTAGGTGCTATGTAAACGGTATAAGAAAAGTAAAGTGTTTTTTAAATTATTTTTTACATTAAATAAAGTAAACATGTTTTAGTAGAATGCCAAAAAGTATGAACTTGAAAATGAGCAGCCCCTTTCTGTCTTGAACCTGAATACATCTGTTTAACAGCCCCTTCATTTGACATCAGGAAATACTATGGGATCATAATCAATGATTAAAACATGTTTTGGGAAAAGTCTTTGTTCTGTTTTCTAGCAAATGGTTCATCCAGCTGGAGTAAAATCCATTTATAATTAATTTCATCAATTGAATTATTTCCCTCCTTTTTTAGTCTGATGATTGAGATCACTGAGGTTTTTAAAACAAAGTAAAAGCATGACAAGTAAATGAGCGAAATCCCAGTTAGCGCTTGTTTTCAAGTATGAAGAGGTTCATGGAATGATTCAAATAATGTGTAGTAAGTGATAGTATACATTCCTTAAGCTACATCACACACATCCAGGGTAAACCTTCAGGATAAACAGCTCATAGTATAAAACTGCAGAAGTACTGGATGAGTAATGATGCTTAAATAAAATGTCCCACATTTCTCATGTCTTTTTATATTTAATTTTTTCCCTTGTCTCTTAACCAGTTGTCTATCACCATGGGAACAGTGCGACAGGCGGTCATTACACCACGGATGTCTTCCACATTGGTCTTAACGGCTGGCTGCGCATTGACGACCAGACAGTGAAGGTCATCAACCAGTACCAGGTGATGAAGCAGACTGCAGAGCGCGCCGCCTACCTGCTGTACTACCGGCGCGTCGACATGCTGTAGACACACAGCTCACACACATCCCAACATACGCAAGAAAACCCAAATATATTCACAAACGCACACAAAACATACATGCGCTAAATGCACTCGTTGACAGGACAGTACATCGACACATGACAAACACAGACACACAGACAGACACACACACAGACACACACAACTAATGAACAGGAACACTGCCCAACTTGTTCTCTTGCAAGATTTTCCTCTTCCCTCTTATCCCCGCTTTCCTGAGAACCAGCTTTTCCAACACCTTTTTCCCTTGTCGATTTTTTTTTTTTCTTTTTGGAGGAAGAGAAACAAGCTGCATTCACAAAAGATTTCCCTGTGATTGCGCTCTCTTCTCTGTGCACCACTGCTATTTTTTGTTTTGTCCTTTTTTTTTTTTTTCTTTTTTAAAAAGCAGCGAGGAAAGGACTGTTGAATAGACTGAGGTGGGGTTGAGACGCACCTCTGACTGAGCCCACGGCTCAGCTCAGATGGAAAACAGTGGACTCACACACAGGAAGGACTATCTACCACAGGCTGCAAGTGGACCGCCGGGGTTATTTCTATTGTTGGAATTACCTTTTTTTTTTTAAGGAAATGACCTAGAAATATCAGTGTTTTGCCTTTTAGTGAAGGAGGACTGTTGGCCTAATTAATTCGCAGCAGTTTAAAAGCCTATTTGAATTTGCCCTCGTGCATTGAAAAGGCCCAGCACCAGCATTATCATGAGTCTCTCCTCCCAAAGCCAGATCGTCGTCTTTGCCACCAACACAAACTCCTCCTCATCCATTTCCTCACTTTTACGATGCTTTTAAATCTAGGTACAACTTGAGCCATCAGCAACAGGAAAAAAGATAGGTGGTACATTGAGAACTGAACAGCTTCCTTGTTTGAGTGATTCGTGTTATGGTATGTGGGTTTAGATTTAGAAAGACTAAATATTAATGCGCTTTAGAATTTAATAACAAATAAGCTTCTGTGCACAGAGTATAAACTGATTGATTACAATATGACAGGCAAATTAATATTTTGCAAATATTTAGATTAAAATGTTTTTAAAAAAAAAGAAGAAAAAATCTAACTGACTGAAAACTAGTTTAGGTTCGAAAGGACCAAGCTAGTTTTTAGACTCAGATATTGCACTGGAGAGTTGGCAACCAATCAAGACAGTTCATTGCAAAACCTGCCCTTGTTTACTTTGTACATTTCCTTCTCTATCCATTATTTTTTGTCTTTTCTTGTCTAAAGGTTCCACCTGTGTATAGGTGGCTTATCAGTGTAGTTTTGAGCCACACCACCCCTCTTACCCCCAATCTCGGCAGAAAGCGGGGGCTGCCTTAGGTTCAATGTGTGATGTTTTTCCACTCAGTGTACAAGTCTACCCCTCATCAGGCACCAACAGCAAGTCTAATGTCTGTGAAGAGTTAGGGGAATGTACCTGACACCTCTGTATTTACTCTTTTGTGGCCCAGCCTTTCCTCCTTGAGGGAAACTAAAGTGTTGAGGGGAAGTGGGACTACATCTGTGCTAAGCTCTGCATAAAACCCCCAGACATGTACACAAAAGGAGATAGTGTTTGCTTTTGTTGATATTGAATTCTTTTTTTTTTTTTTTCTTTTTTTTTGGGATCATTCATTGATTGTGATGATTTTTGTTTGAGTTACTAAAAGATGTTAGTTTTTTCTTTTTGTCATTCATCATTTATTGGATGTCCCCATGCTCTCGCTCCTTTAAGAAAAATATGCTTGCATTTGAATTGGTGTTTGAAAAGAAATGACACAGGCTAAAGCACAACAATTAATAAAATTGAACTAGTTCTTTGCTTGATATTTATTTCCTTTTTTGTCATTTTCTCTTTCAACAATTTATATATTTTTCTGTTCAAGACCCATTTCATTCAACAATTTATATATTTTTCTGTTCAAGACTCATTTCATTCAACAATTTATATTTCTGTTCAAGACTCATTTCATTACAACCACCAGTGTCAGTATCTCAGTTTGAACACTTTTCAAAAATATTATCAGCTCAAGTATTTCTAAATTAATTAGGCCGGTGTACGGAATATTATCTGTAGAAGTCCTACTTTTTTTTTTTCTCAGTTAATAAAACCAGTAGGAAGGTGAATGTCCCACATTTTGCGCCTCAGATTGAAGATGGGGCAAAATATAAATCCTCTACTTTAATAACAGGGCAAGTATTTAACTTAATTTTAGAGTATCTTATAGTACTTTATTGTAAGAACAAATACTTAGGTTCAGTCTTTCAATTTGAAATGACATTTATGGCTGACGTTTCTCAAATTTACTTAATTTTGCATAAATCAATTTTCGAGACTCTTGTGGACATGTGGTGCATAGGCTCAATTCACTTTTTCTTGTGGGTTTCAAAGTCAGAAACCTTCCCCAAGTGAACCAAAGGACAATATTAATATAGGCCCTTCAATATGTATTTAAACTTTATTTTGCCTTTTCCATCCAAGGTCTTGTTGCCATGTCCGTGACACAGGAAACGGAGGCATGTCCTTCAGACGGTCAATGCATTGTCTCATTTTAATGATATTTCAGTTGTGCTGCTGGCTTTGTAGTCATATCTGCACAAATTGTGACATTGTTGATTTGCATATTTTCTTTCCCCTTTTGCTGAATGTTTGGGAGTTGGGACTTTGAACGAACACCTTGAGCTTTCTGTTGTACAGTTTTATCTCAGTCTCTCGTGGCTGGTCAGGAAATGTGCTGGTGAAATGCTTCAATAATGTTTCTCTTTTCAGTATGTGCTCCTATGCTGGGAATTGTTGGGATATTGATCGGGGGGGGGGAAAAAAATATCTATACTGTCTTTTAATTTTAAGCCTCCAGCATTCTATTTTGTTGTTCAAATAAAGGATTGTGCAAAAAGCAGTTTGCTAATTAAGTGCAGTCAGAAAACTACTTGGCTTCCTTATAATACAGTAAATACTGAAAACAGCTGCATTCTCTTCACTCTGGATTGGCCTACAGAACAATGTGCACAATAAACCAAAACAACAAAACGATCCACCGTGTCTTGGTCTACCACACACTGCTAATTGGTCTCGTGTTTCTGCATGTCAACGTATCCTATATGTAGTATGTTGCAGCTCCCTCTCCTGTGGTCTAGCTGGCTGCCTCAGTGTCCACTGCACTCTTTAGGGCCGTGGCTGAGCTCGCCTCTCTTTGCTTTATTGGGAAGCAGAACCCATCATTGAAAAATGTGCTTTGTAAGGTTTTTTAGTATTCTTTACTATTTATTCCTTTTTATATAGCTCGGCCGTCCACTGAAATGTGGCTTTTCCCTCAAACTTACAATCAAATGTAGTGTTTTCCTTGTTAATGTCAGAAGACGAGCTGTTTTTTTTGTTTTTTTTAAACGGGCCCACGTCTGAAGGACAAAGTACATGTTTGGACACCCACAGATAGACCACCTATACACACACACAAGTGTCTCCTTCAGCCAAACTATAGGGATGATGATGAGTGTGTGTGTGTGTGTGTGTGTGTGTGTGTGTGTGTGTGTGTGTGTTAACCTTCTCCCCACAGGCCTTTTTTAAGACTTAAGTGGTTTCTTGAAAATCCATGGCACATATTTGTTCAACACAAGCCAGTAGATTGAATGCTAACGGTATTGCAGCATCCACAAGGGTATAGAACAAAGAGCAACATAAATATATTATTCTGTACTTTGAGAATGTTGATGTGCCATTCGGGTCATTAAAGTGATTGATCCAAACAATTACTGAGTGGAGATGACCAACCCAACAAAGTCAAAGCATGTGCAGCAACAGACAAGAACAATGCGGCTTTGCCACTTCTCTCGTTCCTTTTTGCTCCACGACAAATGTATGACTGGTGTGTCTTAACGCCTGTAATTAACAAAGCAGCAACCACCATCGCTCCATATTGAGACCATTGAGGGGCAGAGCCTTGAGATCTAGTTCATCTATTGGCTCATGCTGATTTATTTATTTGTCTTACTTAATTTGAGGTTTTAGTAGCAACCATGAAGGAAGATGCATCTGATGGGGCACAAGATGAATACATTGGGTTGTTTTTTTACTAAGAAAAACCTTGAACTATGAGTGTTAACCTTTTCAGGCTTGTATACATGCATTTTAAAAGATATTAGAAGGAAAAGGCCCTCTTTTGTGGAACTGGTCAAACTAAGGGGTCACAAGAAGATATTGCTTTATTTTCAGGGATTGAAAGCCAAAAAAGGTCAGGAACCACTGTGTTAAGGGGATAAAAAGGCTAACGGTGTAACACATTTCTTTAAATTTCCATCTGCATACTATAAATGGCAGTTACTTCTGCCATGAATGTTGGCTCTGAAACTTGTTAGTGAAACTTCTGACCTAAAAGCTGGAATGCCTGGCATTTACTCCGTTGGGGCCTGTCCTCCATTCAACATGTTACAAACCACTGAAGCTACACTACAAGTTTCTTTATCCAGCATTCCTCCTTCGAGTGAACTAGTCTGACCTCCCGGTGCCACTTTATCCTCGTAGGACTGATCTTTGTGCATTTCCGCTGGTTTGTTTTTATTATCGGCCTTGTTCACCATATGGTCTCTTCATTCAGTCTCCCCCAGTTTTTCCCCTCTGCATCTTAATGTTGTGTGTGTGTTCAGAGGTCCACCAGCACTCCACAGTTTCTAAGGAAAGTAAACATGGCAACGAGAGTTTCAAGGACCTCCATGAGCCCCCTGTACAAATATCCCGGCTCTCGGTTTTGTGAACAGTTTGTTGGTGGTTCTCCTTTAGCCTCACAAAAAGAAAAACTAAGGTCCCACTTGCTCGATTAGATTATATAATATATCGAAAGGTAAACAGGAACGAATGTTTGAGTTGTGTAATCCTTCTGTTTTCTTCAACTGAGACAAATGCAGAGTTGTGAGTTTCCATTTGGCCTGGGATGAATAATGTATCTGTGTTGATGCAGCTGGGAAATAAATAACACTTCTGAGAAGGAAAAAGCCATGTCTCTTGGATATTTGATTGCAGTCATGTGTGAGTAACACAATGTCAAACATTTGTCACAAGGGGCTGCTCGGGATCGGGGAATGCAGATTGAGATTGTTAAAAATAAATAAATCCACATAGCCACATTATGTGCCATTGCCTGGTTATAGTATACAATATTAAGTACAAGACCGGTAAAATTTCCCTGTACTGTTAAAAAATAAAAATAAAGACAACTCTGTAAGACAGGACGTTATACAGGTGAGCCATTGAGTTGAATGTCATATTTGTATGTTTGAAAGGTTTGGAAAGAATACGTTTCAGATTTCAGAGCACAAATAATCTGTGCCTTGTATTTATAGTGGTCCTGCTTGATTGGGTTGAAAGTTCTTTAAATCAGAAATGTCTTATAGCACTCTGTAGAATGTAACTTTACAATAACCCTATAATAAAATCCAATATTTCTGTTAATAATAAAAACAACTAAATATAGTAAATGTTAAGATGATCAACACGCTGAAATAAAGACGCATAATCTGACTCGGTGATGCAGAGCATAAATTGCGTCACCTTTGTTTTCAATCAGTGGTCAGGTGGAACATTTTTAGGTGAATGCAGTTCAGAGAGCCATAAACCAAACTCGGTCAGCACAGAAATACGTGGCTGAGATGTTAAATAATCAAAGCCCACCTGCAACCAGATGCTCAGAAACCTGGATTCTGTCATGATAATGTAAACAGGGACTGAAATACCAGATTATCATATTCCATGTGTACGTCATATCCCGAATATTATCAAAACTAAGTGTTGATGCACAAAAGAAGAAACTTTGTGTGAGCAGTACAATTATCACATCTGGATGTGTTCATGTTTGGATAATCAATCTTTAAAGGGAGCTGCAGCCAATTCAAATGTGTAATTAATGAGGGCAACGGAGAAAACACACTTGCCTTATTGTTCTCACATTGTTGGATAAAAATGCCCCTGGTCGGCCTCTGGAAGGATCTTAATATCATTTTCCACATCAAAATATCACCATTTATAGAATCTCTGGATTGGTACGTCAAAATACCTCCGATCCCATGAAGAAAATGATTTGACTGAAATGAAGAATTTTCCGTAGCCACCGTCACTAGCATCTCTGCAGGACCTTTAAGAAAGAGAGTAGATGCACGATGGGCCAGACTTCCTGTTAAACATGTATTTTGACTGAGGGCAGAGCCCAAACCGGCATTCCTTCTGAGTGGACGTGCTCTTGGAAATATCTGAGATGTTTTTAGACAGAAATCGAGCTCATGATGGAATAAAATGTGAACGAGTTGGGTCATGACACAGCCTTGTGACACGTGATTGTCCCTTTTTTCAAAGCAGGAGATCCTCGTTTGCCTCTTAATCCTCTAACAACAGAATATCCTATATGTGAAGTCTTTTAATACTGTATTTACCGACAACACTTTCAATCAGGTGATCTTTAGTTAGTGCCTCAAATGTGTTATGCCATGTTCCCTAAAACAGATCCATTTTAAATTCAACTAGGAAGATTGTACACGTTTGTTTTAATTGTGGGATGTAAAATGTGTGAGACAAGATGTAAAATTTAAGGTGGAAAATGATATCTTTCTCTCATTTACTACATCTGGATTTTTTTTTTTGGTAGCTGCAGCCAATTTAAAGAAACATCAGGATCTGATTGCTTTATTGAGTAACTGAATTGCTGTGTTTGGTAATGAAAACCTGGATATGATAAACACATATGTTGAAATGTCACACCAAAATAAGAATGTCTAGTTACATCATGAATGGTCTTGTTACTGCTTGATGGATCGTTTTAATGTATCACGAATAGTATCACTATTTTGTCCAGTAAATACCCAAATGTGTGTACCACTTTCAAATAAGGCACCCTGTATAAATGAAGGTTTAAATAGTGGCTTTAATAAATAATACATTATTTACTAATGCATTCCAGACTAGTTATAAGCAATCCATAACAACTTCTGGGTTTCCAAAATGTGGAAACTATATGACTTTTTATACCCTTTGAACCAAAGGGCTGCAGATGATTTGTAACAAAAACAGTTATTAACCTCCCAGTAGCACAACCGACTGATGATCATAGCTCTTATTAGTAGGTTATCTGTGCGATATTCAGAACATTAATGAAGCATCAAACAACTATTTGCTATGTAATGATATAGTGAACAGAATATGAAGTCGCTCTCCCTCTGTGTTCAAATGTGAGCTGTCTGTAGCCGACGAGCAGTGCTCTTGTGCGACATCAAGTGGTTCCAAATATCATATTGCACCTTTAATGCCCTGCTAGCTTTAACTACAGACCCAGCCTCTTTCTCACTCCCAACTCATCAAATGCCAATGTTTGGTCAGTACCTTATGTCATCGGAAATCAACGCATTGAGGCCCCTTTTAGCAGCTGATGTGCAGGGCTTTTAACTAACTCCAATGTATACCCTCCTGGCTTTAGTGGCCAGTAAGACCATGTGATGTATAAAATCCATGATATGCTCATGGTGGCTGGTGGGTGGATGGTCAAACAAACACAGGACTTCATCCAGGAGAGTTGTGTGTCTGTCCCATACACACTAAATATTGACACTGTCACCTGAGTCGTGAGTTGCTTGTTATGAGTCACTAGAAAGTAAAGTCACCCTGCTCTTTTCCTAAACCTTAAAAAGTGGTTTTGTTGCCAAAACCTAAGTTCCTGTGGAGATGGAAGTTTATTTTGAAAGGAGACTGTGTGTAACGAGCGCACATTGACGTTCTTATACACGTCCTGGAAACAGGTGAGAGGGGCACTGACCTGTCGGTATTTGACACGTGGGGTGTGTGCATGTATGTCGTCATAGTCACCGTGACGTCGCCAAATTGTGTTTTTTTGCAACCACGTTGAATCCACAGAGTGGCGCTATATATAGACAAAAATAAGACATTTTTAGTCCAACAAAAAGGTTACAATTACCTTTCATGAACTGAAAACACGCTGTGAAAGGGCCACACAGTCCTAAGATGAAAACGCAGAACAACAGACCGGACGACGCCCTGGTAGCGCCCTGTCAATCACAAAATGGCCACTCACTAAATCATAGCTGCTTTAGCTCTATTGTACTCCTGATGGGACCACAATTTACTAAATAAACGTCATGTTGAAGAATAATTTAAACTAGCAATTGAGATCATAAACTTGTGTTTACAATGTTTACTGAGGGAATAAATCAAATGAGAAGAAGGGTCATTTTCTCATAGACTTCTATTGAGAAATAATTAAAGTTTAAGGCACTTTTGCACAAGCTTCACTTATCAGAACCAGAGGCTTCCCCCCTGCTACAGGCGTAATACAAATGGATCATCAACATTTATCAGTGCCTTTTTACCAAATGAAAATGATAAATTCCAAATCTATAGTTTGTCTTTTAACTATTGGTATAAAAAAAACATTTGTTCCTACTTATTTAGACCTTTATACATGGTGCCCATTAAAAAGTAGTGCCCATATTTTAGGAACACTATTGTTATTTTATTTAGTTTGGGTGACATTTGTTCTGCCTGCTGACCTGTTTAGTCTGCTGTAATGTTTGAAGCTGTCTGTAGCTGGTTGTGATGATACATTTCTGGGAAATAACGGTCACCCAAACGTGATTCAGAGGTCATGATCTAACTGCCTGCCGCGGACTTGTCTGACAGCTAGCTGATTTAAGATATTTGTAATTTTCTTCCTGACATTATGCTGCTCGTCAGCGTGCGCGCACACTGCACTCCCTTTGCCAAGAACATAGCCGACTTCAGGGAGGCTGGCGCGTGGGGGAGTGAGGAGAGACAGTCATTTTCTCCTCTGGTCCTGAGGGGTCTCCTTCTCTATATAAGGCACTGTGAGCTGCTCAGGAGTTACACAGCCTCTGTTTGCGTCAGGATCACCGCCAACAAGCAGCAGCCCGGTGCTCTCACAAGGGAATAATACAGCTCTCCAGCGCGCGGAGGAAACTGCGCGAAATATTCATCTGGATACTTGAGAAAGATAGGTGAGCATTATGAGACTTTACTTGCAATGTTGCGTTTTTTTTCCAACAACGCGGTATAGCAGGGATTTTACTGGCGATAGGCCCCGATTATTCTCAGTTTTACTTATATCTGTAGTGCACAAATAATATGATAAGCCGTGTGCAGATATCGCTAATATTTGTGAATTAAGATAAACATGTATCCCTAAGTCTTTTTTAGTTTTCAACTTGATTTATTTATTCGGTAACAATATGAACTCTGATGATTTCAGTTGTGGGTTACAAAGCATGCCATTGTAAAAGTGTTGGCAACACACTGCCATTCATTGTACAGCTGCAGCTTCACTGATCAAATGTCAAGGGGAGAGCAGGAAAATGAAACGCAAGATTTCAAGTTATCAAGACAATACAAATCCAACTGTTTTAGGGCCAGCTGTTACAACAACAATATTAACTGGTGTTGTGCCAGTCTTAAAAGGGAATGAAAAAGGGTGCAAGCATCTATGAAAATATATAAATCAGACCATTATATTGTGACATGGGTTGTGTTTACGTTCAACCCTGTGGTAAGACTGAGAGGAGGTCAGTCCCTCTGCAGGTCAGACACGAGCCAGCCAATGGCAGAGAGGGCTCAGTTCCCATAGACAAGATGTGGATATGTACATGTGTCCAAGTCCTCGGCTCTTTCTGTCACTCTGGTATAACATTCATGAAAGCCATGAGAAGGGCCCAGACAGAGAAGCTGCTCGAGGTTCAGTGTGAAAAGGAGGCACGAGGAGAGGAGAAGGGTGTGGTGCCTGATCTGCCCGCTGGCTCACAGTGCCCAGAGCTGGCACAGCATGTTGACACAGCCGGTGCCAGACCTCAAGCCGCCTTTTCAGCCAGATGGAAAGAGGTCAAGGGAATCAAGGATGAGAGCAACCAGTGCGAGCTAGAGCTTGGTTTATTTTTTTGTTTCTTCTCTGATCCCACTGACGGACTGCTCTTCTCTCTTTATAAAACTTTGGGACTTTTATCTTTTGGATACAGAAGCTAACTGGTTGCTTAATTGTGGTACAGTTTATATGCTGTTTTGGGGTTCATGGGAAAATAATGTACGCTGTTCAAAATAAATTAGATTCATATTAAATGTTGTGGTCTGGTCATTCTCAGAATGATAATGTAACAATATGATATAACTATATGATGTCACAATATATTAACAGTATCCTAATGTAGTCAGTTCTGGATGGTTCAATATATTGCTAGCCAATCAACTATGGTGCACCACAGTATATTGTAGAGACAGAGCAAAATATAGCTCTTAAATTGCGATAGGAACTTATAATTACAATATCATTTTCAAATACAACATCACCCATACAGCCTCAAAATGACCAGACACATATACTTACATATACACGTATTGCATGGCTGTTGCATTGGATGGCATAGTATTCTGTCGGTGTTCCTGATCAAAGTTTATATGTACCAACCACAAACTAGCAAAAGGCTGAACTGACAAAAAGCAGAACATCTGAGAATAAAAAGTTCAGGGAGGACTTTCAGTTCACTTTGCCTCATCATCATAAGAGACTGTGTGCCAGTAAACAAGATGAAAAGTGAAAGAATTAAGAATTGAACATTTCCACATCAATATTTTATCCCAGCCCCAATAAATGTACAACTTGTTTATAGAAAAAGACTCCCACATGAGTTTAGTAATCTGTACTCTGCTTTATTGACTCTCACAGTAGGGAACGACTCATTAAATATTTCCTCTCTGCAGGTTGTGTCTGGAACTTTAAACACAATCTGCCTGTCTACTGCAGTCTGAAAGTTCAACCCAGACAGCTGAAGTGTCAGAATGACCTGCGCTGCCATGACCTGGATCCCTGTCCTCTCCCTCTTGCTGTTGTGCGTCGGTGACTCAGCTTCCCTCTTCCTGCCCGACTCCAATGAGCTCAGGCAGCTGCTGAGCCGCTACGAGGAGGCATCGAACCAGAACAGCCCCAGCAACACAGCTGGCAATAGGACCCGCCGTGCCATCCGCTGGTCGGACCGTGAGGAGATCCTCCAGCTACACAACAAGCTGAGGGGCTCTGTTTACCCCACTGCCTCAAACATGGAGTACATGGTGAGACAAGTCCCATTACCCTGATTACCTATTTCGCTATTATTCTGAACGATGATTCAAATTTATCAACTGTAATCTTTAACTTTACTATACAAAGAAATTCAATTGAATGTGTCAGCAACCTCTGAAATGAGGCTGTGATTAGAGTTAGAGAGTGGAATCCTGCCTAGAAAAGCACGGTTAGTGTAATAAAAACAACCTTTTCTCTCTGCTGGAAACATGCAGTCATGATGGCAAGCTGTTGCCAGCCTGCTGTGCTACTCTTTTACAAGGAGGATAATAAGCCTGACTCTGTCCGACCTGCAAGCAGCTCAGTGCTGGAGAAGAAAGGAGAGTGGGGGCTGGGTCAAAGGAAAACAGCGAGAATTTGGCTAGAAAGGGAAAATCCTGGGACAACGTGGCACATCAAGGAGTAAAGTAGAAGAGGGATTATTGTTGAGACACACAGGAGGTTACAGAAAGCCACGAGGTCCATAAAGTTGAGAGAAGCAGTGTCTCTGGAGTGTGGTTACAGCAGGAAAGGAAAGTGTCTGAAGATTTACTCTGCCCAGTGCTCTCTCAAATACCAGTGAACAGGCCGTTTGTGTTTGTGTTAGTGAACGGGTGTTCTGGTGTCTGCGTGTGCATGTTTTAGCGACCACCAAAAGGCTGGAAATTTACTGAAGTTATGTGCTTTGAGGGGCCGTGCTGTATGCAGTCCTCCCTCCCTTCACAGCGCCCCATCCACTGAGAGAGTCAGGTGTCTTCTCCGCTTTCCACCCTGCTCTCTCCACCGCTGTAAAGAAACCCAATGTGGAAATGTGGATAATTCAGCTGTGATTGCTGGAGATTTGTAGTGGACCAGGGCCAGGCGCCAGCTGCCCCACTCAAATATCACCGTCAAAGGTTAATGTTGTACTTGTATCCAGCTCAGTTTCAGCCCACTGGGAAGGAAGGAAGTGCAGAAGTAGAGGTCTTTAACAAGTTGTGGTTAGGTATCTACTGAACAAGATGTGGGTTATAATGCTTTATATTGTAGCAGAGGCAGCAGTTGAATGTCGCAAAGTCTTCTTATTGCCGTCTAAAAGAAGTGAATTCCTTCTGACAAACTGTATGTTTTACTTTACGTGTCCAGGTATGGGATGACGAGTTGGAGCGGTCTGCCACTCATTGGGCCGAGCAGTGCCAGTGGGACCATGGGCCACATGACCTGCTCATGTCTATTGGACAAAACCTGGCTGTTCACTGGGGAAGGTGAGATGCAATAACACACAGTCAGTCAGCTATAGTTTGTGTTTTTCAATTGTACATGTACCACTTTCTCATAAGACACCAAAAAGGGTATACAAATTCTGTCTACAAGCTTTATTATTGGTTAATCATGCATTAATGCTTTGTACATAAGTTACAACACATTTAAAAACTCAAGTCCCCATGACGGCTGTTTTTTACTGCAGGAAGAAATATTGCAAATTCATTATAAGATGTGTAATAAATTGCTAATTTATAGATTATTGTCTAGGTCCCCTGTAGCCCTTTTGTAGAATGTGATATTGGGATGGGGACCATGGTAAACATAATACCTGCTCAGCATCTGCATTTTAGGATTTTCAATAAATCTATGATGACTTAACATTTAGCTCCAAGCACGGTTTTCCCTATGTACAGCCTTACAGAGTCGATGGCCTGACTGTGGACTCTTGTGGACTTTCTGTACTTTTCAGTTTTCTATTTAGTTAATTTAGAGTTGTTATGTCACATAATCAACAGGTCATACAGATTTCCGACGTACTTCTTTTTTAAATTACCATCAGTATTGTCTGAGATTGATGAGTGATGATCCTTGATGTTTGTGTGAGTGTGTGTCCGTCCGAGTAGACACCAGACACAGGAGACCTCTGTGCATGGCAGTGTATGTCTATCGCAACAGGTGCCCTTGCAGGAATCTGCTCCCATTCTCACAGCCCTTTTCCTCCCTCGCTATTCCCTTCTTTTCTTCCTGTGCCAGCAAACCCTGATGTGGAGTCTTTTTTTTGCCACTCCCCCTCTACTCTTTCATTTAGAAGCTCAACACTTTTCAATACCTTAAAAAGAGATGTTTATAACAAGAGCATGAACAGATTTGTTGGGCTGTGGAGCCATGTTTACACTTTGCTCTGATTCTTTTTTTTCAAGCTGATTTGATTTCCCCTGTTAAGGAGGGGGAATAGACTGTTGTTCTGTGTGCCAGGTCAAATTCAGACTCATCATTTCAGGCCTGAAGGGAGGAGGAGGAAGGGCAGTGAGGTTCATGCAGTGATTCTCAAGTCTAGCCAAAGCACCTGGCAGCTCTCTCAGATATTTCCCTTTTGCCCCCAGTACCTGGCCGGCTTGTGACTGAGCCTACTGTTTCTCTCTGTGTGTCTGTCTGTCTGTGTGTGTGCGTGTGTGCGTGTGCGTGTGCACTTGGGTCCTACAGATACCGCTCTCCTGCCTACCATGTTCAGGCCTGGTTCGATGAAGTGAAAGACTACACCTATCCCTACCCACAGGAGTGCAATCCTTGGTGTCCAGAACGCTGCTCAGGGCCTATGTGCACCCATTACACCCAGGTGAGATGAATAAGAAAAGAAAACAGAGCAGGGCTTCGATCAAAATCTTTGGTAAATCGGTGGAGTATTCCTATAACTACGCACTTGGCAGTAGGGATGTCCTGAGAACCTCCAAAATCATGGTCCGACTCCAACAGTGTTCCGTCATGATAGAAAAATGTACCTGATAATGCTACATTGTGGACAACAAATTAGCGTTGAAATCGGCAGGAGAGCTAGCAATATTAGCTGTTAGCAGTCGGTGGGCAGCACAGTCCAGTTTAGTTAAATAACAAAGCTCACAGCTAACGTTGACAGAGGTTAAATTGAGTTACATAATGATGCGTTCAAGCTCTATTCAGTGAAAATTATTGTTGGGCGAGGGTAAATAACATTATTCAGATTTCTAGATTTCTGGTATGGCGATATCCCTACTGCGATATGTAAGCTTGCTCTCAAATCGATCAGTTACTGCAGAAAGCTGAACAGTTGGCGTGTGTTCTGTGCTATTTTAGGTTGAAATATATTTTTCAACTTCCTTTTGAAGTGTACACTGTAATGTCTCCTATATTTATGATCAAATCTGTTTAGTATCAAGCCCTGTGCCTTCTTTTATCTGTAATATGGAGCATATGTCACTTGACAGGTGTTGCTGGGATACCACATGTGGTGTGCACCCTGTATGATATGTTTTGGCCCAGTTGTGGAGGAACAGAGGGATTACATGATGTGCATAGATATAGTAACTTGCAAACAGTGAAGGATGAAGTAAAGTGAAGACACAAGTAATGGACAGAGAGAAGAGTTGAAGAGTGGATGAGAACATGAAGAAATCAATCAAAAGGAAACAGAAATGGATGAGCTGCCACCTCTTCCCTTAGACTTTACTTTGAAGCTGCTGGGATGAGTTTACAGAAACATCCAGAGTCCTCCCCTCTGTCTATGCCCTGAAACCGGATCACTGCCATCTGGTAGTCATTTTCAGACACACCAGACACCACTCACTACTTGACCTGGATTATTCAGAAGATGCTGCAGGAGACAGTGCCACATCTGAGCCTCATCACCTTTTCTATATCCTTCATTTGCTGGAAGAGCTGATGTATCTGCAGTCCAGGCAACCATACCCCATAACTACCTATGTGGGGAAATGGTAGACCCTCTAGAGTTAGAGAGTACAGATTGAGCTTAACTACCAGCACTCAGCACAAATCAGTCTGTGTGCTGACTCACTGCTTCCAGTGGTTTCTAACTGTACCAGGAAAAAGATGAACATTCCTGAGCAGGGAGAGTGCATATGTTTCAGCGTTTGGGAGGAAAGTAGGGAGGAGTTATGGAACAAGCTGTGTTGTATTCCCCATCAAATGGCACATCATTCATCTTGAACACCCCTGCAGCAGCATCCATTTAATTTGCTTTTTAATTGACCTTGAAATGTTTTGAGCCAGGGCTGACTTCCGTTTCTTCAAAGTTAAGATATTAAGAACTGACAGTTTTATCCACTTCTATCAGTGTGATGAAAAGGATCATGATTGTGTCACAGAGTTCAAACGGGGTTCATCCACCCAACGTCCATCCCACTGGGGCAGACTAACAGACCAAGTCCCAGGGGCCCCATTAATCGTAACTGTCAATCTGGAATGACTGATGGAACAATGGGCTACAAGTTCAGTTTACTCTGTGGTGTCTGTTAATTGCAGTTGTTCATCCTAACTTTGACATTCTTTCATTTCCCTCTTTACAGCTGGTCTGGGCAACCACGAGCCGAGTGGGCTGTGCTGTGCACGTCTGTCCAACTATGAACGTGTGGGGAGAAACATGGGAGAACTCAGTTTACCTTGTGTGCAACTATTCCCCAAAGTAAGATCAGTTTTCCTCCACTGTTCATCAACACTTCTGCTCTTTTGTCCCTGTGTTTACATTCTTCTTCCTTACAGTGCTGACAAATGCTCCAGCGCTTAACCCTAATATAGCATCTCTACATATATGTAGCACATATTTAAGCAATAAGGTACGAGAGGCAGTACTGTGTCGTGCAATAATGTACTGTTCAAGGGAGTTGTTAGGCCCGACGCGCAGCGGAGGGCCGGCAAACCCTTGAACTATACATTATTGTAGACACAGTACTGCCTCGAGTTTTATAATACGGGTACCTGCGACTTTATAAATAGTAATAGTAAGCTCCCTTTCAGCACAAAATAGTTGTAGCCACCAAACCTTGTGTATCGCATTTCAGCAACAGAGAAAATAGTCCCGTACGCGTATGGCGGTTGCTGTGCAACCGCCATACGCGTACGGGACGCACATACGGGACTATAAAACTGACTGCCTGGTCAGTAAATCTGTGATTTACTGACCAGGTCGGTTGGAAGCAGGTGGAGGATGACACGCAGACGCCGATGTAAAGAAGTGCTCTCGCTGCTTCTGTCCGTCTTTTCTCCGTCATTTTTCTCCTCCATGATGTTTAGAGAACTTGCCTCGCGTCGGGAAATGACCGACGTAATTATCTCTCACTAGAAATTATCACGATTTTGGGGTCAAACCCTTTTCATTCCTCATCTCATTTTAGGGAGGAAGTGACGTTGTGTTGTCGTTCGTTATGCTAGTGTAGGGGATGCTAAGTGAGCTTGTTAGCTGTTACGTTTGAGCTAACGTTACTGTTAGCGAAGAGCCCCGTTGCAATACTGTGAACACTCAAGCAATACACCTGCAAGATAAGGAAACCAACGTCTGCGGGTCGTTACTGCGGACGTTACAATATCAAAGTTTACACGAACATGTTTGGTAACTGTCAAGCTTGAAATGACAACTAACGGTCGCGCAATTTAAATCTACCTGTTGTTATTAAGTGCGCACTGATATGGAACGCTCTAAATGTAAACAGGCTGCACAGTACTTTATGGCTGATTATAATACGGGTAGATCAAATCAAGCATTCTGATTGGTTGAGAGTGAGTCACGAGGTGTAGTTTATTCAGCCATAAAGTACTGTGCAGCCTGTTTACATTTAGAGCGTGTTCCAGTATTGCAACGGGGCTCTTCGCTAACAGTAACGTGCGAGAGCACTTCTTTACATCGGCGTCTGCGTGTCATCCTCCACCTGCTTCCAACCGACCAGTCAGTTTTATAGTCCCGTATGTGCGTCCCGTACGTGTATGGCGGTTGCTATGCAACCGCCATACACGTACGGGACTATTTTCTCTGTTGCTGAAATGCGATACACAAGGTTTGGTGGCTACAACTATTTTGTGCTGAAAGGGAGCTTACTATTACTATTTATAAAGTCGCAGGTACCCGTATTATAAAAGCAATAAGGTACTCGAGGCAGTACTGTGTCTACAATAATGTACAGTTCAAGGGTTTGCCGGCCCTCCACTGCGCGTTGGGCCTAACAACTCCCTTGAACAGTACATTATTGCACGACACAGTACTGCCCCTTATTGTTTAAATAAACTACACCTCGTGACTCACTCTCAACCAATCAGAATGCTTGATTTGATCTACCCGTATTATAATGTCCAATATGTATTACATATTGGAGCCATTAGAATTCCTCCAGAATTCAGAATAGAAAAATAATAATGTAGCATGGGGAAAGAAAAATAAGCAGAGCAGATGCTTTTTTCCAGACAATTCTCAGGATGTAATTGCCTGAGAGACAATGGGTGTTTTCATTAGTTTGTGGGTTTAATGACCATTAGCATTGTTGACAATGGACAAAGAGCGCTGAGGTAATTTCAAGCCCAGTGACGCTTGACGATTCAGTTTCACCTTCAAGCTGTCCACTGTTCACTTCTGCAGGGGCAACTGGATCGGCGAGGCTCCATACCAGCATGGCCGCCCTTGTTCCCATTGCCCTCCCAGCTATGGAGGAGGATGTAGGAATAACCAGTGTTACAAAGGTGAGCAAACCCACATGGTTTTCATTCAAAGATGTTAACATTTGACATGTTACCAACCTGAGTCCTGATCTGTTTTTCCATCTAAAGACTCTCAGCGCTCAGAGACAGAGGACATGAATGAGGTGGAGAAGCCTCAGGTTCCACTGCCACCTCGTACCACCGCCAAACCTGCCCCCAAACCTAGACCGTCTGCTCCCAAAAAAACAGCATCCAAACCCTCCGCTCCTAAGCCCACCACACCAAGGACGCCATCTTCAAAGACTCCTAGCAACACCTTTCTTGGTAGCTGCAGGAATTATTGAAAATAACCATAAACATTTATGTTTTGTACATTTCTTCACTAATTTATGATGGTATTCTTGCAGCTCAAAACATCAAGTGTGAGACTAGACTGCGAGATAAGTGTAGAGGCGCTACCTGCAACAGGTAAAGTTATTTTTTGGGATGTGCACAAAATATCTCTTATTTATTCTGGTATATTATAAACTTAATTCGCAATTTCAACTCACTCTTGTCTCCATCTCATTTTCTAACTTTTCAGATATACATGTCCTGCTAATTGCCTGAATAAGAAAGGGAAAGTTTGGGGAACTCTCTTTTATGATGTGGTGAGTATGTCCAACATGAAACAAACAATCTTGCATCATTTATACTGCAAACTGATATTTGTTAATTTTTTTGGGTATTGTTTCAGCAATCAAGTATTTGCCGCGCTGCTATTCATTTTGGTGTCATTGACAACAACGGAGGAGTGGTTGACATTACAAGGATGGAGAAGTTTCCATTCTTTGTCAGAGCCACTAAGAATGGCATTGAGTCCTCCAGGTACAGAGATGTTGGGCCTGATTTTCCCAAATAGGTTGCTATTTGCTGATTCACATTCGTCTGCCTATATGATTCACATCTTGTGCAAAAGTATAATTTCCTGGAAACAGTTTGCTTTCCTAATTTCTAACCACTGTGATGTGTTTTACAGTAAATATAAACCTGGTAATGCCTTTGTGGTGGCCAAAGTGGAAGGTAAGTGACGCACAGTTTTTAGGAAGAGCTTTGAGCCATGGTTCTGTTTAAATTCACAGTCAGCCAAAAGATATTTGCTGTATTTTTTTTTTTTTTTTATTCTCTCTATGACAGAAATGACTGCTGACTGCTACACCTCAGTGGCTGAAATCTGCCCTTTCAAAAAGCCATACTCACACTGTCCAAGGTGCCTCTTCACATCCACCATCGTATAATTCTCTAAAGCATATGATTAGCCAATTAAAGGTTCTGCTTTACAGTTACTCCTCCTGGGGGCACCCATAATTTATATCCTTATATCTCCTTACAACATTATTATACTGTGTGATAAACAATGTAAAACCCATATAAATGCTAAATAGAAAGTAATGTGACCCTTATCTGTTGCTACAAATCTATACTCATATCCAATTTGTTTCTCAGGATCTTCTGTCCGGCCAACTGCAAGACTCAGCCTTCCTATTGGTCGCCTGTAATTGGAAACAACATCTACACAGATGTAAGTTAAACACTGTTCTGGATCTGCATGTTCTGAAAGACCTTGATCGGGAATCATGAATGTATTTTTATTTATTAAGGTGTTATTAGTTCAGACAGAATTAAATATAAATCTGGATCTGCAACAGGGTTCATTTGGAGTGACTTTGCAGGCTTTGTAATGCATAGGAAGTCATTGAATCACAGTATGAATGTGGCTCTATACAGACAATGGGAGTCATGGTGAGGTAAGCCAGAGACTGCCAGAAACATATACCACCCAGCATGAGGCCGGACTACTCAGAGGCTTATACAAGTGTATTTGTCGGGTGAAGTGCTTGTGTTTCAGAGATAGAAGACAGGAATGGTTTCATGACAATAGTTTCCATCATCCCTCTGAAGTCCCCAAAATCATGTTCACAGTAGATTAGTCAGTTTTTACAGTCACATATCTTGGAAACCGACCTTAGATGGCATCCGGCAAACCACAAATCCCAGCTCTCCGGAGATTGTGAACCTCTAACAGCGGTCACAGAATAATGCAGCAGTGTGGCTCATAGCAAATGTGCCCAAGAAAGGTTGCAATCTCAGGCACACAAATGTGTTTCTTCAGTGGTGTAGAAGCTGGATGTTGGTTAGAAATGAGACATAAACCATCTGGTGAGAAGTGCTGTAGGGGTGTATGGACAGTGTGATTTGTGTTTGGACTAGAAAGGATTCTGCTCCAGCCGGTAGTTGATAAGAGCTTACAGTCTGTTGTGCTGGCTACGACTTTGAAACAAATGCTTGCTTGCGCGCGCGAATTACTGCAATATATTTTGTGCTGTATTTGATAATAAAGGAATTGAAAATATATTCATGTTGTGTAAAAGGCTGTAAAAGTATTTCTCCTCTTTGCCACATGTTATCCCCACAGAGCTCCAGTATCTGTAAAGCAGCTATCCATGCAGGGGTAATCAAAGCAGATGGCGGTTTGGTGGATGTTCTGCCACTGGACAAGAGAAAGAACTATGCTGGAGTCCTGAAAAATGGCATCCAGTCTGAGAGGTACTACTATTTATTTTAACTGTAATTATCTTTCCCAGATGAGGTTTGTTGCACAATAACAAAAAGGTACAAAGATAAATGGCATACATTACCATAGTGACATTGGAGATAATCTGTGTTGGCTATTCAAGAGATGTTTTTTTTTTTTTATTTGTATCTGAAAATGAGAATAGGCATTAATGTTTAGACATGGCGTGTGGCAGCTTTTATCAACAAACAACCATTTGACAGCTGCAAAACTGCAAAGCCTCCTTAGCTGTGATGAAAGCTATCATAAAGCCTGGGAAAGTGTGGGAATTTGTTATCGCTAGTAAGACATGTCCAAACATCTTATAAATCTGCCACTGTTGCAGTTTGAGGAGTGTAACATCTGCTAAAGTCTCATAGGAGTCAGTAGTATGTTTAGTTTGGTGATTAGGATTCCAGAATAATGGCATTATATTTTCCCAAACCACAAGCAAGGTCTCTCAAACTGAATTATACTTGGATTTACGCAAAGTCAGCAAACTGACTGCACTAAATAGCATGATACAATTATAAAGGGTCCCACCCTCACAGGGGCATCAAAGCTAACAGGAGAGTCAAGTCTGCACATGACCACAGAGTCCTAAGAAGATGTCTAATTAGGCAAGATTGAGAACACCTGTTTGGGTGGCTAATTGGTGTGTAAGGTCTTTGAACTGCCTTCAACGGACACAACACCAAACCTATTTAAATTAATAAACAAATTTGAGATGTGGCAAATCAGAACGGTCCGGAGCCAGATCTCCAGGTTTAAATATGGTAACAATAATCATGTGGGGTAAGTGCTAAAGGTGTTTTAAGAATATCTAATTAAAGTGAATATGTTAGAGGTTATATAATGGGTAAATATGTGTAGATAATATTTATCTGTGCTCAGCTCAGGCTTTAATATTTGACCCATGGGAGCGTGGTAAAGAAAACCTTGAGATACAAATAAAATGAAAACATGGAGCTTGTTGTAAAATTGGACACGTGCATTTGACAAAAGTATCTATAATATGCCTGAGAGTGCTTTTATTCGCGATACAATACTTTGATTTATGTCTCCTGTAATACTGCATGTCGTGAGTTCCCTGCATGCACACCATGTTTCTCACATCACTCTTATGGCTGTGGCCGGCTACAGCGGACTACGCTGAGGCAAGGAAGCCCATGTGGGAAGTCCTGCTGGCATGTGGGGTTGTAAGAGTAATGGTGTGGTTTGGTGTGTGGATGGGCCACACATGGGATCTTTGCTTACTTTACTCAGGCATTTCAATGGAGTGTGCAAAGTGCTGAGTGGCCAAAATAATCCAAGACTGACTACTATGAAATCCAATGCATAACTGCGAAGGCCTCACTCAAGGCACTGGGATAGGAGGTCAATAAACGGCTGAGAGAAAGTCTGTGCCATGTGCCAACATCATGGCAGGGTGGCCAGTTTGGACTGGACTCTGTTGCTGGGGAAGTAATCACAGCCTATCTGATTACTCGAGGATGGAAATGCTGTCAGCCACTTAGTCAGTGATTTCCTATATGGACAATTATCTGTGATCTGATACCAATCGCACAGGCCCATCATGATTATTGATCATGGCAGAGCTTTAAGGTCTCTCCACCAGTGAACTAATTATAAAGTCATCACGTTTAACACATGTGGTTGCTTTAAAAAAGTCAGACTCATATATACGGCAACTATGAGTCATACCGCCAACATGCCATCTACAAAGATGCTGTGAACACCATGATTGTGTACTTGGCTGCGGGCAGTACCTGGACAATACTAAAAAGCAGACTTCCAAGTATCACAAAAACAAATGCAGGAAGATGTATTTATTTGAGTCCCAGGGCAATTCTACACTTCTATTTACTTGTCACAGGGACTACTGCTCTGATTGTGAACACAGTTATATAATGTCATCTTTAGTTTTAGAGGGGGATTTCAAAAATTTGAGAGTCAAATTCACAGAAGGATTGCGTAGCTTTTGCAGCTGCTAAACCTGCACAAATAAGACACAAATACACTGTAATTGTCAAAGCACCCTCAAAGGGTAAAATGCACCGCAACTGCGCTGCCAAGATAATAGCGTCTTGGTGCTCCCGTGCTATGTAAATTCAGTTATATGCATACATTTAGCGCAAAATTTGCCGCTTTCTATGCAAATTAGCCTTATTGCTAAATCACTAATAGCCTCACGCAGTTACAGTGAAATCATTAGCGTCTTCAGAGAGTTGGTGGTAACAGAATTTAACGGTGTCAAACCCAGCCCTCTTTCAGTTTGAAGGTGTGAAAACAAACAGACTGGGACATTAAATTAGTTTTTCTCTCTGTCTCGTTTTGTTAATCGGACCTTGAGACGGGGAAAAGACAGCGGTTGCAAGTGATGTGCAACTCATGGTGCCATCAGCAGCCGCAATACATTCTTTGGGAATTCCTCTGTAAGACTTTAGTTAATCCTGATGATGTCATCAGTGTCTAAGAATTATGCATTAAGGATCCAGTGTAAAAACTGAGTATTGAATTCAGAATAACTCTGCCTTTGCCCCTTCAATTCGGATCATTCCTCCAATCCATTTCTCACAATTCCCCGCCTTTTATGGAGGTTATGTACAAACTTGCTGGAGTGCCCTGTGTTGCATGTGTATTTGTGGTTACCAAATTTAACATGTTTTCTGTATTGCCTGTTTGCAGCAAGAGCAACACAGAGGGAGGCTCTTTCCGAGTCTTGGCTGTGAGGGAGTGAGACTTCTGATCAGAATGTCAGAGACCAACAGAGTCACATCAGCTGCTCGTGAAGAGCAGGAAGTGCCCACAGGTTGGATACCATGGCTGTTCATCTGTCCCAGTGCCTTCAGTGGAAACAGAAAATCACAGCAGATTCATAAAAAATAGCCACCCAGTAAAAGTTGTTCAATATTTTGATGGAACTTTCTTTTACTCCATATATAGATATTTCTACATACTTACTTAATCTGTGAATACAGAATGTTTTTACATATTATGATGCTTTGAACAGCTGGTGCTGGAAGTTTTGATTTAGACATTGTGTTGTGTTTACATTTATGTTCCTATTACAAATTTAGATTGGTTTTCTTACACAGGAATGTATACTGATCACACTGTATTTAATCATTGTGTACAGAATATATGATATTTTGTTTGTTTTAAAAATGGAGTACCATATGTTAACATTATGATTTGGATTTTAGATTGAATTTCATTGCCTTTTTCTGCTCACCTGGGTAATCTTTGCTTTTTACTCTTGAAGATTTGGCCTGTGAAACCAAATCTATGTCTAAATTGTATTTATAAGTTAAGTGTTGATGTTTTGTTTGCTGGGTAAACCAGAACTTGTCAAGCAGATGCAAAAGGGGAGGAAATAGTGAGGTAATCGGAAGTTTATACAGGCAGCAGCAGGCTGTACATATATTATGTTTCCTTAAGAAGGCTGGTGTCACGTCCAGTGCCAGACATATGCAGGTGATTTAGTGAAGGTGTTACATTACTAGGTTCAATAAGTAGTATAGTACAGTAATTTGTCATTTCATATTTATTATTGCTTAGTGCTTCTTTCATTTCCTTATCTCCCTTGTTTCTGTAAGATTTATGAAAATGCTAAATTTGTCCCCTCCCCACCTAAGACAGATTAATGTGTCACATGTTTCAGGTCAGAGAGAGTTTTATGTGATAACACTAGCCCATATCTTGAGGTGTGTGCATGTGTTAAAATAATCTCATCATGAAACTGCAGTTTTTTCCCTTGGGAACAATTTACACTCTGCAGTGTAGGCGTGATACGACACCTGTAATGTTTATCATTATACTGGCCATTACTTCAGGACTGCTTTTAATACTTTTCTCCTTAATTAGAAAAAACTAAACTTTTTTACATTTGTCTTGACATAGGTCTCTACAGTATTTCTGCTGTGTCTCTTAAATGCACAGAAAATAAATACATTTTAGCATAGTAAACATCTGCCATGTAAACTAATTAAACAGAGTGACAGTCCAATTTGTACTTCAGGACTGTTATACTGATACGTATTGTCACTATCTGTTTGTTTCCTTTAGGATGCAAAACATGCAAACAGAGAGTGTTTCAAAGAATCTCTATTTCTTTATTCTACCTCAGTCCTATTGCTAAGCTCGGCATTTCAATCTTTTCTATATGGGAATTTTTATGGGAAATGTTAAAGGTTTTGTAAAGTTATGGGAACTGTAAATAATATGTTTTTTCTGTTTTTGAATAATCCTTAATAAGTAAGATATAATTCAAATGTTTAAATGTATTTTACTTGTCTTGTTTTTATACAGCTGTAGGATGGGTTCTATATTATTTTGCACAACTTGAAAATAAAGTATGACATACAAATGCTACAAAAAACCTGTGTCTGTTTCAGTAAAAGATGTGTCCAGTGGGTACATGATTAATTTGTGCATTTTGCACTTCCTTTGGGCTACAGTGACAGTTTGAGATAATCAACTGATTATTGTGAATTAGATTAGATTATTAATCCCCAATGGGGAAACTCATTTGTCACCAAAAGTCAGACTCATACAGACAACAACAGACAAAGTGCACAGTACACAGCAGACAAGAGATAAATTACAAAAAACAAACACCAAAAATGCCAAACGAAACAAGACACAAGACCGACATCAGATACTAAATCTAAAAACCACAAAAGGTGTTCATTAAAAAATCTAACTGCTGCTGGTACAAAAGAATGAGGTTTGGTAACAGTGTTTGATGGTTCTATTATACTTCAGTTATGTTCTGCCGATTGATAGTAGGTGGAGAGGGGACCGCCTTGGTACCTTTAGCACACCCTAATCAAACAAATCAAGTCACCAGGATATAATCTCATGGATAATCAGTCTACAGTAACAAACATATAGCTAAAACATCCCACGTGGATGACTGTATCCTCGGGGTAGTGAGTGACATATTATGAGAACAACTATGTAACGGTTATATGATCTCACAACTTTATTAAATCTACTTTGACCAGCGCATCAAGCCTAATCTGTACGTCATGCTTTATGAATGACATTTTGACTCAGGCCACCCAAGATTTGTCTGCTATCTTTGGAAGAACATCTCTAACCATATTCATAACCGGGCTCTGCTTCATGCCGAGTGAAGTGGAACAATACATTTAAGCAATCAATTTTACACAAGGACCACATACGTAATCTGACAATATGGCTTGAGTTTGTGGTGGAATTATTTCATAAGAAAGAAAGAAACTAATTTCACATTTCACACTCCGGGCTGTTGTTCTCATTTGTCATTTTACAGATGTTTGGGACAAGCTCACTGAGATAATTAAATCACTGTATACATGCCATTAATAAATGCCTCTTTTACTCAAACCCTGAAAACGGGGCAGAGACATTGGAAGAGGAAAGGAGAGAGAAGACCATATAAACTTTGTAAGCACTAATAATTCTTCAAACCTCCAGGTCTTTTATTTGAGGCAGATGTTCGGTTTCAGTTAAGCCCTGGTGGGACAAGGCCCTGGCCACTTTACTGATAAACAACTGCAACTGGCTTGTGTGATGACTATTTAACTCCCATTGTCCATGGGGCTAAAGATTTGTACTCACTCTATAAATCCCCAGACTCTTCAGAGAACCAACTCCTTCCAACTTTCTTGTCCTTAAATGTGCTTTGCACAACAAATTGTATTGGTTGTACAACAATTTCATCTCATAGGACTCAAAGGGTAGCAGTGAAGTTTTATTTGTTTTTTGTTATAGTCGTTAAAGTCTATTAAATGTCAAAACTCTTTTGGCTGCACTGGTGATAAGTCCATTATTATTGCAGGTCTGTCAGAAGAAACAAACTGAATATGAATAGATTGCCACATGTTTCCAATTATCTACAAAACTTAATAGGAATGGAAGTATATGTCTTTAGTGATCTGGGCTCTGAGGATCCAAGACATGACTTTGAGAGCCACACTATAGCTTCAATCACCACCTGCCACGTGTAAAGAGTCTTGAGTTCAAAGGGAAGGATGGTAAAACTGTCTTCCGTGTCTGGCAGAGCTTTGGTGAGCGAGCATTGTTCAAGCATTTTTGCAGCTTTTCATTTTGAGTGTACATTTAGAATGACATCTTATTATTATCCTGAGTGATAAGAAGTAATAGTTTGTGTGGGGGAGTTTTTCCTGATCCGATGTGAGGTCCCGGGACAGG
Source organism: Taurulus bubalis (assembly GCF_910589615.1). NCBI lineage: Eukaryota > Metazoa > Chordata > Actinopteri > Perciformes > Cottidae > Taurulus > Taurulus bubalis. The sequence goes on along the minus strand of NC_136592.1, from coordinate 14,962,182 downwards.
GATGTTATGTGTACAGATTGTAAAGCCCTCCGAGGTAAATTTGTATTTGTGATTTTGGGCTATACAAAATAAACGTATTTGAATTTAATCCCAGTCCCCTATATAGGTTATGTTTTCTTATATTTTTCAGTATGTGTCTCATTTCCTGTAGTATTTTGGGCCCTTACGTGTTGTCTCTCATTTTGAGTCTTTACTTCCTGCCCTTGTGTTTTCCACCTGTGTGATTATCTGCCCTGCCTAGATTGGTTTCACCTGGTCCTGATAACCCATACTCCCTTGTGTATTTACTCTGTGTCCTTCCCTTTGTCTGTGCCACTCTATACTCCTTGTGGTTAACGTTCCAGCATTTCTGTTCTCTGTCCCAGTTTCTAGTCTCTCGTCTCTCTTTGACCTGTTATGGGATTTTTGGACTCTGCCGCTGCCTCATGATTTTGTTCCCTCGCCTATCCTGACTGATCACCTGTGCACCGAACCTTGATTAAATAAAGTGTTTTCTGTTTGCTTTTGAGTCCTTTGCCTGTTGGTTTAGTACTGAGACCCTTGCACTGGCTGAGCTTCTGCAGCCGTTGTGGTTGAGGCCACATAATTGATAATCAGACATTAAATTAACCTTTAAATGTGTCACGAAAATGTGACCTAGCATTGAATTCTCTACTTAAGTGATGACACTGTATAGGTGAGTATATTTGTCCATCTTGCTTCATCTTCACTTTATCTTTCCAGGTCGGTACACCACTTTGCCACCATGCGGTTGATATTTCAGTTTTTCCGGGAATTGTCTCGACAACTGTGGGATAGATTTCCATGACATTAGAGTGATTACAATACTAGGATATTAGAAAAAGTTGTAGAGTTCAAATTATATGATTGTGTTATTTCTAGAGGCCTTATAGCACAGCACATCTGGAATAGAAAGCAAGTTGGCCAGTTTGTGATTTTAGATTTAGAGACTTTGGAATTAGAGGCAGCATCTTCCAAAACAGGCGAAGCAGGGATGTGGCTGATGTTGTTATGACAGGACTTTGTCTGGCCTGCTTGATCATCAAAAGAATGTAGTAAGATTTGCAGTTATAACAGAAAGATAGAGGCTTTACTAAAGCCACAAATCTAAAAGGAGAATTTAAAATCTATTTGGAATTTATTAAAATGTCTTCCAGCATAATTTCACTCAATATTTATTTGTGATCTAAAGGTTGTGGTGCAGGGTGCAGCCATGTGTTAGGTTCCTGACATGTTTCACTTATACGTAGTTTCTTCCAGTTATGGGAGCATTTCAGGCAAAATGAAAAAGAATATGTCACAACAGAAGAACCTGATTTGTCTAAAAAGACTTTCCAAGCTTAATATCATAATATCATAACCCATTCTCTTGTTTATTTAATATTAGGAATGCACAAAGTGGGTGAGGAGAATCAGCTCATACAGAACCCTACACACTGTATATGGTAATACAAAATAAGTATTCCGTCAGGTAATAGTCTACTGAATATTTTACTTTTGTTCTACTTTGCAAAGCCATAAAACACATAATTATAAGTGATAACATCCTGCACTTGTCCCGCCAAACCACTCATTGATGCGATGATGCTTTTCTAAGTAATGTATCCTCATCACTGTTTTTTTTGGTTTGGTCCTTTTGGCATTAGAGTCACAGCAGTGAATCCCTGGCTGGTTCCATCTGGACTCAGTGCACATTCTGGCCCACAGGGAGGCAACCCCAAGCGTGAGAACAAAGGCCGTTTGTCAGAGAGATGATGAGGAATCTGTGGTGATGGTGTGGAGTCAACCAATGTGGACTGAAGCATTTAAACCTCACTGCACGGTAGATCTATAGGCTCCACGCATTAGTCTGAAACGATAAGACCTCAGTGGTAGTTTTTCTTTCCCCCTCGTGACGCACATCCATTCTGGGAAAAGTGTGCTGACGATTTACTGCCCAATGATCAAACACAAGAGTGTCAGCCAGCGTTTTGCGGTGTAAACCATAATCCATGGTGGTTTGAAGACATACATTTGTCTCTATTTCAGGATGAATATATTTATATGGATGACGAGATAAGTGTTCGCCTTAACTATGACTCCCTTCCAACAGAAGGTCCTCATCAAGAATCTTTGAGCACTCATAGTGCATACTGCAAGTTTTTAGCTTACTGCAAGTTTTTATCCTTTTATCCAGTTTTTAAGATAACTGATGCTGGGCCCAACATTGATATGAGGGAATGCTCAGTTTTACTTTTGCATTTAACATGTTGTGTGAACTGATTTTAAGTTAAGATCAGAAACATTAAACTTTAGTTTCAGAATCTGATTGTTATGAAAGGGGATGTAGTTTTCATAGCTGAATGTGATAACTATTGAGACATGTTAATGGAGATAAGCCATGCTCGGCTCGAACGAATCCCAGACGTGTCTTTAAAACTACAGTAGATGCTAACATCAGCACGCTAACATGCTCACAATTACATTGCCAACCTGCTGATGTTGGGTCAGGTGATCACCAAAGTCCTGAGGATTTATTATCTGGGAACCATGAATGTACACAATGTGGTACCAATTGATGTAGTAAATGCTGAGATATTTTACCGTATAAGAGAAAAAATAATGACCTGATGGTTTTGCAAGATAAGAAATTCGGGGATCACAATAGTTGGATCCCATGGATGTGTACCACATTTTAGGGCAATCAATCCAATAGCATTGACACAAGTCACTACAAAGATCTCGAGGTGCATGGCGCTATAAAGAAAAGACAGGGGCTCACCAATCAGCCAGTGTTTTAAAATCCATCCACTGAATGAATGATGTCACGATCAATGACCATGAATTTCATGGCAACCAATAGTTGTTGAGATTTTTCAGTCCGTCCCAAAGGATTATCTATATTTAAAGAAGTTACTTAAATGCCTAAAACTGCCTGTGAAGTTCATATTTAGTTGTGCGTATTATGTTACTTCCACATGAACACAAAACTGAAGGAATATCTCAATATTTATTGGGGACAAAATAAGTTCTGGAAGCATCCATTTCTCAATGATGAGTACTAAATCATGGGGTCTCATTCTCACCTCCACATGACATTCCTCAAGATTCCCATTAGTCCAATATTTGGTTAATGATGAAACACTGTTTCATAAACACACTGAGTAAAGCAGTCCAAATATAGAGACCTTCGATTCGGACAATACAACAAAGAGCACACTCATAGACCAGTTTTGTTTTCCAGCATCACACACTGGTGCCGACATATAATCACATGCTGATAATGGTTGGCTGCTTCTTTTGTACCTCGTCTGCCGGTTATTGCCCTGCTTGGTGAACAAATGAATCCAATGACAAGCAGAAGAGTTGTCACCACTTTTCTCTGATAGAAGTGGTGGGACAAGTGGAAAGTTAAGCTGAAGTAAACAAGACTTGAGGGCCGGTGTTATTGTCTGTTTAAATAGCTCTATCCTTAGAGGGTTTGTGCTTGCACAAAACCAGTGAAGAAGAAGAAGAAGAAGAAATAAGACACTTTTGCAAAGTTTGTTGAAGTTTTCTTTCTGTGAGAGGCTCTGAGAGTTTGGATGAAACTGACCCCGGCCTTCTATGGGCTCTTAGTTTGTTCATTCAGTCGGATTTCCTGAAAGCAAAGATCAAAACAAAGCGTAAACATTTACCCTCAGCGAGTATAGAAGAGAGGCAACAGTGGTTGCAAAATCTGAATGTGGCTTGAAAGCAATTATTCCTTTTAAGAAAACACATGTAGAATAGTTGCAGATTGCCTTGGACATGGGATTTAGAAGAACATGAGGAAAAGTAGTGTATAATGCAGAATATTTGTTTAAATTTAACAAGGTGACATATTTAACACAAAAATGGATTCCCTACCTGTAAATGCTAACCTTGACTAGATGCTGTAGCCATTAATTATAGGGTAGAGCATACAGCACAGATGTGATGCATTCATCACACTTGCAGAAGAAGACTCTAAAGGATGAAGTTTGGGCAGGTTATATAACGGACAGTGCCTACAATACAATTTTCTAATCATACGGATCAGATTAGTTGGCACATCTGGTCAGGTCATGAATTCAGACCAAGTTTCCACTCCAGATATGGCTTAAACTGGGGAGGAGTGGATGAACTGGTTCGACTCAGAAGGACGGAATACTGGACTTGAGTTGTGACTCAGCTGCCAATTGAGTCAAGGAAATGTGTTTATTTGCATTCATTAGATTGTGATTTTGAGGTGTCAATATTTGACACACAGAGATGACAGTTAAAGATCTAAGACAAATAAATATGATTATTTTTCTTTCTTTCTTTCTTTCAGAACAGTACATAAAAAGTCAGTCACAACCTGCTTCATGTTGTAGGACGTGTTATGTATTTTATGGTAGCTGCAACATTTGGTCATGGAATCAGTCAGTTATGACAGCGATGTAAAGGTTTCTATATTACACAAATCCTCTGCAGCTGCAACTTTGTAAATAACGTTCATTGCCAGTCTTATGTCAATAATGTTGGTTCTCATAGAGCCAAATGGAGTGAACTCAATGAATGCCCTGAGGCCACTTTTCCCATGTGACCGATGTCAGTGGGCTATCTGCACTAACGTTGGCACTGCCTTCGTATGCCAAGAAAAATGTCAGTCTGGGCCTCCTTGCCAAGTGCCAGCTTGTAGTCGTGAGTTTATTATAACAGACCTTGAAAATCCCTTGCAAGTTGCCTATTGCGAAGCGGCACCTCAGGGGCTCTGGGAAAGGTTTGGTTCCCAGACAGAAAAGGCAACGTTTAGTGGGAGACAGGTTTAGTAGACTTGTTGGTGGCCTTTTCCCTGGAGGTTTCAACAGCTGTGTGGTGGGCGCTGCAAATAAACTGCTTTACATTTATTTAACAATTCACACATTTGATCTAATTTTACACACACTGTGAAAGTCTCAAGAGCTTATGAGTATGTGGGTCATTGTCGAATAATTCAGCATTCCTATTTAAGTCTGAGAGCGACTTGCATTTAGGTTTACACATAAGGTCCAGACAGCTGTGATGAATGTATGTCACATTTGCTTTTGTCTGTGTAACTATGCATGATTTTGTACGAACAGCTTTCACTCTAAAGGAATGTTTCTCTAGCTGTATCTGGACTTGATTTGGCCGACACTGTTTCTCGTTAAGATAGCCATCCAGCATGTTATCATGGTATAAAACATAAACCAGAAGTGTTTATTCAAACCATTCTGTTATTTATAGTCACTAATTATGAAAGTTAGTGGATGGCTGTACTTACAAGTGCAGTTATATTTAAAATCTGGTCCAGACTACAAATCTGAAGGGGAATATTGTTTCTGTCTCTTTAAGAACCATAAATTATGTTTTTAGAAGTGGTGGTTGGACTTTGACGTCTGAGCAAACCAACTTACTCGTTGTGGCATTGTCTCTTTGCAGTGACTAGTGAGCGGTGACAGGAGATCAGACTGCTGACATAGTGTGAAACCATCCCGACAGGCCCGCTGACGCACATCAACTTCAAGCAGACCAATGGATGCTTCAGCCAAGATGTTTTGCTGGAACTCATTAGATGTGTCTGACTGACAACCAGGCTTCAACATATTGCAGTCACAGTGAAGGGGGAAATTGTGTTCCTCAGCAAATGTCCCACTATGTCTGTCTTTGTGACAGATTGATTCAGTCAAGGAGAAACAACTTAGCATAGACACATAACGAACAGAGCTAACAGTTTCTGATACTGGAATAATTTTCAGGGATGAAAAAGTTCAGGGGTTGACATGAGCTGTGACAAAGCTGTGACAGAGGAATTGTTGATATAAATTATAAAAGACCAGACACTATCTGAGCCCCGTCTTTACAGTGTGTTACGGCTGCCCTGACATATAGTTCATGTATCTGCCGTACCTGTTAAACATGCTCTTCCCAGAACTTGGAAAAGACTAACAATCTACATGAACAATCTTGAACTTAATGAGTATGAACCTTAATACTTTGACCACAGCATACAGGAGAGAGTAGTTAGAAAGACTAGCCTTTAAGCCATGGCAAATAAAGAGAGAGAAACTAAATATGTGCTTCCCTGTTTTATTTACTAAACATACATTTAGTGTTGGTTGGTGGTTGCATGAGAAATGTATTGCAGATATTGCTGATAAAAAAAAATATAGAAAGCAAACACATGGAGAGAGTATCTCTGAGCATCTCAAAATACAGAACTGTTGAGATCACAGAGGGTTACATGGCCAAAAGCTTCTGTCCCTCCTCCTAACAAACACTAAACAATTAACACTTCAGACTCCAGCTGGAGAAGCAGGGGAATAAACAAAACCTGGTTCAAAAGCCCCATCAAATATATTTATCTCTGACTCACTGCAATAGAACACACACAAAACTAACCAATAATAACACAAAGAGGAAATTAACCAGGTTTATGGCACTGACATAGAATATATGCAGGGATTGAGTCGTGAGCTGGTACTTTAAGAAGACCAAGCTGAAGTCTTTCTAGAAGATCAAGAGAACACAGGACACTCAAGAGGATCATACTTGAGATGACGTTTGAAACCAAATTGGTTCACTAGTTTACAAGCTAATTTTAAAGCAATAAAAAGCTAAACCATCAGACGATAGCCAGTGGGTTTTGAGATTGCATTTCGCTCAATGGCCTCTCCACACAGATTGGCTGAATGTGATTGGTGAATACTACTTTGACTATAAATGGAAACAAGAAAGCTTCTGATGCCAAAATCTTGTCCCATTACCTTAATAATCAAAATGTGAATGCAGTATCAGTTTCTAGAGATTACCTACTAGAGGTCTCTAGACCAGCCTGCTCGGCTCTTCTCTGGTTTACTATCAGGTTTTTCAGGTTTAGAGTTCGGTTTCTATATTAGACCAATTCTCTTTAATATTCCACATTAGGCACATTAGTTGGGATATGAACATCTTTCTTATTTATGAGGTTTGTGTAAAAGAAGCGTCTGTTAATTCCCATTTCCACTAGAACACCCAAACTTCATAATTGCACCTATGCCTCGGACACTAAATGTTGTGGGAAGAAATCTTAAACTCTAAAATACAGTTTTTAAAAAGGCAGGCAGTTCCTTGCCACGCACTTTGATACACATACGATGAAAACATTTCTCTCAACCCTGTCTGTTTTTCAAAATCTGTCATTGCCTTCCTGGATTTGTCTTTCCATTGCTCCACATCTGTAAGTCCTTCCCAGGAAAAAGAACACAACTCTTATTTTCTGGCAGCTCCAGTATAGTTTTGTGGATTATGCTGTCTTGGATGTGCTGTCATAGTACCGCATATCACCACCTTCCGCTTTAAAATTAATTGAGTGTCTGTAAAGTGAATTTGTAAAACAGAAACACACCAAAGTTAGTAAACGACTTTATGCCCTCTAGATAAGTTACTTTATTTCCCTCAAAGGTGATTCTGCACGTTTTTGTGTTTTCTGTACTGTGTAAACAACCACCCCTACTGCTGAAGTTTATAACCAGTTTAAACAATACAAATGCACCCCAGGATCAGAAACACACTAACAAGGCTGACATGCATTCAAAAATACAATTATAAAGTAACAATATATCCAATACAAATACAGTAGTCATAAAACAAACAGTGTCATCACATAAACACGGCTAATGTGTTTGAAGATGAGACTGAGAAGATGACTCACTCTGACAGCCTAAGCTCCTGGATGGTCCCGGGCCTTGAGGCCCACATGGAAAAACCTCTGACAATTAATATTGGGCTTCTTGGAAAACTTTGTTCCACACAAGAGACAAGTTCAAGTCAAGTTCTGTGTGAGACAACTTGAAAAAGATGATGTACAGAAAGTATTTTCCTCATCTACAGTGCCATCTTGACCATGTTTTTAAATCCTACAAACTTACCAGTTTCATTGAAGTCGTCTGATCATCTTTATACCACCACAAAACGATGTCCCCTTTTTATAGAATGGCACTTGTGCTATTTTTATGATTTAGAAAACTCACACTCTTGGTCACATGTTTACAGAATTGAATCAAGTTAAAAAAAAGAGTGCCAGACAGGTTGGTGAAGTGCGCTGTAGCTAATAAAATCTGGCTTTTGTACAATTTTTCTTGTTGAGTGTCCAAGAATCATGGGTAGCATCTGGCATTGCTAGGTGTTTGGGTAGTCAAATCAGGTTGTACATGCATGCAGGACAGTTTTCAGAGGTGAGACAGATCCAAGGGCACTGTATGCCATGTTATTTGTTGAGGCAGAGAAAAGTTTACAGAAACTTTGACATGGCCAAATCGGTAATAATTTGTTCATTTAACTGCTACACAACTGTTTAACACATATTACAAACCTCTATGTTTGATCACTTATCCACACTTGGATTTCAAATGAACAAACACAAGGAATAACCTTCAATAATACCTTAGAGGACGACTACTAGAAAGTCATTTATGTCTTTATCACTCCATAGACTTTATAATGCTCATCAGTGTAACAAAAAGAGCAACAACTCCACAGTCTGTTGCTGTATCCCCGATGAGCCCAGACCGCAACGTTTTAATACTCGCTCCGTCATATCTGACTTTCAAGGCATCCATTGCCAGTGACCAGGTTGGAAGCTCTCTGAAACCATGATATAAATTGACATGACGTGTTCATTTGGGGGAAACTAATACACACGTTGGAAGACTTTACACACCAAAAGGCACATGCACATCTTGTGAAGAAAAGATGATCTGTACCTTCCTCAAACGCTCCATTTATTGTGCAAAACCAGTGCTTTTCCCAGTCCGCTTCTCTGCAGTGGAAAAACACAAGCTGCGAGGGGTTGTGTTGAGATTTGGTCCCACTGGAGTGTTCCTGAGTAAGCAGGTGCTCTCAGGGCTCCTCTGTGGCCAACACCCTCTAAAAGTCTCCACTTGTTGAACTGCACCACACTACTGCAGTGCTTTCTTTCTGTTCGTGTTCAACTCATTCACAAGTGGAGCAACGCGCCTGGCTAAAATTCAGCATTGTTGCATTCTTGGAGAGTATACAAGGAAGAAACTAAACATACGGCTCTGCCTTGTCCTAGAAAACACAGCTGTTCTTGCGTCCCCGCGTCACCCCTCTCGGTCTGAACTCTCTTGCCCAGAATTCCCTTGGCCAAACAAACCATGCAGGTCAACACAGCAGCAGTGGCCAGTTTATGCTCAACTGTGCTGAACAACTATTAGTTTAGAGCTCAAAGGCTACTCTGTTGAGCACTGACTTCTTTGAGCTCTGTTTCTCATATGCTTTGTCAGGGGTATCAGCATTGTGTAATCTAATTCACTGCCTATAAACACCCTTCTGTGAGGATGCACTAGTAGTGATTTTACAATGCAATGAGGTCAGATGGAATCATTTTCTCCCGCCTTGACTGTAACTGTTTACACATGTGGTTGTTTATGGCTGTGTTTATTGAAGCTTGTTTTTGATGATATAACATACAGAGTAAGTTGGTCTGATAAATGGAGTTTTATTTAATTATTTGTAAGACTTTTTTAAAAGTGCAGTGTATAGGATTTAGCATCATCTAGTGGTCAAGTTGCAGATTGCAAGTAACTGAAACCTCTACTGTCTGCCAAGCGTGTTGGCGGCGGATATGAAAACGCATATGGCTCCATCTCGAGCTAGTGCTTGGCTGTTCGTTCTGGGCCACTGTAGAAACAGGGCAGCTGTGAAGAGGACTCTCTCCTCTGTAGATATGAAGGCCTCATTTAAGGAAACAAAAACACAGATTGTTATTTACAGATTATTATACGCCAAAGAAAACATACTTGTTAGTATTGTATTCTGTTTGTAACATTTAGGGACATCTACTGCCACACAGTGTTTCTTTTCATTAGTTTCATGCTTTGGTCATCATGCTCCATTCCTGGTTGTATCTAGATATTAGTGATGGCGAGATGAAGCTTCCTGAAGCATTGAAGCTTTCCATCCAATTTGTTCGCTCATGGGCCGAAGCTTCATGGAGCTTCATTTGCTCTACTGCGCCACCAAATGGACAATACATGTAAAACAAGCAGAGTGATCATAACGACACCATGGCTTTGGTGTGTGAAGCTTTAAATTGAATAAATTATGTTTGTGACGCCAATACATCAATTATTAACTTATTAATATTGTGTCTATCTTTATGATGTAATGGCGGGGTCAAAAACACATTGGGAGAGGGTTGTGATTGTGATGTGATTGGGGGTCAGTGGTTAGAATATCCGACTTTCAGTCAAAGGATCAGTGTTTCGAGCCTCGGCTCCGTTAGTTGATGTGTCCAATTTTTTAAGTAAAAATAAGAACTTTTCCACAGTGCTGGGCTTTTTGAGACTATTTCGCCTGCTTTATAAAATACCCTTTCACAGGCACACATGAAGCTGGGTACAGAGAGGAAGGGCGAAATCCATTGAGTTTCGCTGCCCCTTATATTTCAAATCGCACGGCAAACCCACGAACCATTTTCTGAATCAGTCACGTGGAACGGCCGGCTCGCGAGGCTTCGAACGTCACCACATACGTCATCGACACAAGCCTCGATACGCGCTTCACCAAAATCTACCTGGATTACTCGACACGCGCATCGAAGCCTCGACACGAAAAGACACATCACTACTAGATAGCAAAGAGAGCTGAAAATGTCATAGAAGTACAACAAGTTATCTACGACCATCACATCATTGACACTTAAACAGCCATTGTTTCATCCATGCATCAATTTTCAGCCGCTTATCCGGGGTCGGGTCGCGGTAGGAGCAGGCCCAGCAGGCTGACCCAGGCTTCCCTCTCACCTGCAACATTTTCCAGCTCATTCTGGGGGACCCTGAGGCATTCCCAGGCCAGCCGGGAGATACAATCCCTCCAGCGTGTCCTGGGTCTTCCACGGGGTCTCCTACAGTTGGACGTGCCTGGAAAACCTCTAATGCAGGGATTCCCAAAGTGTGGTGCGCGAGAGGAAAAATGTAATGGTGGTCTAATGGTGTAATAATTAATATTAAACATAATTTTAAAAAAATTAAGTAGGATTTTTTTAATTATAAAAATTCTCTTTGTAAGATTTACATTTAATTGCAATTAAAAACGTACAATTTAATAACTAGATGCACTTCCGGTCCGGCCGCCAGACTGTCTTTTACGTACACACTAGCTAGCCTAGCTTGTGCACCTAACGTCATTTCATTCATTCAGCAACATCCATGAAAATATGTTAAACTGGCTGAAATCGGGGAAGCTGTCAGGTGGGACATCTGAAGCGAGTGAGGAACCGGAGGCGAGAGAAACGGAGAGGTGTGTTGGGGAGAGACCGGGAGAAGAAATCGACCGGGAGTCGGAGAAAGAGGAGACGGAGCGGGAGCACAGAGGCCCATCGCGGAGTCAAGGTGAAAAAAGAGGAAACGAGAGTGAGCATCAGACTGGGAAAAAAAAAGAGGAAATATGATGACAATTATCTGGGACTGGGCTTCACTTGGATTGGCAATGCAGATTGCCCGAAGCCACAGTGCGTGTTGTGCAGTGAGGTTCTGGCTAACAGCTGTCTGAAGCCTCTTATTTATGCCGACACCTGAACACCCGGCATGCCACTGCAAGTCAGAAGCCCCTTCCATTTTTTAGATCAAAATTGGAAGAGTTACAAAACAGCCAAAAACAATTGCAGTCTCATTCATGTGTTGGGTCTACACCAGGGATTCCCAAAGTGTGGTGCGCGCACCCCTGGAGCCTCCTTTTTTTTATTTATATCTGTTTCTGAGCCTATGTGCCACTCTTTGTTCTTTACGTGGCTTACTGTGTTTAAGTAAATAAATGTGAAATGCAATCTGCCTCTGAGCCTGTGCGTGTGTCCTCGCCATCCTTATTGCTCTTTAAAAGTGACGCCTTGTGTAACTGAAATTTATACAGCGGACTAAATCTTGTAACAAACGCCACACGCGAGCAAACAGTTCACATTGGTCCGATTTTATGCGGCTATAAATAGGCTCTGTTGCGTTTTTTTTTTAAGGTGTGGGGGGTTGGGGGTGCGTGAACCCGGTCGGGATGTAGAAGGGGGTGTGTGGCCTAAAAAGTTTGGGAACCGCTGCTCTAATGGGAGGCGTCCAGGAGGCATCCTGACTAGATGCCCGAACCACCTCAGCTGACTCCTTTCGACACAAAGGAGCAGCGGCTCAACTCCAAGCTCCCTCCGGATGTCCGAGCTTCTTACCCTATTTTTAAGCCTGAGCCCAACCACCCTACGGAGGAAACTCATTTTGGCCGCTTGTATCCGAGACCTCGTTCTTTCGGTTACGACCCAGAGTTCATGACCATAGGTGAGGGTTGGAACGTAGACCGACCATTAAATGGAGAGCTTCTCCTTCCGGCTCAGCTCCCTCTATTTCTGACAATAAACTGTAGATATATTTTACTTTCACCAGTGTAGGTATTTAAGTTTTATCCTATCAATACGTTTTCAGAGGGTATCTAAAAGGATCTCTATTAAATGTCGGTTCATCACAGCAACTTAGATCATAGCACTACACTTCCATTAAACTTGTCTTCTCTCTTCAAACCAGTAGTATTATTGTGTCATTGGCACATAAAGACCATTTGATGTATAATGTGGCCTGGAATGCCTTTTTAAAGTTTTAAGAGCCTCGTGAAACTCTATACACCTAAAACAGAGACCTGGACATCTCATACAAATGTACTTACACGTTTTCTTGTATGTTTAAGATAAACAGGCTTTGATTCCACAGGGCTTGTGTAGCTTTAGTAAGGATCACTTAGTTTAACTTTCTAGTTCACTGATTTATGCGTGGAATACTTGGAAGCCTGATGTTGTACTGGCCTCCCAGTTTGTGTTTCTCCTTTGCTTAAGTGGTACAAAATGTATTGGACAGTACAATACATCTTGTCCCAGGTAAGTCTGCAAATAATTAAAAGTATTCATTCCAGGGTTTAATGTACCTCCTCTTTTCATTGGCTTTACTTTCAAAATTGAAGGGTAAAAGGTGACCAGTTTTTTTCTTTAACAGGGGATTGTGGGGAGTCAACAACAGAGCTTATCGTCCCCAATTTGCCTGCCACAGCAGATACTTATTTAAAAAATAAATGTTTTAAGAGTTTTATTTCTGGAATAATTTGACAACATTTGAACATTCAGGTTAAAACTTGAAGTGCTACCTCTCCTCACAGGCTCCCTGATTGAAATTCAGACCACAAGGAAAGCTGCTCTCTACATAGCTTTATTTGGTTGAGCGGTTTCCAGTCATAGATCCAAAACACAAAGAAGACTGCTGTCTGTCTCTACTACCTGAAAGGGCAGTGAAAACATCTGGATGGTGAACTTCACTGACCTGACGAGGCAGAAAGACACATACTGTCTTTTCTTACTAGCTAACAGACGTGTTTGTTATGAATGTGTTGTCGGCCATTAGCAGCTGCCTTGATATGAGTAATACATATGGAGTTGGAAAGATGGAAAAAATCCCTGATTGAACTGAACTGAACCTCTGTGTCGGTGCTTTATCAGATCTCATGTAAGCCACGTTTCCTCCTTTTCTGGGCTTCGGAGAAGATCAGTGATAGCAGGGTTTTATCCTCACTTCTTGGTCTGCATGTCTCGTTTTAAGGCTGTAGCATAATAGTAATTGAGCCATTTCTAAAGTGTGGCACATTTGACTGCATTTTCTCAAAACCAATTGGTTGATAGAAACTATGCTTTTCAGCAAAGTCGGTAAGTCAGTTAAGTCCTCTACAAAATTAAGCGCAAATACGTAATGCTTGGAATACTTTGCTTAGCCTGCTGCCCCCGTGACCTGGCCATGGTCAAATTGATGGTAGGAAATAAGAAAATAATGTTCCACTTGAACAAATTTGAAGTCCTACCTTCACTCTGTAGCAGTGGTGGGCCGTGCGTTTTCGACTTAGGCCTTCAGTGAGTGCCATATAGTCCACATCACGGGCGGAATGGGGGAAAAAAGTGTCCAGGGAGTTACTGTCACAGACCGACCCACTCAATACACGGCACATTCATACAGTCCACCATGTGTGGACAGCAGACACCCACTCTGCCACACGGCACCACCACGAGCATGGAGGGAGGTCACACGGGGCGTGGAGACTTTGTTTGTATTCAGGGGTTGGCATATCGACAATTGCTCTGATCTTTGTGTCGTCAGCCCTCTGTCCTGCTGCTGTGATGATGTGTCCCATATACCTTACTGTGTCCATTTTGAACTGGATCTTGTCTTTGTTAAACTTCACATGGGCAGTCTTTGCTCTCTCCAACACTTTCTGCAGGATATCATCATGTTCCTGCTCGGATGACGCTGCAATGATCATGTCGTCTGCTATGACATACACACCTGGGATGTCGCCGAAGGTCTCAGAGTTCTTCTTCGCTTCGCTGGCAGACCTAATCCCGAATGGGAGTCTGAGGAAGCGGAACCTTCCCCGCGGCGTATTGAAGGTGCATAGCTTAGACGATGGCTCATCTAGCTTGATCTGCCAGTATCCATCCTTCTCATCTAGGATGGAGAAGATGGATTTTCCTGCTAATCTGCTGCGTACATCTTCCGGTGTAGGAATGGAATAGTGCTGAAGCTTAACTGCCTCGTTCAGGTTGCAAGGATCCAAACATACCCTTAGCGCGCCGTTCTTTTTCTTTGTGGCAACAAGACTGTTCACCCATTCTGTCGGTTCATTGACAGGGGTTATCACTTTTCTGTTCTGTAAGTCTTTGAGTGTCTCTCTCAGTGTGTCTATGATGGAGAGGGGCACATTTCGGCAAGCATGAATCACAGGCGTGACGCTGGGATCGATATGTATGTGATGAACACCGGGGAACTCGCCCAATCCTGTGAAGACCTCGGCATATCTCAGTAGCATCTCTTCTTTGGTAGCTGGAGCTTTTGCTGGTTGCGGGGATCTCGCTGTGAGTGCCTCAACTCTTCTCACCAGCTGCAGCTCCTCACATGCATCTCCGCCCAGAATCGGCTTGTCGGCTGAGCTTGACACATGAAAGTCCAGCATAGCTTTATGTTTGGCCGTCCTGCATTCTAGAGATGCAACACCATCTGTGGGTAAGCGGGCTCCACCAAATGCAATTAGGACAGTCGCTGTGGGCCGTAGCTGAATGGGACCTGGTAACTGCCGGTACATGTGCATGCGTGCTTGGTGGGCTGCTTTCTTTTTGTATTTTCCAATCATGCCTATGTATAAGGAGTCAACTTCACTCTCCAAATTATGTATTATCTTTTTCTTGTAGTTGCTGCTTTTCTCAGTGCCAGCTTTACATACCTTAGAAAAATGGTTGTTCTTACCACATTTGTGGCACACTGCACCATAAGCTGGGCATTGACGGGGCTCATGCTTGTTTCCACATTTATGGCAGACAGTTGTTGTTTCATGCCACTTGCTATTTGTTTTCCTCTTGTTCCAGCTGCCTGTGCGCATTTGCCCTGTTGCTTTCCTTAAAGCATCTACTGAGGTGTCTTGGACAACCTGTGACGTCTGCATCGCTTGTATTTGTGACTTAGCGAGCTCTGCTGATCTGCATGTGTCCATGGCTCTGCGCAAAGTAAGCGCATTATCACGCAACAGTCTCTCCTTCAGACGAATATCGTTTATGCTAAACACTAATTTATCCCTAATCATGTCGTCTTCATTTCTGCCAAACTCACAGTCTTTGCTCTTCTGGCGTAGCTCTGTGATGAATCTGTCCACCGATATTCCTGCTGACATCGCGTGTGACCAGAATTGATGGCGTTCGAAAACCACGTTCTTTCGAGGGCTGCAGTAGTCCGTGAAGGCTTGGAGAACTTCCTCCATCGTTTGGTCATCTCCCTCTGGGATGATGGTGAGTGTGTTGTACACTTCCAGCGCCTCCTTGCCGACAGTGTGGAGCAGAATGGCTATTTTAACCGTCTCATCCTTATCCAGCGCACCTGAAGCGGTCATATACAGCTGGAAACGTTGTTCCCATCTTCTTCAGTTTTCAGCTATATTCCCGGTAAGTATCAGCGGTGGTGGCGGCTTGAACTGCTCCATGTTCGCACGTGCTAGCACTTTTTTTTTTTTTTTTTAAGCTAGCTTGTAAAATACCGTCCTTGAATTATTCCGTAACTCCGTCTTCTGACACCATGTTGTGGCTTCATGCTACTTGTGTAGTTAGTACACTGTTATAGTCTACTACTCGTGGGTTATCTAAATCACCGTTAGATACAAATGCACGGAGACGAGGATGCGGTACAAGTCCAATCCTTTACTGGCGGGCGAATCCAACAACTGCATACACCAACCATTGCCGAACACGTAATAGTGACAGATCCAATATACCACAACAACATTTAATACAGCATTTCACTCACCAGACGCACATAACCCTCTGTAACCCTCTGTGGGAAAGGTGTCATCAGTAAATCTAGCAAATCCAGTAAATCCTGAGATTCTAGGTTGTAGGTTCGAGATTCACTGACCAATCACAGCGCATGTTAATGGTCACGCGGGCCCTGTAACAAATCAGACGTCCAGACTATCTAGAAGGCCGATTCATATCGTTTAACCAGGCTACTCTTCGATAGATAAAGAGAGGTGAAATGTGATTGGATAAAGATGCTGTTAACAAGCTCCCAAGCCGAGCCATACCAGAGGCCTGAAGGAGCAGAGGAACAGATGAAGACAGCTGTGCAATGAGAAAATAATCTAATAGGGAAAAATAATTATAATACATGTAGTGTATTTGTGAAAAACAATTACATTATAAATAGCTACAACTTTGTGATTCTGTTTAGGCCAGCAGAGAAGGCCCTGAAATCCTGTCACTGCTCTATAGGTCATATAAGTAATATCTTTCTCGAACAGGGAAATCAGCTATGAGATGGAAAGTAAGTTTTACAGCCTCATTGTCAAAGTTGTTAAGCAAAAGAGCAACACGGTGTACTCAGCTGCTGTCTGTGCAATATTTTCCATTGTGGGAGTGAGTCTGAACAAAACTGCTTATTCTATTCTTGGTATATTTAGAAAGATGTTTTTCAGATAATCTATGCTGTTTACCATTATTTTTTTCCATGTGGTGCACAATCTCAAGGTTCAGAAGTTCTTTCAGTCTAAATGTAATATTACAAAACTTGGAGAGATGCAAATTTGATTTTAACAACCTCTGATTTGATGATGTCAGTGTTTCCCCCGCTCTTTCCACACTAGTGTAATCCAATACAAATGTGGTATAGCTAAACCCTTCATGCCCTTCGGTAAAGAGAATCAAGCGGGTTTGTGGCCAGAGGTTGGAGATTGGGTAATTAGTATCCTCAAGCACATATCCGAGGAGTTTCAAGCTGTTTGGCAGTGTTTTAAACAGCGACAAACGGTGAAACCTGAGGATGACAAGGCACTCATTTACTTTCTCATGTTTCTGTTTAAAAAGCCGAATGAATCGTTTGAGTGGTGGGCGATTGTTCTGCTGTCACCTGAGGGATGGTTAGTAAGCAAGAAATGAATGACATGATACTTGACTGACAGTAGCCTTTGTTCCAAAACAAACTTTAAGACAATAATTAACAGACCAAGGCCAATTATTGGACAATTTAGATAGATATATTGAGCAAGTACAGTCCCTCAGCTGCCTCCTTTAATAATGATTAACAGATGCTGAAGGTTTGACCTGTGTAAATATCTAGTTTGTTTTCATGTTTGTTATTATACTTTTTTTTTCATGGAACCCTGGTTTGGCTTTATATGTCATGACATTTGCTGTGCATTTTTTGCGATGTGAAAAAGAGGGATTTCCTGAATCATAAATGTGTGTACAGAAGGAATGGTCATCATACACATGCTTCTAGTTTTTGTTTCCAAGTTTTACCACTACAGGAGAAGGTAGTAAAGAGAAGTTACCTCTTAATCCTCCGTCTCTCCTGCTAATGCATGTCAACAAAGGTGTCTTCATCTAAATCTTAGACAGAGCTGTGATGTTATAGCACATGGGTCAAGAATGTTAGGGAAGGAAGTTACAGCTCGGCTGTCTTTTTGACTGTTGAAATACAACTTTCCCTCTTTGTCCTTTTGTAAACACCTCAGGTACAGCACAGATATATATCTGCTCTTCTGGGTCATGACAACATGGAGCCTATATCAGCATGCAAGCACCGATAGTAGGACAGGTCAAAGGTCAATAAGAAAGCTAACACAGACTTATGGACATTCTCACATATGGATGTATTATAAGACAATGACCCCTGGGCACATTGTCCCCCGCCGCGTGTTACTCACGGTCTTTTCAGCAACATATTGAAGTTAACTATAAGTGGAAGAAGTTAA
This sequence comes from Taurulus bubalis, assembly GCF_910589615.1. Classification (NCBI taxonomy): domain Eukaryota; kingdom Metazoa; phylum Chordata; class Actinopteri; order Perciformes; family Cottidae; genus Taurulus; species Taurulus bubalis. Next base: position 14,943,894 of record NC_136592.1, on the reverse strand, counting down.
AAACTACCCCTGAAGTTCTGTATTTTGTTGATGTTGTAGATAAAAGGAAGCTGTCTTAATTAATTCCTCTCCAAAGTTTACTGCCACAGTATCGTCACACTACAGTATTTGTAAAATCGATAGCAGGGGCAATGTACTACACAAAATATAAATCCTGTGGTGCATGTTATATTGTAGCTGTACGACTCATCTCGATCTGATGCATCCATGCTGTCTTCCACAGTGTCCACAGCAGTATGTCTTTCTTTCGATGAATGGAAACAGGCTGATCTATATGAGCTAATGTTCTGTATGTGGTTGACAAGAGTGCAAGCCAAGCACATACTGTATATGCCAGTCAGTGAAATATAAACTTCATTCTTCACTCATTACATCAAACCACTTAGCTTTATGGGATTATATCATGTTATAAAACTTCTTTCAACATCAGAGCGTCCTCCTAATTAGGCTAAATATCCCAGACCTGATGCCATCTCATGTGGAAAGAGAACTACTGAGCTATACTTTCTGTGATGCCCGGGGTATTTTTAAGAAAGCGTGAATGCTCAATCCTCATCACATCGCTGTGACTTCTTGCTTGACACACTTCTGGTCTTCAAGATCACCACATCCAGTGTGCTTGTATTAAGGTTTAACAATTAAGATGGCTTCAGCAAGATGTCTAAAGAGGATGTTTTGTCATGACTGATGCCACTATGTTCTTTACATCAAAAATAGTTGTGATATTTTCTTTACTTAAATCTTCACTATAGTGAAGTGACCATTGCAATGATCAGCCAAACGTGGCCATGTTACTTGAAGTATAACAGGAGTGAAGGTTTTTATTTGCAAAGTAAAGCTTGCCTCACAGCGGCCAACACATGTTTCTGAGCAGGCTTTGTGCACCCTCTGCTGACAATTTATGTCAAACACACAGATGTAATAAAAGTGAGAGATGTATTCTTAGTTTTAACTTCAGTTGTAGCTTTTATGGTTTGTTTATCACTGTGCCTTTTGTGACATGCTGAATGTTATTAATGATGTTTCTGTCCCATTTCAGACGAAGGAATAACATTCGATACAAAGATGCATTATTAAATTAAGAATGATTATAGCATCACTTTGTGGGTCCAGTAATGGGTAACATGTAACACGTGTGTACTGTGTGTGTTTATGTTACTCTGTTCTGTCTCAAGCTCATAACGCTCCTTCACTCCTTGGTTAAGTTGTTCTTCTTGAGATATTTCTTGGCGTAGACAGGTGCCTCTGGTGTGCTGTGGGCACATTGGCAGCATCACCATTTCTGTACACCTCAGTGCCAGTCTGTGGTGGAAGCATTAAGCAGGCAAGCCACTTGAAATAGCTGTGTGATACACATACTTCAGTGTCTGTCAATACATTTACATTTCATGGAAACAGGTGAGACCCAGGACATAGTCGGACTATTCTAACGCACGCTCAAAACCGTTTGTAGGTGAAGCTCTTTGCTCATTTTGCTGGGCTTGCGTTCAGGCCATCGCCTGAACGAGGAGGAGAAGCGGCAGCAGACCATAATGAGAGTGAGAGGTGATTAATGAACTGAACTTAATTTCAATGCTATAGCTCAGTGTGAGACATAATGGAAATGGCTTGATTATGACGCAACAAGCGCAGTGCAGTTCAAAAGTTTGACGCACTTATTTTAATATTTAAGTATTTTCTTGCAACTATATACTGCAGCAGTGGCTCCTACTGTACACAGTCCCTGTCCTGTCTTTCTCCCTCTCAGCAGTGTTCCTCACCAGGTTGTCCATTCTGGCTTCGCACAGCAGCTGTGGTGAGTGGAGACTCTCCAACATCTGTCAGGCCACACTTTGCAGGGGAGGCAGGATCAGCAGGAGCTCCCAAACCTCCCCCGCTGCTCACAGGTTGCTTCTTCTGGCAGCAGATGGACCTGTAGACACAGATGTCAAACCATCTTAGAACTATCCGAACCCGGACAGTCTGCAAGACAAAAGTAAGAGGACACACTGAGGAAGAGAGCATACACTTCGAAGAAAAGGCTGGGAATGCACTTGTGAAAAGTTGTATCAGGGAATTGTTGACATTAACAATGCCTGAAAGAAAGGCAAGACTTGAATGAGATACATAGAGTTGAATGAGATAGAGAGATGAGGTTTAATTGTACTCTACTATGCTGTACTATACTCTTTGTGTGCTCAAGATTTCCCAAAGACTGTAAATTGTTATTTTTAAATAATTTTATTTTTAATTTTCAACACCAACCAATCATTTTTAATCAAGAGGGAAAAATGAAGGCATCAAGATTCAAGCTATTTTCTGATAGACTTTAGGAAAATAGTTCAAGGTCATTTTAGCTTTAGTTAATAAAATGGTATTTGGCTGTTTAGCTATAGGAGATACTAATTATTCATGTTTGGGCTCTGTTAGCCATTAGAGATCTGGTGAAATCAATTGTATGAATAACCGGTCGAAAATAGTTCTTTGGTTACCCTGATGTCATTTAGATAAAATTACATTGAATGCGAAACTAAGATAAAAAAAAACCCTGAGTTTTCTGAGATAGTCCTGTTTGTGTACTTTTATAAATGGAAAATCTATAGCAGTAATGGCACTCAGAATGGGCAAGTCTCCTTGTCTCCCTTTATAGGTGCTGTGGTATTTTTTTTTTTACAGTAAAGGAAAAGTTAAATTGTGGTGGTTGAGAAGATGTTTGAATAAAAGATCTTTGATAATCCCAAACCTATGTTATGGTGGCTATCTTTCCAGAGCTGTGGGGCAGAGTTGAATAAATTCGGTCCCCCAGCCTGCCTCTTCTGCTACTGCCTCAGGTAAATGGACCATTAAGATCAGCTGCCCGCCAAAGACCTCATCACATCCTGTTATTATTTCAGAATTCTCTCTGAAGTCTGACCACTCAGACTAAACTACAGACGCAAAAGGTCAAGAAAATAAACTAATACAGGACAGAACATCAAAAGAAAGAAATTATTTGTCGGGTGCAATGGAGGATGGCAAGTGGGCAGAGCATAAATTACAATCCACATTCACTGTTTCACAGACTAACTGGAATGATGGGAACAAGAAGAATATGGTTCGGAGGCAAGCAAACTTTGTCTGTGATTACCAGCCACCAACCACACTCTGGACACTTTGCGATCACAAAGTCGAGACCTGCTCAATAACCATAATACTATTGCAAGATATGTTAGCATGAAGATATTAATATGCAATACCTAAACACAATTATACATAGTAATATAAAGTGACATTGGGAAATACAAAAGGACATAACTCATTACCTGTCTTACCAAGAAGGACGAGACTGTAACAAGGTATAAAGAGCGTCTTGCTGCCCTGCCCCACATACAGCTGTTACACCACATGGCGTTTTAAACAGATCAACATGAACTGACAAATGTAAACACTCCGTGAAACCCTATGTAAAGTCAGTTGCTATAATATTATTCTGCAATGACAGAATAAAGAGTTCTTTATGTAGTCGGTCCCCAACGTATCTTGTCATCTGAAAGCTACAAAACTCATGGATGTGTTGTGTGCATTCCACCAGCAGGAGGAGTTGCTGCTTCATGGACTCAAACATGTCTCCCACACAGTCTTCTTGGTGTTGATATCATGACTCCTAGGTGAGACCAGAGCTGGGAACTGAGAGCGGCAAAGCATTATGTGAGTTCACGGTGCATACTGCAAGGTGGGAATTGTATGAGTGGAGGGAGATTAATGGGGGGATGAGGAAGGTGATCATGCTGATAGGTGTGTGAGTGCTTTGGCACTGGGAAAGCTGTGAAGGTTGAATCAAGACCAGACAGGAGGTTTTGTTCATGGATTAGTGATAAACAAGGCTGGATGGAGATCACATGATGACCAGCTTGAAAAAAGAAAACACCCCAGGAGCATATGCTGTAGTGGCTCATTTGCCAATCATCTAATTTATTTCTATGCATTGCTTTTACATGGAAAAGCACATATCTGGTTGCTATTATGCATTTGAAGGTAATTGAACATTGGCACACGATCCCAGACCTAGTGGGGCAATTAAATGGGCTATGATTAGATGGGGTCCCTCGGCAATTTTGTCATTTCTAAGAAGTAACTGAATCCAGCCTACAGCTAGCACCTCCACAGAATTTAATGACTGCCTGACCGAAATATACCCTACATCTCTGTCTCTGTCTCTCATCTACATGATTTCCAGAAATAGGAAAGGGATCCTTTGGCTGATATGTATGGGAATTATGTCTATAAAGTGTTGGTTTCTATCTCAGAACTTGCATCTGAGATGAAAAACAACGGTGTGTTATCTGTTGCACACTGGCCACAGCAGAGGCCACTGTCTGTCCCTTGGCTCTGTGACTGTTGCTGCAGTCACTCTCATTCAGAACAGCTGGAGATTAAAGAGAGGGAACAACCATCAGAGAAAGTTCCTCTCCAGACTTCCCCTCTGCTCTCCACTTTTTAACTCGCCTCGGCTGCAAACGTCTCCTGGAAGAAGAGAGCCTATTTTTTGCCTCCACAAGATCTCTCGATTCTCTGACATAGAATTGTCAGTTTAAGCCAACATTAGCCATTCCAAATGTTGCCTCTACTTTGTGAATGCGGCAGAAATTAGAGACAAAATGTCATGCCTTTTTCATGGTCCCTCAGGTTGGGGTTGTGAAGGGTGGTGTTCGTATGGTGTCATATTACGGAAGCGCATTGCATTCACTGGAAAAAGAAAATAGACCCCTTTTCTCGTAATTATGACATCCTGATCTCGTATTAGGAGATCTTTTCTCGTAATTACGACATCCTGATCTCGTAATTACGAAGGGTGTCATACTGGCCACTTTTGTTTGTGTACTGGCCTGTACAGTTTGTACAGGCGTGTACAGTTTGTGTACAGGCGTTTTTTTTTTTTGTGTACAGGCGTCTTCTTAGACGGTTCCGTTGCCTCAGCTGTACTCCTTGAGGATCTAGGATTTTTAACAGGTGCCGCACAGTTCTTTGAGTCACTACCAAACCAGATTGGATGCATTTCAAATGCATGAATTTGTATCCATGAAGCATCTCGTGTTGGTTCAACTGCTCCTGCAGAAACAGAGCGACATCCAGCACGTCAGACTGGGCTTTCCGCCTGAACAATCCTAACGCCTTGATATGCCTGCGCAGTGTTGACATACTACATTTAATAGCATCCTCATTTTTCAGAAACATCAGTATTTCCCAGTGTCTCAAACAGAGAAGGTAATAATAACAGATTAACTGCGATAGCGCCATCATTGCCACTGATAGAGGATTTACAGACGTTTCCTTTTTCTTTATCTTTTCTCGTAATTACGAGATCAGGATGTCGTAATTAGGAGAAAAGGGGTCTATTTTTTTTTTATCCAGTGAATGCAATGCGCTTCCGTATCATATAGCACTTCTCTTTAATGTGAAATGATTGTGGAGCTCATGCAATGAGATATGATGTTTAGCTAAAGTATATCTTCTTCATTGTAAGAAATTGTATTTATTTTTTATTTAATTAAAACCTTTTCTGTTGCACCCTTTGATGTTTCACATACATCAAAACAAAGTTGTAGAAAGTGGTGTTTTAATCCTGTTGTGTGGACCTATCTTTATTTGATTGATCTTGATTTGATATTTTGACGTGGACAGCAGTTTCTTACATTTGCCGCTGACAATATACATGTGGGCGTAGATGCTTGACGGTGTGGCTTATGTTTAGTAAAGGAGATGTCATCACATGTTGATAACCCCTCTGCAAGAGTCATTAGAAACAGAGCAATCTGAATGACCTTAGACTGATTCCAATATGGTTCTACAAAGTCAGACCAGGACTGAGTGTCAGAGTAATCAGTCATCAGAGCTGTCCTCTCAGCAACCAATCAGGGCCGTATTAATCAACCTAGAGGAGGAGAAGGAACAGGAGGCTCCCTCTGTGCTTCAGTGACATGGTCCTGCATGACAATGTCACAAATGCATCTTCTGTGGAACATCGGGAGCAAACATTTTAATGGAGCGTGCTCTAAGAAAAAGTACTGGAGGAGTCTTGTTTCATGCGTTACTTATGTGTTTGTGCCACAGCTGTACTCCTACCTTAATTTCAAAGTTATATTTCTGCATGTAATGCAAACCAGGCAAATGTGTCATGTAAACATTTGAAATTAGTAGCCCTGGCATTCACTTCAGGGGGTTGTGTGCAACATCTTTTCGTAAAACTGCAGGGCAAATATTTGCGTATGCTCAGCCATGTTAATTATTTATGTGTTGAGACTATCCATGGCCAGCCTGATTGCATCTCTTTCTCCTTGTTTATGTGTGCGAGTCAACGGTAGATATGGCCTTCGGTGTACAAACTGCACATAAACACACACATAGTAATGAATTCTGGCACACTCATTGTTGCTGAAGAAAAACACCTCTCTTAAACCACTCTTGATCACCTTGTTTACTGTAAAAAATACAAATGGGGAAATTAAAACAATTTATGTGGTTTAATTACATTTTGAAAATGTAACAACACTGAAAGTGTTATACAAGAAAATAAATCTGCTTAAGAATTTCCTCTGATTCTTCTTTTATATAATAATATATATATATATATATATATATATATATATATATATATATATATATATATATATATATATATATATATAAATAAAAAGAACATTAACAATGAAAGCAACTAAGCTGAAAATTGATCAATTGTATCGATGATGAATCTCACCTACAGTTGTTCGTGTGGTTGCTGTGAATGCCCCTTCTGAAGAAGCCCTTGCAAGAAGCCCCGTGCAGCCATCACAGCACGGCAATGTTTACCTGTGGATCTGTCTGCGCCTATGGAACACTGAGTTCTACCTCCATCAGGCCGTTCAGTGATGAGGTGGGTGCTGACACTGGCTAGTCTTTCAATTAAAAGATACTACCGGTAGACACTAAGAAAGATAGTGGAAATGCCTCTGGAAAAAGTTTGCGTAGGAGACAAGTAATAAAGCATTGTAAGGGAGTGGGATTCTCTATGATCTTTAAGACATGGACACCTTTTATTTGGTTTCTAATGAATAAGTAAATACCGCTGAGTCTAATCTAATAAGGCCCAAACACATCTGAGACAGATCGCATAGCTGAGAGAACATCAGCTTTGTTAGGAGCAGACAGGCACCTTGACAGAGACAATCATTCATGAGCCCTTTCATCAACGAAGGCACATAATGAATAGTATTCCACCTCTGCGGACAGAAATAACCTTGTACATGGACAGAACTTTGCAGCAAGGTGTTGATTTGAATTTACGGCCCATCAGGAATCAGCTGGGCACTGTTTCATAGGTCTGCAGGAGCAGTGGTGATGATAATAAAAGCAGGGTTATAGGTAGAGATATCACTGCTCTATGTGGCTGCCAGTGCCATGGGCCACGGAGGAGCACGGCTACTTATTACTCAAGAGGAAGAGGAAACTCCCCATTTAATTAAAGCAGTTAGAGGTCAGCGGAAAGCCAAAGTCCACTACTCTCCTCTGGCTAATTTTTCATTGGGCACTCATTGGGAATTCATTTTCCTTCCATGTTGCTCTAAATTGCAACCTACCAGTGTTTGATTGCTGCAGGATTGTCTCTTAAAAGTACTGACCGTCAAATACACATTCATGGCGCAGTGCTGATGCTCGCACTGTACAGACCCCAGGCTATAATGTATGTAAATTGCACATTTAGTTTGGGGAGATGAAGCAGCTAGGGATTACAATTGAACAAGGAAAAAGCTTTCTGTGGTCAAAGATCAGTTAGATTGAATTAAGAGATTAGAATACATTTGCCTTCCAGTTATCTGGATTTGAAGAGCTGCCTGTTGGTAAAGCTTCTTCATTTAAAGTGGCAATGAAAAGGGCCTGATTCAACTCAACTGAGCCTGAGTTATAATGATGACAGAGGATAAGATTATGAGGGAAATTTGATCAGAATGTAATGCAGCCAGATAAAACGATTAGTTAAAAGACAAAACATATTTTAATCATTGATTTATTATTGGAATTATTTCTTAAGCAAGAAGTTCATAGGCAGGTATATACAACTCAGTGTGAAGACCAATCACAACTGTAACAAAGACATGTGATTTACATCTTACAATATGTTCATGACGAGTTCATTTTATGAGGGAGATAAATGTCATCAACAAAAGTTAGAGACATGTCCAAAGGCTGCATGCTGGGATGTCTTATACATTTTTTGCTACGAATTCTTACCCTAGACAATCAATATGACACAGAAGATCAATATAGCACTAACAAACACAGTAGGAAACTCTTGATAAGAGTACGGACGATGCCTGTTTAACATTACCTTTAGTTTTAAGGAAAGTGATATTATACTATGCCATCGCAGTGATATTTGCATACAGTGTATAGCTGTTTTTTACAGTCTCCGATGTGCTGATAAAGGTATATTACTTTCATGATAGAGAGGGACTTTTCACCTTTGCCCGCATATCATCATGTCTTTAGTGTTCTTTATCAGCACTGGAGTCCTACTAGTGTTGTACCTATTTGAGTCAGATAACACAAGTATTAAACATAGTTTGGTAGTCTGTTCAATCAGACCTTTAACTCCAGGAGAGTCATTATGGCTTAGCAAAACTATGGGCTGCATTCTTTGATATGCCATGTTACATTTGAGAAATGCCAGACAGAAAACATAGATAACTCACCATGGTGCATTCATTATTATTATTATTATTATTATTATTATTATTATTATTATTATTATTATTATTATTATTATTATTATTCTTCATTGGACACTTGAATACGTTGTTATTAATTCTCTTTGTGGTGAAGAGAGCATATTGTCAAGAAAACATTTGTGATGGTTAATTTCATGATGCAAGTTTACATGTTTACTGTATGTGTAATAATCTTGTGTTTTGCATTCAATTTGTATCAATACATATTTTTCAATCAATCAATCTATTTGCTTCCACATTTTGTTTATTAATATGACCAATTCAATATCTCAGAGGCCATCATGACTTCAAATAGGAAGACAAGACAGAAGTACATTGTGTTCTAGGTCTTAGGAATATGAGATATTGGGGCAGAGTTTTGAAAAAGTGAAAGACAGGGATAAAGGTGATCGTGGTCATACATTTTTTTTCTTTTTTTTTTTACAAATTATAACAAATTATATGTCAGACCACATATGAGCTTTCCCAGCACTGATATCCATCATACTTTGGTGTAATAGGATTTCCTGGGTGAGTAGCACTCCTTCCCTGAATGTCATGCTAGGCCGCAGGTCAGACCTCCCCTGGCAGAGGCTCGCTCACTCAAGCTTTGTTTAGGTGATTGATGGATCATCAAAACCTCAAAGAGGCATTGTGACTGCAGAATGGGCTTCTGTGCTCTGTGAGATATCAGGAAAGGGTTAAAAATTAACCATGAATATTGATTGTCTGGCTTGTGGATCTAAAATCATTACTTTCAAAATAAAATGTATATTATATATATTTTTTTTTAGTTCATGGCAGACGTGAAACTCTAAACTACAAATATTTTCAACTCTCAAACAATTAATTAATCCTTTTAAATTCTTAACAATTTGTTTTAATTTAATATTATATAAACCAATTACAACAAAAAAACTGTTGCAGCTAATTTCGTCCATTTGTTTTAATCGATTCCCTGGATCAGGAAACCAGTCATACAGATGAATGTCATTCAGGACCAATGACGAGACAGTATTTATTCTGTCCACTAGAGGGAGAGAGAGTACAACATATATGGTCAAACCTGCCTCACTTTGAATCTGTGCAAGAAGCAAAGCTGAATAAAGCACTGCATCAACAATTTAGTTATAAAACACTTTCATAGGTATAATCTAATTGATATTTATTTGTGTGTTCAGCATGGGCTTTCTGCCGATATACTATATTTCAAACCCAAAAGTGTCAGCATCCACACATCTTTTTGTTTTAAATGAAAGTAAACCTTCTTTACGTAATATTTATTGATGCACTTTGAACTAATCAAACATATTACAGATGTGTTTCCGCAATCACAATTATTGATCCAAAAATGAAACATTGTTAATTTATTACATTCCATAGCACACCCTGAATTTGGGTAAATCACCTTCCTTTTGATTTGTTTGATTCAAGTTAAACAACCTACTTGTGTTGGACTGTTATACATACATATATATATATATATATATATATATATATATATATATATATATATATATATATATATATATAAAGTAAACAAGAGATCTTTACTATACTTGACATGCGACAAATCTAACCACAGTTAAGACTCTTACACAGCTATACTCTGAAATACACTGCCACAACTACAAGCTAAACTACATTTTCATCATTGAAAAATAAAACATTAAAGCTTGCAACGTGTGTAAACAGCAAAGTTAGCTGTCTTGCGTTCATCACAAAATGTGGTTTTAAAAGATAGAGGTACACAAAAGGACTAGGACATTTATAAACTGAACAAAATCTATTGTCTAGTAATTTATCACACGAAACAATGAAATTCAGTATCTTCTCAGGCCATATCCTCTGCCTTGACATATTGTCTGCCTGGAAATCTCTGGCCAGTTCCAAGTGTGACCCTCACTCACATAAATAATTTATGCTTTTCCAGAATTACAATGGAAATGAAAGACAGTAGTTCTGCGTGACAGATGCAGGTTAGAAAACAGTAAATTAATGGAAATATCTGCTCTTTTGATAAGAGCATTTTCTGTGGCACATCTCTCCAGTCCAAACAAGGTCTGACACATTTGTCTCAGGGAATTTGATTAATAAAGTTAAATCTAAAATCTCCACCTGAATACCTATGCAATGATAAACCCTCAAAGATTGATACGATGTACAGTACAAAAAAATGAAGCCTTTGGAGTTTCATTCAAAAGGGGGGGGGTGGTAAAACAAAGCAGCAAAAATTGGTCATAAAAGCATGGTAAGCGCATGATTTAGTGGGGCGATAAAGAGTGGAAAGGTGGCCATTCATCATGGAGGCTAGCTCACCAGGAGAGGGCCTGTCATGGACACCACCAGGTCTGGGAGGCATTTGAGAGAGAGAGAGAGAGAGAGAGAGAGAGAGAGAGAGAGAGAGAGAGAGAGAGAGAGAAAGACAGAAGGGGTGGGGGGAGCGAGAGAGAGAGAGAGAGAGAGAGAGAGAGAGAGAGAGAGAGAGAGAGAGAGAGAGAGATTCAAAAACCTGTTTATTTCAATGTCTTTTCCAGATGGACACATACAGTACAGACCTCAGATGTGTGACGAGTGCTTTGTCTTTGCCGCTTTGCAACTCCATTCTCACAGCAGCGATGAGGGATGGATGTTGTTAACTGAAAAGTAGGAATTAAGAAAGCTTAGAGCTGCAGAACCATGATGGGAATGGAAGAGGCTTTATTGCGCATTTCTATTGCCTCTAAAAAGAGCTTCCAACATGGCAACGGCTGGGCCGGCCGTTTTCAGCTCACGGTGCTAACGCCGCTAACAGGGCAAACTACAGCAAAGTGCTGAAATAACTAACAGGGTTTACCTCAAGACGGCAATGAGGGCAGTGTAGAGCTAGCCAATGGGGCACACTCAAATGCACAAACATGCACCAAAAGCATGCACAACCTACTTGAACAAGTCAACAGAGCAGGCAGAGGCTTGGCTTACAACACACACAAGAAGAGTGACTTAATTATATCCTCAAGTATACATTACATTACTATATCTTTACATAAAAAGTTGTTTGCTGCTATATTAATACTCTGAATCCTGTCTATTGCCTATTTAAAGCTCTATGAAGTATTAATATCGCTTGTCAACACCTGTGTTCCCTTATTAAAAGTGTTTATATGCACTGGGGTAACTAATAAGAACAACACAATTAAAACTCTGTGTCGCCATACATTAATGTCATATATCTGTCTTGTCACTCATCTACACATCAAGTCAGTTTGACCAATCAGACAGGGTGCCTGAGTAAATTCCAGATAAAGTGACTGATTTAATTGTTCAATGTTCTTTTTACATTAACATTGATTGTATGCTGGCTAATTTAAGTTTTTAGTTTGAGTTTTCTGGTTCTAGTTGAATACAATCATTAATATTTCGTGGGTTGCATAATAATAATTTTCCTAAATTCATCTCTTAAATGCACTTTTTTTAAAATGTCTTCAAAGCAGCGGTAAGTGTTTTCAAACGTCCTGTGTTTATTTTTGTAATTTTTTTTTCAAAGTTTGGCCTTTAATAACACTTTCAGAAAACGGATCCGTGACGTGAACTAGCTAATGCCAACGCTCATTACATGTCTCAACGAAGGCGCTGTTCATCAATTGGTCGGAAGTAAAAATAAGACTGAAGGCCACAAATAGGGGCCATGCTACAACCTAGCATGATGCCAATAGCCTCCCGGCTAAACCCCAACAGGTGGAGCAGGTATGAAGCAATTAAGCGAGCAGCTAACATACAGATTTGTCTGACGAAAACCAGACTACTCATCACAGGTGTTCACAAACACAACACCAGTTTGATGACACTTCATGTTGTATTTTAATAAATTAGGAAATTTAATTTGAAAACACTCTGTAGGCCTATCTTCAGTCAATTATCTCCAGTCAATGTCCTGTGTGGAAAGAGTCAATGTTTTCAGTAGACTGTAATTTTTAGAAACCTTTGGAGAATAACTAAAGATCAGTTTGGACAAGCATAATATAGGCTACAGATGAGGTGGGTAAAGACACGCTTGCTGTGCTCCTCCACATCTGCTCCATCGTATTCATCACACAAGTTAACTGTACGTCAATGTAAAGCATCTCCTAACATATTGTTAGCATATACATATATTCATTGACTATTGTGTGACCAGACGTCCTCTTTTTCCCAGACATGTCCTCTTTTCGAGACCTAAAAAATGCGTCCGGCAGGGATTCCAAAAACATCTGGGATTTTGCCTCTTTGGATATTTGTGTTTCTCTGGGTCTTTCACAAACTAGTTATTACGCCCTTACAAGTTTTGGAAATGGTATCTCCCTTACGTTCCTCCTTCTTGCGCGAGCTCTGACTGTAGAGAGAACTGTCATTGGCCGACCGATCTCAGTGTTGCCAGATGCGCGATAATTATCCTCCAAATACGACCATTTTGAGCCTTTGGTACGATACTTCGCCATTTCCAAATCTGGTCACCCTACTACTGTGTTGATATTGTTTGACATCCAAATGACCAAATATAGGCTTTCTGGAGTGTGATGAAAAACAGATGAATATATAAGGGCTATATATATATATATATATATATATATATATATATATATATATATATATATATATATATATATATATATATATACACTCACCTAAAGGATTATTAGGAACACCTGTTCAATTTCTCATTAATGCAATTATCTAATCAACCAATTACATGGCAGTTGCTTCAATGCATTTATGGGTGTGGTCCTGGTCAAGACAATCTCCTGAACTCCAAACTGAATGTCAGAATGGGAAAGAAAGGTGATTTAAGCAATTTTGAGCGTGGCATGGTTGTTGGTGCCAGACGGGCCGGTCTGAGTATTTCACAATCTGCTCAGTTACTGGGATTTTCACGCACAACCATTTCTAGGGTTTACAAAGAATGGTGTGAAAAGGGAAAAACATCCAGTATGCGGCAGTCCTGTGGGCGAAAATGCCTTGTTGATGCTAGAGGTCAGAGGAGAATGGGCCGACTGATTCAAGCTGATAGAAGAGCAACTTTGACTGAAATAACCACTCGATACAACCGAGGTATGCAGCAAAGCATTTGTGAAGCCTCAACACGCACAACCTTGAGGCGGATGGGCTACAACAGCAGAAGACCCCACCGGGTACCACTCATCTCCACTACAAATAGGAAAAAGAGGCTACAATTTGCAAGAGCTCACCAAAATTGGACAGTTGAAGACTGGAAAAATGTTGCCTGGTCTGATGAGTCTCGATTTCTGTCGAGACATTCAGATGGTAGAGTCAGAATTTGGCGTAAACAGAATGAGAACATGGATCCATCATGACTTGTTACCACTGTGCAGGCTGGTGGTGGTGGAGTAATGGTGTGGGGGATGTTTTCTTGGCACACTTTAGGCCCCTTAGTGCCAATTGGGCATCGTTTAAATGCCACGGCCTACCTGAGCATTGTTTCTGACCATGTCCATCCCTTTATGGCCACCATGTACCCATCCTCTGATGGCTACTTCCAGCAGGATAATGCACCATGTCACAACGCTCGAATCATTTCAAATTGGTTTCTTGAACATGACAATGAGTTCACTGTACTAAAATGGCCCCCAGAGTCACCAGATCTCAACCCAATAGAGCATCTTTGGGATGTGGTGGAACGGGAGCTTCGTGCCCTGGATGTGCATCCCACAAATCTCCATCAACTGCAAGATGCTATCCTATCAATATGGGCCAACATTTCTAAAGAATGCTTTCAGCACCTTGTTGAATCAATGCCACGTAGCATTAAGGCAGTTCTGAAGGCGAAAGGGGGTCAAACACAGTATTAGTATGGTGTTCCAAATAATCCTTTAGGTGAGTGTGTAAATATATATATATATATATATATATATATATATATATATATATATATATATATATATATATCTAGTACCGGTATTAAGGGTTGGTGCTTTGACAATATAAGCAGTGAGGTAATAAACATTGTGGACCACTTACGTATTGTCATCACTGTGAGGTAGTGATTTCAGAAAGTCGCTGCGCCTGTTCACGAAATAGTCCAACAACACAACCCCTTGTAAATCCACATAATTTACACAACAAAGTCAGGCTAGCCACTTCCCCCTGTTTCCAGTCTTTATTCTAAGAGAGGATAACTGGCTGCTGGCTGTGGCTTCATTACAGATATTAGAGTAATATTGATCTTCTCATTTAATTCTTTGCAAGAAAGCGAATGCGCATATACCTCAAAATGACGAACTATTCCTTTAACTGCTGCCCCATATCCCACAGAATAGCTGTGTGTAGCCCTGCACTCAACAAAGATTGGTTCTTTATAATTGTGTATTTATAGACTTAGGGTATTGTAAATAATCTTATCATTATAACTAATATATAGCACAAGTGCAGTTTGTTATGAATACAAATCTCACAAGCTTTTTGACACTTTTAAATTGTGATGAAACAAGCTGGTGACATTGAAGCCCAATGTTTTAGTCTTGCGGCCCTTAAAGTCAGAGCTGTTATAGTGATTATGCCCTTACATATTATCCTTTAAAGTCTCAGGGTCATGGTGTCACTATGACCTTGAGTGCTGTCGATTAAGTAAGTTGAGATGTGTGGGTTAAACAAAGCACTGCTCACAGAAGTTAAAGAACGGCTCAAGTGGAGAACCCCTAATGTCGGTTTCCCTTGTCAGAATTAATAAAGCAAATCTTTGCATGGCCTTCTCAAGATGCCTCCATATGCCACCCATCTGTTAAGGACCTTTTGGTTATGTAAACAGGATACCCAACATCCTAAAAAGCACTGTGGCTTTGTGTGTCAGGGTTAATAATAGTTTGAAGCTGTATCTTCGCATATTTGCTGTTTGTAATTTGTCAGCGGAGAAAATGTGATTTGATTACTGAACTTTGGATGCATCTTTCATTTTCTTCCTGCTTGTAGATATGTTTTCTTCTATTTACGGTATGAGTGTGTCAACACAACAAATAAAGAAGAATATTCAGGACAATGTTAAGAAAAACTGCTTTTTCCCAAGGTACTTTGTGAGCTTTTAATTAAAACCACTTGTTCCCAAACATGTGCTTTATGTTTCCCATTACTCACGTTTGAAGGATTACAGACGGCACCAATGAAAGTCAAAGATTAAATGGAAAATGCAGATGTGTGAACAATGCGGCTCGTTTTATAGCTATCACATTGAGAAATTAACTGGCATTGACAAGTTTCCTTAAGTCCACTTACAATTAAACATGACATTCTTCGGCTAAAGAAAAATCTGGAAGCGGTTTCTTGGTTGTGGGTCAGCAGGGGAGCTCTTCAAGGACGTTTTAAGAGTTTTTGATTCTTTTCAATCACATTATCAGCACTGCCCAGTAAAACATGAAACATGCTATTACTTATGCATGTATTTCATGTATGATTTTGTATTTATTTCATCATAATGGGATATGACATCCTTTTATATTGTTACCATTTATTTTGAAACATTTTAAGTTGAAACAAAATGTACACGAAATGAGTCACCATGATCATACTGGCAGGTGGGTACTACACAGTATCTTCATATCCGCTGGTCCGTGAATAACTTGCATATGGGATGCAACCAGACTAATAATCAGGTTTATTATGCTGTATCTTGTGTGTATACATTGTGGATTGTTGGTTCACCCTTGATCCAGGGTTAGTACCCCTGACACCTTAGCCTCATAGCCTCCTTCTCAAATGTCTCAGGACCGAAATAGCCAGACTGAATAGCCTCTGCCTCTTGTTGTATCCACACTCTTGAAATGTGTGCCTTAACACCTATAGTGTGATTCAGCGTTTAAAAACAAAGTGAATAATATTATTCAACTAAAGCTGAAGATAAAAATACTTTTTTATGCTTGTGTTTTGTTGAGGGACTGTGGAAGAAGTGAGGGATAGAAGAGCAGTTCATTTGTATACTGCATCTAGCTCCAGAGTAGGGGAAGGCCATGATCAGTAATGAGTTTGGCCGTTGGCCCAGTATGATTATTAAGAATTGCTACTGATAACAACACACACTGTATGAATTATATCATGGCATTTGTAATCACATCTTTGCTTTCCCGGCTCTCTTTCTGTTTGTGAATTAGCACCCTGTCAGCTCTCCTGCAGATCTTCAGAGAGGGAAGGAAAAAGAGAGAAAAAAAAGAAGAGAAATGACTGCGCAAGGGTTTCAAAACCAGGTATGAAAGTAATTCTTTTTTAGCTTTTCAAGATTCTGGCATATTTATGGGGCATTACTGTTGGAGCGGGCCATGTAATGGTATTTGCAGAAAGCACACATTGTTCACATCAAGTTTACAAAAGCTGAGGGCACAGCCATGTGATTGTGACCTCGCAGCTGAAGGGCCAAGCTGTGTGAGGCAAATGGGATCCAGCATTTGTGAGAGCTCCACACAATTATTAATAGATCCACGTTATGAAAATAAAAAATTAAATATAGGAACATTACTTGTCCTATAGCTTTGTGTTGAGCAGCCCAAGGCACCCACACAAAGCTTTACTGGAGAGGCATGATATGATGCATGTGCTTAGTCTATCAAAACACTTGCTCGGTAAGAGCAGAAGGAGAATCGACCTTAGTAAGTTGTGTCTAGGAATGATCAAAAATGTAACTGTGATCCCTGCTGGGCTCCCTGAAGATGTTTTACACAAGGCTGTGAATATGGAATATTGCCTGCATCATCACATTATCTTGAATCTCATTATCCTCAGCACTCAGTCAATAGTGTTGCAGTGTTTTTCTTCCTGCAGGATTCAGGCACATTAATACTGAGGATCAAATATTTGATCTTGGCAAAAATAAACAACACCATTTTAAACTTAAATATTGTTTAAAAAAACAAAAGAAGTGTCACATAGGAATTCCAATCGGTTTAAATGATGCCATGTCACTATGTGTGTGTATGCTCAGATGGAAGGCTAGGGGCCTATATAGTCCTGACTGTAGAAGTGTAACCACTGCCTCTTGGGGCTTAGTCAGACGACTATGTGGTGTGCTTTTACTCTGCTCGGCTAAATGTGAAATAAATAAAAAGAAAGGAAAATGGCTGCTCTCTTGGCTGTACCCTTGGTCCCTTGCTCTTTGTTAAAACCATATCTCTGCTGCTCCATTGCCCCCAGCTACATTAAATCCCATTAAATTCACCTTCATTAAAGCAGTCCTCTCTACTCCTTGCAGCAGCCCTGGTGTGGGCCTCTCAAGGACAGAGCAGTAATGAGGGTGGACTGGATTTAACCTTGAAGAGTACAGGTTTTCATTTCCAAATCAATAACTTATGCTTCAAAACTGCCACTAGATCCAGGCTATAATTTTCAAGCATTAATTGTGTGGATTATGTTTCTCCAGCAGTGAGAAGGTATTTAACTTTAAGCTGCAGTGTAGATATTGCATTTATCATTATTTTGTTTCCCTTTTTTCTAATAGGAATTGACAGCTTGCACATTTTCTATATTAGGGACTTTGTGTGCCTGTAAACACTTTTTGCTGCACAGATGGGATGATTAGGGAGATTGTATTTCAAAGACTTTGTCTTATAGAGTATAAGTAATTAGGCTGTACAGTGAAACCAAGCAGAGGGCAGTAGGCTAGAATTTCTACTTCTCCTAAATCCAGTATTGCAGCACATTGGCATCGTTGTAGTCGAAAAATGTCTTACCTTCTCCATGTTTTAGTGGGATGTTATCTGGGGTGGGGTTTGCTGTCATTGTCATATGATTGTATGGAAAGCATTAACTTGTCCTGCGGTGATAATTTCTGCCCGACATGTTCGTAATATGAAATATTGGATCTTTTCATAAAATGGGGAGGGCTGAGGCTGTGGTGATCACTGGAGCTTAATTTTTTAATCAACTTCTCTCTTAAATGAAGCTTTATTAAATTACAAAGCTCACACAGTGGGAGTAGGACACAGACAAAGATGGCCCAGTGTAAAAAAAGAGCTTTTGTGGGATAATTAAATAAAATTAATAAAAAAAATCCTTCGCAAGCACTGAAGAGAATGGGGAAGAGAGGAGACCCGGTAGCCATTTTCATGCTCTGCTTTTCTTTCATTTTTCTCATTAGGGTCTCAGGAAATTTACCATGTGAAATTATGAAAAGAAGAAAGGGATACAATGTCTACAAGATATTGATGGATAGTAAATGGAGACACAATTACATTTGTTCACATTCAAATTCACAGGAATGAAATGTCTCATTGTTGGTGCTCTGCCAACAGAAAGGTGGTCTAATTGCAACTGGTTAAGCCTTGGCAGATTAGTTTGAGTTTAAAGGTGTGAGCATGCAAACTACATTGTCATCCTTCACAGCTGACTCAAACCATTAGCACAGTATTTTATAATCGTCTGGTTATAGTACAGTTGAGAGTAGTGTGCAGCCTCATGCAGAAACTTCTTAACTACTCTTTTATCCTGGTTAGCTGTCCTGGACATTTTGGAGAGCCTTTAGAATTATTTATAGTTTCTTAAGAAGTCCCACATTCTGCCGTGGGCTATGCAATAATATGTTGTCTGTATTAAGATTAAGGGAAAACTACATTCAGTTTCCTTTTTTTAAGAGGCAGATATACCTTATAATTGTCCTTAAAGTGGTTTATATACTGATAAAACTCCTTTAAAGTTCTCTTAGCTAGCTTTCTTTTGAATGCACCCTTTTGAGCTATATCTGCCTACAAGTTCCAATTTTATCTGTGTGGAGTTTGGCCATGACTAAGTTTGAAGTGGTGATCTATTTTCCTTCAACACTGTAACATCATCTTCAGAGCTGGAAACTCATTAGAGTAAATTGTCCAACTGTGTTGAGTGATTATTTGTTGGATACATCTTGTGTATCTATCGTGCTACAATGCATGTTCGGCCAGACTCGAGCCCCTGCGACCCAGTGTATAGAAATATGGAGGTAACAACACTAATACAATTTATATTGGCAAGAATGGATCCAAAATGGATGACATTTTTTGAATAAAAGATTGTAGTATCCGCAGCCGATTTCCAAAAGACACTCAACTTGGGCCTGTTTTTTCCTTCAGCATAAAGTTGTCATGTTGTGCATTTCACTATCGGTTTTCAACTGTGCCTCTACTCCAAAATGTCAAAAATGGAATGTGGCCAGGAAACCCTATACTTAGCAATGCTTTTAAAGAAAACACAAAAACACTTTTGGTGCACACAGTGCACCCAGTTCACTCATCCTTCGATAACAGGATATCTGATGTCAGTTACAAAATCTCCTGCTGGACTTCAAAGCTGAAAATACAGTAAACTCATATTTCAGCACCTAATATTGTGCTCATACTCGCCACAGAGCGTGTAGTTGGACTAATTCAGTTAGCCCAAACCTCTTCCAGCTAAGGCTCTGAAGCTTTACACTTGTACTCGGTATGTTGTGAAATTACAAACACTTTTATGTCTGTCTGTCTATCAAACCTTATAATGCTCAAAATGTCTACCCCACTGGCAGTGTCTTTTAATTAGATTATACTGGAGGAATAACCAGAGTTCAGAATGCCAATTTGTGTCCCAGACGGTGTAAAATTTGCTGTTACACTGCCGCCAAACAGAGCCGGTGAGAGCAGACAAGGTCCTCAGGCAAAGAGCAGCTGACTGCTCCTCAAGAGTTTTTCTCTTTCCCTCTCTTTTACCTATCGCTTCTCTCTTTCCAGTCAGAAATTAGAGGCATGAAAGGATAAATAAACATGTTATTCAACAGTCCGACAATCAAAGTAAAATAGTAAAGTTTTCATACATGCAAAGTCTCCAGGGTAGGACTTTCTATACTGAACAGTGATGTTGGCAAGCAACGAAAGCATGTGTAGTGTATTGAAACTGACATTGTGTGTTCCCTCGGTCATTATACTGATTTATGACTGAGCAAGAGGTCAACCAAGTGTCTTCAGCTGAGTTTATTTCACCCAATATGCTTTTTTTGGATAATATGCTTTTTTTGGATAATATGCTTGTAACAATCAAGCTTTTTTTTATTCCTTGTGTTTGTAATATATAATGTAGATTGAAAATACTTACCCTGTGTTTTAAAGAACATAGCCAGTGAACAGCTGCAGGTAATTAGAGCTGGCCCACTGGAATGTCCAGGGAGTCAAAGTAAACATGGACGGTTTCCACAATCAACAACATGTAGAAATGCTGAAGAAGGAAGCTACTGAATTTGTGAAGAATGTGCAGTGGAAATGGAAAGCATAGAAGCATGAAGCCAACAGATGTTGAAAATGAAATACATGCGGCATGTGGCTAACAGGACTGTGGGCTTATTCTTCTGATGGTGGACCCAGGAGTTCTCGCGGGCTAGAGGACAGCTGTTTCGGGTTAATACTTACAGGTTTACTTAAAGGTTTACATCCAGCCAGTTTACATCCATAGCTAAGATTTTTTTTTAAAAATGGATTTCCTTCAGGCGAAACTGACTTTAGTTTTGTTGCATATCTATGGGATGTTACTGTTGTTTGCTACAGTACACATATCAAATCATATTCCTTTAAATTGGCCAGGATTTGAGAGTTTGCAATAGAGTAATAGAGTAGGCGGATTGACTTTAAATGGTTGGATGAAACCAAACTCTTTAAGACTTGTGGCCCCAGAGAGCTTGTGTAGTTTCAGGCAAAGCCCCGAAACATTTTAGTCTAAGTGCCAACTGGTTCTGCTTTAAATGGCTGAAACGACTTCTAGATGATTGACAGAAATAACTCAGCTGGCTCTGAGGTCATACACAAAAGCAGCACTATGTCAATTTCTTTCTGTTCTGTGGAGTAAACAAACCAACAACTTATGGAACAGTCCTTAAGAGGTCAGCCTTGAGAAAGCTGTTGCTCCATAATAAGTAACTGATCAATATTTCATAATACAACTTGGTCCTTTTTTTGGGCCCGCAGACATGTGATGGATTTGCATTTGTAACATCAAAGAACTTGAAATGGAAGAATTTCGTTCTTTGGCAGTTTGTTTGGTGAAATCTGTTTTCTAGCTTTACTTTGCCATAGTACAAGACATTCAATAGAGTTTCCTCTTTTCAATTATAGCCTCTTAAAATTCGACTTATTCTTGTGTATTTATATTTCTGGCCTTTGGACGTAGTACAGCAATGGCGTCACTCAGAGTTGGAGTTACCAAATAAAACGCATTGTGTTAAATCTGTCTCTGTGTGGGATCCGTTAACTCAATATTAGCACGCTGGCAGGGCAGCCAAGTGGGGTTCTTCCCTCACCAGCTTCCTTTAAAACAACCATACTCTGTTTATTTGAAGTAGCTGCTTGACATTTTACAGTCAGGCACTCTGCCCCTCATGGCTCTTTGGCTGTTGCAACAGAAACATGTCAGTAGTGTTTGAACTGTAGTGTCATAAATGATTTGCACTAATCCATGTAGATATTCGTTCTGACTCATGAAGCAATGGGTGACTTTCGGCTGGAGAGTATAGGTTTTCTTTTTCAAAGCCAGTCACAACTTCACAGAAATGAAGTTTAACATTTGCTTTTTGTGTAGCCCCACAGCTTGGAGAAAGAAAAGATGGCTTTCACAGGGAGAGAAAGCATTTCATTAGGAAAAAACACTCTGCAAAACACATGGTGCCCATTCATTTCACTGTCAATTTTTCAAATTGTCACTAATGTGCACGGGTTATTCTTTACAGCACTGTTTTTGTTTTTCTATCTTAAGTACTATATGACATGTTCCTGGAACCAATCAAAGAAGATAGTCTTCACGTGTCTGGTGGTAGAACATGTGAGAATAAATTAATCCTGAAACCATTTACTGATAGCACTGTTTGCACTATTTAATTAGATTTTGTTGAATTAGTAGTCTTTGTATTTTGTGATTTTAAAGTTGCATGTTAGAGTAAAACCCTGATGGATTACCATAAGTGCCAATAAGTGAAAGTGATTAAGCACTTACATGTATGTTTTAGGCTTCTGTCCTTCACACATTCTCTACTGGTGCATGTAGGACTCATGGCAGCGTGTCAACTTTACCCTCCCAGCTTCGAAACCCTTTAACTTCTATCACACCTCCACTCGGCGGTCCAGGTGTGTCTGCTCAGTCACCCCACTAATGACTGCAGGTTGGGTAGTTTATTATTACTTAATCGCTGCCGTCGGCTCCCATCAGGGTTTAAAATGAATGTTGCCAGCTGTTTCCCCGCTCTCATTAATTCTCTCCTATTCTGACTTTTTCTCATTTTCCTTGTCAGATTTCCACATCCTGCGGCCTCATGGTGGTGGTCAAGCTCCTTCAGTGGTGAGTATTTTGACTGGAGACCCAAACTGTGAACTCAGCCAACAAGTTCTTGAAATTCTTTAAAATTGCGGTGAAAAAGTCCAGCACACTACAGCACAGATGAAAGGGAGGAAATGGTGTAGTGTCTCATTTGATAGGGTTATATCATATCTTTTACTTTGCAAAGACAGGGCTAGATGTGTCAGATAAGATGGTGCATATTCACCTCAACCGCTCCCCTGTGGATTTAGTCACGGGGAAATATACATTATGTATCTCATGTTAAATCACGTTTAAATGCGGTAGGGTTGGGGAAATGGTCAAATCTCAATTTATAGAAGTGATGTTTTTTTGTGGCTGGGGGGGTGTTGGACAAAGTTGAAGCCCTCCTTCTCCCCAGAGGTGGGCTAGAATCATTAGTTTTAGTTTTTGAAGTGTTTGGCCTTTTGATGTTCCTATGTTCTCTTTAGGCAGCCCGGCCTGAAGGGTATTTAATATCACCCCTACGAATTTCTAGTTGGGAATAATTTGAACTGAGCATCTGTCAACGAAACAGCCATTTAAATACATTGGTCATGGTTAAAGAGGCATAAAATGAGGCTAGATTAGACAGAGCACCTTTTTCTGAAGGCTGTGCCTGGTCGAGTCGGGGGCACAGGGACCCAGGAAAACTGCTCCTGCTTCCAATTCATTAAGTATAACTATCTAACGTGGCTGGGATTCAAACTCTCCCCTGGCTGCCCTCCTCATGGCCAGCCATGCTTGAATCTGCCACTGTGGCATGGCAGGGATTGTTTTAGGGTCTCAGTTACTTGATATTTTATTTATGAATGTTCAGGGGAGGTGGGACTAGATTATATTTCTCTCTGTTTCTGATGCTCTGAGTATCAGGGGACCGCTATATCCCCAGTGTCCTCACTTCAAACATTCCTCTTCTGTTTTCACTTGGGTGTGCAGGAGAACCTTTATCAGTGTATGCAATCTTAGATTATGTCTTCTAACCAAGAGAATCTTGAAAGAGCATGCATTATGTCCTATGAAAGAAACTGTCTGTGCCTAAAGCAACTGACTGGGCCTGTCTCAAAAAATGTTCAGCTTTTCTTCTCTCCATCAACTAAAACAAAGGCACACACTCTGAACTGCAGAAAGATGCATTACGAGACAACTGAAGATTATTAAATTAATGTTAATGATTTTATTTTTTTGGTGACAGGGTGTCTAATACATCCTTTCATAGCCTCCCCCATCACTCCTGTGACAAATACAGACGGCTTGCGTGAGCAGAACACATCAGACACTTTCTTTACAGAAGGAAATAAACAACGCATTAGTTCCACATTGACTTTAAACAGAAACAGAGGAAGGAAGAGGAGAGGTTAGAGGAAGAGCATGGCAGGAGGGAAACTCAGGCTCTCTCTCTCTTTCTGTCATCCAAAGTTGTGCTGTCTGGACATGTGATATAGATTAACTCCATCTCTTTTTCTTACCGTTTCATATTCATTTAAATTCTGTGTTCATTTTTGCTATCTACAAAGACTGGCTAATTATTATGTTTCAATGTGAGACAAGTATCTCAGCTCTTTTGATGATGTTATAGACAAACAAGTCAACATGACCTGTCAATGATACAGGCCTTAAACCTTAGAGTAACAATGTGATCCATGCAGTTGTTTCCAAACAAATGTATATGCTGTTATGGCCCTACATCGACCTAAATTTATAGCATTACAATAAAGTTAATATAATGATGTAATTTGGGAATAAAAACTAGTTTTTATATCATCAACCTTTTTGACATCATGACAATGAATTTTTAAATGGCATCCTGCCATTTGCGGCGTCAGATCAGAAAATGCTTGCAGATGTCGTTGAGGACATGAACAAACAACGTATCTTGTCATTTTATTTGGAGCATTTATTGGATAATCCATAATCCCATTCCACTATCCCAACCTACAAAAGCATTGAACAACTCCAGATTTACTTCAGGATTTGAGTGTTTTTGCTCCTCCTTGACATGGTTGCCCTTATTCTATCACACAATAGCACCAATGCAATTAACCTTAAGAATGTAAGCCTTAAGTGTTAATTGTCTAAAAATAGTTAGCACCATGATGCTGTAAATAGATCACCTAAGGTCTGTAATCACTAATGAATAGTGTGTGGAAATTCCAATCTAGTACCAAAAGACTGTATATGTTACATTGCACAAGATGAGTTCCTTCACTTTTCTAATCCTTATTTTTACACATAAACTCTGGGTATAGTAAAGATCTGGTGCTTTTTTGTTGTTGCTTTTTCTGTATACCTAGGTCAAAGGACGAGATTACATTTTTTTTTTAAACAATTTTACATCATGAGATATTCTATGTAATGTGAATCGGTCAAGTCTGCCGAATCAATTTAATAAGATCGGCTACGACGCAAATTCAAACCACTTGATCAGATCAGTGCATCACTCCTTACAATCAAAAGGGAAAATACTAATTAGCAATTGGTTCAAGTTCACCCTGTTCTGTGTAGTAGGTCTTTACGGACTGATATGTGGTTTATAGCCTTCTTTAAGTTTACAAAATGAACTGTTGGTTGCTGATGTTTTGGTTCAACCAAGATGACTCGTCTTGTAGTATTATATTTAATGTTGAGTACAGATTTTCATTTGCGTCCAGCAAAGCGTATTTAATTGTGGCAAATGAAGAACTTGTCAGTGTGTTTTTTGTAAGAAGGACCGGCTGCCACTGCACCGCTGCCACTGCACAAAGAGTTCGATTGGGTGTTAAATAACTAGATCACGGGGAGTAGTTAATCGGTGGGAAGTTGTAACTTTGTCCTCTCTACCTTGGCTTGTCCTGGTGGTGGGAGGAGACGGTGTCGGAGGTGAATGTGCTGTAAGTGTGGAACTGCTGTGGAATAGGCTGTCGGGGTTCATTAGCCCAAGCCATCTCTATCTCAGGAGGAATGTAGCCAGTGGTTTAAAACCAATTTCCATTACCTGCCTTCATTTTATTAACTTCCGTACCATTACCAGGTAGCTTCCCTTTGACAGTTGTTCCTTCTCACTGTCTTGTACTTCTAAGAGAGCCCTGCGGGAGCAAGGTTGTGAAACCTCACTTATCCTGTACTCTGTGTTCCCTTTAATCGCAAAGCACTGTGCCTTGTGCCAAAAGTGTGTCAGTCTCAGATTTGAGATGTGAAGACCCTGCATGAAGGTCTATGACATACACACTTACAGTGGGATAGGAGGTGACACAAGTATCCATCAAAAACTATAGTTTACCTCTGTGGATCTCGGCTCAGCTGTACAGTGAAATTCTGTGGTTACATTAGTAAAGCCCTCTTAAAAGTTCAAAACAGGTGTCTCAGTCTAGTTTGAACTGTGACTAGCTGCTGACTTTTGAGTCAGACATATTTTGTTGGGATAATCCTGTGGGAGCCAGGGATGTGTGGTAAATAGTAACTGTGATATCTGTCGACGCCATGACCCCAGTCTACCAATGCTGATTAGATCTGTTGGGAGCGTTTGTCCATGAATACGATGGGCTTTTCTTGTAGCCTGAGTGAAGAAAAAGTGCATAGAGTTTGCGAGACACCCCTCTTCGTGACTGCCACTTGGGAGCACAGGGAAATGGAGGAGGAGGTGAAAGGCCAGGTGTCTGCCACATAATTTAATTAGAAAGACTGGATGCTTTGTCCTCTGTAAAGTTGCTTCAGGCTTTCTTTAATTGCCCTATTCCCAATTTCTTCCAGCAGTTCCATCTTTAAAGTTCATTAGTATTCATTGTGCTTGAGCATTTGAATGTTGATTTCAAGGATATTTTACTTTACTGTACCTCAAACTCTTTTTGTTAAACTAATAGCCAAATGTTATTACAGCCCAAATGTAGACTGGATACATTTCTAATAGCTCACTTGAAAAACATGTCCTCCTATTACAAATGTTGCAGTTGAAGCCACTTTAGCGTACCTGATGAGATCAATTGACTGGGCTGATTAACTTACTAGCGATATTGAGGGTTACAGGATTAATAGGGACTCGAGAGACCTAGACCAGATAAAACATTATAAAGTTGAGCGCACTATGGAATTTTTTTAGGGATCCTCTCTCCATTTGGTATTGTGGAAAAATAAAAGAGAGGGATGCATCAAGCTCAAGCTCAGGCTCTAGTTCTGTACTGGTTGTTTATTTACTGACAGTTTTGAGCCAGTGACTTAATACGAATTTTGAGATCAATCATGGATTGATTCAACATTTAATGAAATCCATCAAGGGAATTCAAGCTGAAGTATGTTTTAGGCAATTAACTGTTACATTTTCATGATTCATATGATGGTGTTGCCAAATATGTTAATAATGTAAGAATACTTTTAAAAGAAAGCAATTTGAGGTTTTGAGGTTTTCTCACCCCGAGCCTTAAGCTTTATCAGGAGTGTTTAGCCCAGTTACCAGCATTTAAGAAAAAAAAGCTGAGATTAACCCTGGCAATAACACTGACCATCATTCATTAAAACTGTAATCATGCGTAAAATGAGATTGATAGAAAATGTTATAAAAGGTTGAGAAAATGGAATAGAAAAGGAATTATATATCCTGATACAGGATTTAATAGACAGAAAGTTAATTCAGCTACTTGTAAAATATGGTAAAGCGAAAAAATCCTCCTGGGCAAATTATAGACCTTTCCACCGTCATCACCACATTTCTAATGGGAGACAGGGGTTATGCCCCCTCTAGCGTGCACGCACACACACACACACACACACACACACACACACACACACACACACACACACACACACACACACACACACACACACACACCCACACACACACACACACACACACACACACACACACACACACACCTTACCTGCTCTGCAAACAGCATACACACATACACCAACACATATTCCGCTCTGAAATATAATATCTGGTTTATCTAGTTGCTGGGAATAGTTAAATCCTTCATGGGGGAAGCACTCTGTTGGTAGGATTACCGTGGTATACGCCCGCCATTTCTCTCCTTATCATCACATTTTTTTTCTCAACAGGCGAGTTTAAGGCCAGTGTTTTAATGTTCAGCTCCATTCAATCCCTAGCTTTTACAATGGATAAGATATTTATTTTAGTTAATCACTTAAGTGTCACGCTGAGCTCAATATCTTCAGTAGTCGGTAACAGGATTATGTGTATGATGGGTGAAAGTCAGGGCATAAACATACATTTTATATATACAGCATTAAAGTTTCCAAAGAAATTTTTCACCTTAAAACACCCTTGGCTGACATCTGTAGTCTGTCCATTTCACCAGCTCTGTCTGGCATACATTTGGAATACATCTTTTGCACTTGGGTCCTAAAATTAAATGGAAATGTGCTTGCCTTTTTCATCTCTTTAGAAAAAGAAAGAAAAAAGCCTCACTGAATATGGATAGAGACATACAGATTAATGTCATATAACATTGTTGCTGTGCCTGTTTTTCCTGTGCCTGTATTTCTTTATTCCACTGCTATGGCCTGCAAGAGTGAACTCTGTACCTTCTGTTTTAAAGGTTCATTTTGAACTCACAACCTGGCTGACACCTGTGGAACCTTGCTTTTGATTGATTGTTGAGACCATTGATCTAATTCTGCAACCTTTGAATTACTCCTCTGCATCCTTCCTTTTATTGTATGGTGTGGAGTAAACCTATTTTCCGTGTGCCTCATGCAGGGCTTTGCTCTACAAGGTGGGAAAACCGAGTGGATTAAAACATGAAGTAACCAAAGAAACAGGTCTTTCACAGCGGCACAGAGATTTTTATAGACTGGATCAATTAGATTTGTCTTATTTGGAACGATGGGGCTCTGTAACTCAATAAGAGGTAATGTGGTTGAAAAGGCCTCTCACTGTGCGGCCATTAGGTGAGAGAATGTTGCCATGGGAGTATTAACATGCAGGGATTACAGAGGCATACGACTGGTCTGAGCCAATTAGAATCAAGAGATGCCTAGAAAGCAGGGTAGTGGGTGGGCATCCTGGGCTACCAAGTCTTGCTGCGAGAGATGGAGAGGACATCACAGCCAGGGCTTGATGGAAACAAGTAGTGCTTCAGAGAGGACTGGAGAAAGGCTGGCTTTTAGTTTTAGGAGAGCAGAACCACAACTCATGAGAAAGTACTCATTCTAATACCACGCCTGCCATCAATTGTTTTCTCTTATTGGATTAATACTATAAAATTATGCTTAATTTGGTAATAGATACATTTCTACTAAAAATTATATCTTAATTTAAATAGGACTTTTTTTTAAACAGTTTACAATTTTATTTTACAGACAAGCAAAGCTAAAGCAAGGCAATGTAACAACAGAAAGCCCAACAGATGCACGACAAAAAGACAAAATCACATTAAGGCTAAATTAGAAGAATGACCAAAATCACAGATCCTTCGAGCCTTATCTCCTCAGGCAGATCGTTCCAAAGCTGAGGGGTCCTGATGGCAAAAGCATAGTCACCTTTACTTTTGAGCCTCGACTTTGGAACACCCACAAGGGCCCCACCTGAGGATATAAGGCGGCGAGCTGACTCATACGTGGTCAACCTTTCTGTTGTATAGCTTTGGGCCAGACATGCCTTAAAAGTGATCAGTAAAATCTTAAATATTTTTACAGGTCAGCGTGTAAGAGGATTGTTTTTAATTTTGAAGATGTTTTTTGAAGAAAACAGGACTGGACAACTTTTGTGATTTGTGGTTTGAAGCTTAAACCTGAGTCAAATAGTACTATTTTTTTTTGTTTTTATAGAAGTGGACTTTATGTTGGCAAATAAAAGACCGATAGCACTTTTTAAATAGGACTGATCGGTTTTGATGGGTTGAATAATATGATTTCTTATTTTGAGTTATTGAGTCAAAGAAAATTCTGTGCCATCCAACATTTGATATCACAAAGAAAAGTTCCTAATACAAATGAGCTATTAATAATTGGTAAAAGACTGGGCCCAACTGTATCAAAAACCTCTTTTAACAAATTTTGTGGTAATAAAATCAAGGCTGCACGTGATTTATTTAATATATGACTTCAGATTAAACTAACTAAAATAGCTGTCCCTACTGGCATGTAAAACATTGCCAGGTGCTGGGGTCATTTGTTGCCTTTTAGCCTTGAATCTCTTTGTAAAA
This sequence comes from Taurulus bubalis, assembly GCF_910589615.1. Classification (NCBI taxonomy): domain Eukaryota; kingdom Metazoa; phylum Chordata; class Actinopteri; order Perciformes; family Cottidae; genus Taurulus; species Taurulus bubalis. Next base: position 14,913,782 of record NC_136592.1, on the reverse strand, counting down.
ACGTAAAAAACTGCACATCTCTTGTGAGGCATCAGTAAAATGACAGGGTGGGGGTAACGACCAAGTTGATTGGTATGCATCCCCGGCTGCACAGTGGAGCTAGCACTGTCACCTCCACAGCACGAGGGGCCAGGGTTCGATCCTCGGCTCAACGGCCCTTCTGTGTGGACTTTGCATGTTCTCCCCGTGGCAGCGTGGGGTTTCTCTGCATTCTCAATGTGAGTGTGAATCTCTTATATGCCTCGCAATAGCCTGTAGTTGCTTCCTTATTTTATAAATAAATATCCTAAGTTTCTGCGTAAACACTTAATAAATGTAGGGTTAGTTCCTGGCTGTTGGCTGAATTTCCTCCGCTAAATGTCCTCTTCTCCAAAGAGCCAAACAGTCCATTGTTTTGCGTGTGTGACAAAGAGGGAGAGGCATTTCCTTATCTGAACTCAGATGTGTCACTTGCTATGTCGGAGAAGGGTGGAAACACAGAGTGCCTCAGGACATTGTAACAAAGTCCCTTGTGCCACCAGCCCCCCTGACACAATTACCCACTCATGTCTAATTGGCATTTGAGGCTTCTCTGCTTGATCGACCATGGCCACATCAGCATGAAGTGGCAGGGCAGCGTTTTTCCAAGCTGTGACTTAACTGGTATCACGCTTTGTTACTCTTCTAGCTGCTTACATAATTTGCCGATGTAAATTTACTCTGCCTAATTAACATCGTCAGCCTCTCATTTAATCTGAACAGACATGGGATGCATCCGGTCCCTGGTGCAACTGTCCGTTTTGCTGACTTCTGAGTGGCAGTGCGTAGGCCTGTCTGTTGACTGCGGTGCTGGAGTCGATGCGACTTGGTTGAATAAATCCATTACTCGGTGCATACACAACTCGGCCTTTGCGTGTTGAGTCGACAATTGGGGTTGGGCATGAAACTAACTTTCCAGAACTGTCCCGAATTAAAAAATTAAGTTCATCTCAGTTGTTGGTTGATTGAAGCTGAGCACCTAACTTGAGAATGGTTAAGACAATGGTGCATGGACTCCGATCTGACTGACGGGCCTCGCTGTGGAGAAGAGCTGTGTGATATTTGAGGTGACAGCACTATAGACAAATAATCTTATCCAACTCCCAATTAGAGTCCCTTTCTCTACTTTATAGTCCTTGCAATGCTTAATGGCCTGTTCCACAGAACCGTCTCTGGATGCCTACACAGTCATCATTATCCAACCAGATCTCCCATGTTAATAAATGACAAGCGTCTGGAATATTGATTTGTTAACCTTCAAAGAGGCGCCATAGAATGCAGACTGCAGAATTATTGGAATTAACAAATATAGGAGAATATGCTTGGAGAGTTGTGTGTGTGGTTGTATTTGTCCACATGTAAGGATCGATCCGGAGTTGTAAGTTGCGATTTTGAATTGCTTTTATTGTTATTTCAAAGCTTTTCAGGGCAGAGGATTCAACATCTACCAACTCGCAGTTTTGTGATTCTGTGCTGGATTCCCAATGGTTGGGTTGTACAAACAGTGGTTGATGCTAAAGCAAAGGCTGCAGCTGGAGAGCGCTGGCCTGATATGTACCAAGCCACCCCTCATTCAGCCAGTCAGGATATTAGATCAGACTGGTGGTTTTGTGATGGTGGCAGGGTCAGTGAGCATCCCACTCGCATACCCCCCACCCCGCTCCCTCCCATTTCTGCTCACCCATTTGCTTCTCTGCCGCACTGCAGGGTAATCAGGGCAGTGACACTTTATGAGAGAGGGGACGACAAAAGGATTTACACACAAAGCCTGGCAGAGGAATATATCTCATTTGCCTCTAGAGTTTGAACCTGATTGCATAAGCACTAAAGTTTAGTTTAGCCCAATTGTTTTTGTTCATTTCCATCGGATGATTCAGATGCTGACTCACTCATAATTAATTTTTGTCATTTTTTTTTTATTTGCTGTCGTAAGCATTGCAGAGAAATGTCGTAGCTTTTTAATAATGCCCACTTTCTTGGATTTTAAATAATAGTGACGAGTACAATTGCCTTACCTTGCTAACTCTGCTAATTCATAGCAGCAATTCAGCTGGAAATACAAGTACTGTCTTAACCACTCAGCCACAAAGAGAGGACAAAAAGTCAAACTGTAGTGTGTGTGGGAAGTCTGCATTTCATCTCTAAATATGTTGAATCTAGTTTTTTGTGTGTGCAATCAGCTTATTTAAGGTTAAGAATTTGTATTAGGACATTGGTGGCAATCTGGGAGTGTGTCTGAAATTAGAGGTGAAAATATTAAATATTGATAACTCCTCTCTGTGTCCATTGCTAGCCCATTTATAATTCATTCTACCTTGAAGGTATAATGCAAGATGACCCCTTTTCATTCAGGCCTCTGCTTGCTAACTCCTAATCTCATAAGTTGTGATTCCATGTAGCTCCGCTTACATTTTGCTCAACTTAAGTTTTTAGTGTATTTGAAATAAGCTTTCATTCTGTACACTCATACTGTGTGTGTCTGTCCCCTTGATACTGTTCAAATATGTGTCGATAGTCAAGGAATGCCCAATGTTGAGCGCCAAAGAGTTCAATGTACTGTATTTTTGAATGAGAACAGGCTTTTATTCAATACAAATAAAATTGAATAAGCTTCAATGAGTGTAATTTGTTAAACTGTGATTTAAATTGTCTGAGCTTTGTTTAATAAAAATAAAAAAGACAATCCATAGCAGTAGATTAAGGATACATGTTGGTTTATCCATACACACAGACATATTTCAGATATCCAGCAACTCTTCCAAATGATTCATATTTCATATGGGGCATATTTGCCAGTGCTTCTTTGAAGATCTGTGCAGAGCTTTGGCTCAGACTTTGGTCAGTAATAAATAGGAATTCCCCTGAGGGTAAGGCTCATAGGTGCTGTTTATGTTGACCAATGGAACCACAGCCTGCAAACCAGAGGAATAGCGCTGTTGGGATTGAAGCAGGTGGGTTCTGGGCTTCAAAGACCAAAAGATAATCTGCCAAAAAAATGTAAAGCCAGGCTCTGAAATGTGCTGAACATCTACGAGCTTCTGCTCACAAAGACATGAGACTCATCATGTGGTTCGAGCCAGCCCAGGAATGCTTTGATGCTGATGATCCCCTCACTTTTGTTAGTTTATTTGACTGAGTTTTTATGTATAATATGTATTCCAAATGCTAGCTGCTCTTTAAAGAACTTAAAGGAAATCTTGAAGAAATAACCTTGGAGTTGAGGGCTTGTGGTAAAGCATCAGCTGATTCAAAGGCTCAACTGCAAAGTCTTCCATAACACAGAGGAGAAAGTGCCAGGTCAATCGCTGGATACATTGTAGCAAAAGAAATGGTACCGCATAAGCACAGGAGATTTTTTTTTCAGGCTTATATCTTTTTAATTTTCTGAGCAGAATGATAACTTAGAGATATTGATCAGCTTATTTTGTTACTTTTCTAGACTGATTTGATATCATCAGTTTTGGGGAAGTTCTACTTATAAACAACTTTTGATAGCAGTTCATGAAATGAAAGCAGAGACTAAGTCAATCATCCAGATCCACTCTTCTTCACCCACCATTTCTTACTTGTTCCACTTTAACAGAAAGCAGATGAACATATGCTGCATTTCTCAAGCCTATTTGAATTGGTGCTGTTGACGTCCAATTTTTGTCACCAACGAGGTGAAGATTCAGAGAGCGCCTCAAAATATGGAAGTACATTTACGCTCAGTTCCAGTATATTCACATCTAAACAGAGTGCTAGCTATAATATAAAGCACAGCAAATGTAGTCTTCTGACTGACATTTTGATTTGGTTCATGTGTAAGCCATTCAATTATATAGAATTCCAAGTTTTATTAATTTGCATACTGGTTTAAAAATGGCGAATACATCTTTTCTAGGGCAATACAAGGAGGAGAGGGCACTGATTGTATAGATGATTTCAACTGGAAATTGCTCTGCTCAAGTGATGAATGGATAGAACTAAGGCTAAACCAGGGAACTTTAGGTGATTTTATTTTCCCCTTGCTATTCAGCAATATTTTAGAAGTAGGCCTACCTCTTATGTAACCGTTGTGGGCTGAGGTTTGCTGCATGTATGCTACACTTCTTGTGCTGTACAGTCATCTACCCTTGATCATCCCCTTGATGATGTGAATTATTGGCTTTCCTTTTCTTATTCAGGCAACATCTATTATTTTTTTGTGTGGAAGTAGTCTTCACATGGAAACAGATTAACAGGAAATATATGGAAAGTAATGAAGGAAATGGCCTCCAAGGCTCCATCTTAGTTTATAAAACAGGTTTTTGTGGAAAGTGATTGTTTTCTCTTTGCCTGCAGAGGGGGATGTTGCCCTGGACATGAGCTCATGTTCTGTGTTTAAGCAAGCAGTACACTCACTACCTGCACTTTCCCTCTCATATCTGCGTAATATTTTTGTTTGCAGGTTTCAAGCATTTTATTATATTCTGAAAACCAGCGTATCTCAATGCCGTTTTCCCTCTAAACTGCTCTCTCTCTCTCTCTCTCTCTCTCTCTCTCTCTCTCTCTCTCTCTTTCTCTCTTAAGTTTACACATTCAGCAGCATTCTAACATCCTGTGGATCTATTGGTCGTCTGTCTTTGTTTACTTCATTCAATTGTTCTTGATGGAGTACGTACAAGATCTGCATATCTTGCGAAGTAGAATGCAATTTAGTAATTTACCAGAACATTAAACAGAGCTTTAAAAGAATACGACTGATTTCATGTGGTCTGAAAATGTGCAGGTAAAAAGCCACTCAACAGAGTGTTCTGTAAAACCAGTCCGTAAATATGAGAAATAGTTGAGTTTGAAGAATAGGCTACGGAGGTGGGAGATGAGATAGCGGTGGTTTAGATGGCCCCCCTCCTCGTGCCGGCCGTCAGAAGGAACGAAGTAGCCATTTTGTGGTGAGTGCGGTGGTGCGGTAGAGATGAGGTGGTTAACACCCTTCTGCAGTACAGCCACCATCATCATCTCTCTCTCTCTCTCTCTCTTTCTCTCTCTCTCTCTCTTTCTCTCGCTTTCTCTCTAATTTTCTCCCTCCTACTTTCTTTCCCTCGCTCGTTCGCTCAGTCGACTATGAAGACACTTCATCTTTCCTGACAGTATGACCACTGCTGCATGTTCTGATGCGTTCAGCATACCTTCATTGCATCATAAATAAATCAGAGAAATTACTTTTTCTTTCTCTTTCTCTCACATGTTCCTTTATCTCTCCCTCTTCTGCGCCTGTTATCTCGAGGAGTCGCTGGAAAACGGGAAATGGTGTGCCGGTGGATTTCCTGTGTGCTCCCACTCTTCCGCTGTTCTTACTGCAAGTGCATGATCATCACCCTCTAGTCCCCTTTTACATTATCTCAAAGGAAATACATTATTTTTCCTCCATAATGATATTCAGTTCTTGTTATGACATTATCTGCTTACTTTTAATTTAAATGTCATGGATGTAAGGGATTTTCTTAATTAATGTGCACAGGGGGATGCAAAATACAAACTTGTATAATAGAAACAAAGTAGTGTAATTTTTCCATTTTTGAAAGGGGGTTTGGGGGTTGCATTTTGACATAGAGGCTCCACAAATAAACTTGACATGCATTGTTATTCGTGCTGGAACCAAAACAAACACACACCAACTCACAAGCACACATGTACATTTGTGGGGCTGTAGATTACATGAGCAGGCGGGGTAGGGATGGGTGGATGAAGAAGAAGGGGGATGTGGAGAAAGATTGTCAAGAACCCCCCCACCTGACTCCCAGTTACCCAGTCCCTCCACCCCTTCCTGTAATCTCCACTCCTCCACGGGTAGTCTCAAACCTTGTGTTCGTCCACCACCAACCAATTACCTGGCAACCCTGCCCTTATCCCCAGCACAGGCGTGATGCTGCTGCATGATGGGGTTTTTGTATATTGAATTCCATCTCCTGGTGAGATAAAGGGTGTAGGAACAGGGCTCTGCCGCTGTGCTAGATAAGTGTTTCTCACAAACCGTTCCTCGCCGCTTCTTCTGACACTGATTGTGGAGAAAAGAGACATTGGGGATGGCAGGAGGGGAGACGGTGTGGGGGTGGAGGGTTGTTGCAGCGAGATGGGACCCAATTTCAGTATTATTTTCCTCTTGTTTTTAATTTGTTATAAAGCAGCTCACACAGAGAAGATGTATTCCACTCCTAAACTCTTTCCTGTTCCATGTTTGTAAAGTCTTCGTGTCACAATTGAGATCAATATTCAAATAACAAGAGAATATTTTCTCTGGCATCACTTCTTCTCATTGTAGACTTACCAAACACCAGATATTACTCTGTGGATCGATAGTTTATCTTCATTTAGGGTGGCTGTTCAATCTGCAGAGGTGACAGTTATGGGTTGAGCAGCTCTGTGGAGTATCAGCTTTTATTCAGCTTCATCCCTTCCCTCTCAGTCCTATTTGTAAGCTGTCCTGAGAAGTGTCCCTTGGTACCTGTGGCCTGAGCCAGGCCCATCTATCTGTCTTTGTCTGGCCCACTGCAGGGAACCACACACTCATTGATTGTCCTGGGGAACAATGTAAGTGATGGACCACCGTTCATACATCAAACCTGCAAGGCATTTGACAGTGCAGGACAGAAACATTGAAAATAATGACCACGGCAATATGTATCACAGGTTAAAAATAGAGTGCTGCAAAGAAGTGTTGGCAAAGTTGAAGATGAGAGCTCTTCTCTGTGACCCATCCAACTCTGGCCCTCCCACCGTTTTTGAGGTTAATGGAAGCTGCCTTGAACGCAGAAGAAAAGATGTTTCCAGTTAGCTAGAATGAGTGATATTCAACTACTTGGACACTAATATGCTCCAATTGAATTTCTCCCTTTGTCAGAGGGGAGTCTGTCCTGCTGTGGACCCTCCCTCACAGCTGTGGCCTTGCCTCTCTTCGCTCAACCAGCACTGAGCCAAGCCCCAAAGGTCAAGTGTGAGGGGTCAAGTTTAACCTGAAACCAGACAGAGCGAGAGGGAGTGGGGGCGGGGCTGAGGTCACTTCTGTGCAGCATATTGCTGAGCACCAGTCTGCATGTTTGGATTCATCAATGTTTGGCTTAATCGGTGCTGTATGTTTGTGGTTGCGTGTGTCCGGTTGTCCATTGAGGACATACTGGGACCTGGTTGCTCGAAACCACATTATGGGGTTCTCAGAAATGTGCACAAGAACAATTGTATGTATTGCATTGTCAATTCAAGCATTTGCATTGAGGGACCACAAAGTCAACTCTATATTGTGTGACACATTTCCAGTTGACCTGCCTATGCCAAATAAGTCTGACAATACATTTTGTGTTTGAGGTGATGAACCTATTACAGTCCTCTTGCCTAGCAATACTGCAATGTGTTTTATACTTTCACAGATTAAATCAAATGGGAGGCAAGCAGGAAACTAAATCTGATCAGAAGGGGTCAACAGAGACACAGCCTAATGCTTTGTGTGAACTATAATCAGTCTCAACTGTATGTAGAGACAGACAGACAGACAGACAGACAGACAGACAGACAGACAGACAGACACACACACACACACACACACACACACACACACACACACACACACACACACACACACACACACACACTCTACATCTGGATAGATGATACTCAATCCGAGCAATGTAAAAAACCTTCCTATTGCTGATGGGAACTTTACAGTACGTTTGTATTGCGGTCCTGTTTTACTTTGGTAAATTGCTTGTGGATCTTGAATATGTTCATGTACATACACATCTGTGGATCTCTCTTACACACACACACGCACGCACACACACACACACACACACACACATACACACACACACACACACACACACACACACACACACACACACACACACACACACACACACACACACACACACACAGCGTGAGTCAGCCAACACCTGGATCAGATAAAGGGTCTTTCATGTTTGCAGGGCTATCCTGAGGTCAGTGAGTGCTGGTGTTGAGAGCTAGTTTTACTAGGAGTGAGTGGAGCTGAAGAAGAAATGAAAAGAAACCATATATATCCTGTTGTTGCAGAGTTAAGGAAGTTTTATTAGTCCACAATTCCTTCCTTGATTTTCTCCCCCCACCACTTTAGAGATATCTCCTTGGCATCATACCTTGCTCATCTATTGCACACGTTGTCTTTCGAGCAAGAAGATGGATAATAGTCTTCTTTGTGCCTTTTGAATTATCAACAGTATGGCACATAGATACAAGTCTATGCTTTTGTCAAGCTGCCATTTCTATCTTGTTTCAGGCATTTATGGGAGAATGTCTGCTTTTTTTTTTTATCCTTCACCGAGTATTAACTTCTTATATATTAACCTCTATCCTCAAGGCTTTTGCCTGCCAGTAACTTTGATATGATACAGACCATCATGAATTATGTTTCTGAGCTACGAACTGTCTTACACCCATAAAAAAATATGCACAGAAAAACAATGAACAAAATATGCACAACAGGCATTTATAGAAAGCAGCATCCACTGTTTAAACATCACATATTTGTAATGTATATTCAAATGATGCCTATTATAAACGTATTGATAAAGAGAATGACTGTAAACTCCACATATGTTTTAATGTGATCATCAATGTGTAATCTTAGTCAATTTTCATGCTATTTCTCTTGACATTCTCTCGGGCCATCATTCCTGACACTGTGCTTTATATATTTTCTGCTGCAATTAATAAAACAAATGTCGAGAGAAGTTTAAAATGAAACAATTCCAGTGGAGCAGCAGTCTACATCATTGATCATCTCGCGCCTTGACGACTGTAACTGTAAGGTCTACCTGTTAATGCCATTCGACCTTTACAGCTCGTCCAGAGCAGCAGCTCGACTGGTCTTTAACCTCCCCAAATTCACCCACACTACTCCGCTCCTCCGTGCCCTTCACTGGTTACCTGTGGCTGCCCGCATCCGCTTCAAAACATTGGTACTTGCATACCGTGCTACGAACAGATCGGGTCCAATCTACATCCAGGACATGGTAAAACCTCACACCCCAGCTCGTTCACTCCGCTTGGCTTCTGCCAATCGGCTTGTAGCTCCCTCCGTCACTGTGAGCTAAACGCTCAACAAAGTCACGACTATTTGCTGTCCTGGCTCCTTAATGGTGGAATGAGGACCCCATTGACATCAGGACAGCAGAAAGTCGCTACATCTTCCGTCGCAAACTAAAAACACATCTTTTTTGACTATACCTTGAATAAGGAAAGTAGCACCGTAGTAGCACTTAAATGGCACTTACTGATAGTACTTTGTAGTTTGACTTTCTTGAAGACATTTAATGCATTTATTGTAAGTCACTTTGGATAACAGTGTCAGCTGAATTAAATGTAATGTACAAAACAGTTTCTGAAAAGTCCTTGTTTCAAATCCAACTGGGGACGTATGTCACATGTCCACCCACTCTTTCTTTTACAGTTACAGTATTTACTTTCAGTCCGCCGCCAACAATCCGATAAAGGAAAAATACCATACAAATGATCTTTGGAAAAGTCTCTCCTCGAGCGGCTTTCCCTTGAATGTCACAGCGGTAGGTATATACATTTCTTTTGTGCTGGGGCAAACCTCTGTTTATCTGAGAACATGCTTTAATGTGTGTGATTGAAAAGATTGACCACCAGAGCTCCCGATGGCCAGTGTCTAGATGTAGCGAGTGCGAGAGTGGTTGGTGACATCCGCATCCCTGTAAAGTTTCCGGTGCAGGTGTAATTCCCTATAAAATGCCCTATAATTTACTTCCCTTTGGGAGGACACTGTCCCAGGGTGTGAAAATCAATAGGATGGTTGAGAAGGATCAGGCCCAGTGTCTATGCTCAGTCATACTATGGCAACAGTTAGGGTAATTCCGTAATGGCAGGGGTTGAGGTCCAACCTATCTAACGCTCTATCTGAAGTAGATAAATGTTTTACAACACCATCGTTTAACCCTTCCTACCCAATCCGCCCCCAACGTGTCTGAATGCTCTACCGTGGTAGTGTGTCAGTATTTGCAGTTTTGTTTGTGTATGTGTGTGTATGTGTGTGTATGTGTGTGTGTGTGTGTGTGTGTGTCTGTGTGTGTGTGTGTGTGTGTGTGTGTCTGTGTGTGTGTGTGTGTGTGTGTGTGTGTGAGAGGAGGGACGGTCCCTGGGTGAGCATCCCTACTCTTAATGCTCTATAACCTTGTAAAGATAGCCTCCGGCATTTTAGCATATAGCCGATCTTCAAACCCCCCCCAGTTGTTTCAGAGGGAAGCGATGCGGAAAACATGCATTGAATCTAATAAGATTCTGCATGTATAATGTAGCATACAGCATATCATATAGGCCACTGGATATTATAACCCTAATGCAGCGCACTTCTAAGCATTCAGAGTGGTACATTTTTTGTTTATAAACCAGTAAGATTGATTAGGATGATCTTAGAGGATGTGGGCTAACGAGTAAGCAGTGGGATGGTGTAGGATAGCTCCCAGAATCAATCAGAATATAGTGCACTATGTCTTGGCGTTGTTTCTAATAAAGGGAAGAGTGACGCCTTTGTGTGAATGAGAGAGCCGCAGTGAGTGTGATGGTGAAGAAATGGCTGAAGAGGGAGATCCCACGCAGACTTGCAGCCCAGTCTGCATGACGTGTCTCAGCTTCAGCAGGGACACGCAATTCATTCTGTCAGAACGGAGCAGAGAGATCTCATTGTGCCTGCCTGGATTGGCACAAACAGCAATCACTTGTTTCTGATTTATTAGATAGCCAAGGAAATTAATTTTGTTCCAAAATGCATGGTCGGAAATTAGATGGTGAAATTGTGTGAAAGAATCAGTGATTGTTTTCCCCCACCCACTATCCCTCCGGAGGTACTGATAACTGCTGATCTCTGTGACACCATTAATGAAAAACATATTCAGATTGAGGAAAAAATGGTCTTCAGCGACGTTGTAATTAACTTGGCTATCTCTGCGGCTCTTAACATGATTTGAACCACCCATTAACTTCCCCCAAAAAGCTGGCCACTAGCACTCGGGTCATGGATGGTTATGGACCTGAGGATGTTCTGCTCGCCACTTTACTTCCTGTTCACATGTCTGGAGAGCCGTTCCTCCATAGTGGCGAAAGTGATTTCCACAGCTGGATTAGCTCTTTGAGTGTTTTCATCATTCTATCACATTCACTTGTAACCTAAATATATACAAAATATATATGTATATAAAATCAGTAAACTCTCCTTTGCACATTGTGGTTATTGTTATCAATATGCAGTAGTATCTGAAACTGTTTTCTCACTGCATGAGATAGCCTGTTTGATTATAACTCTGCATTTGTCAGTAATAGTTTCACATTATTTGCACACATTTGGTCACACTTAATCATTTATATGACCATGGATGGTCACAGTCATTATCTGCCACAGTGTGTATCAATAGCTAATAGCTGATGCAATCTCAGTGGGAAACGATTGACTGTGGAGAATACCTGTCTCACATTTTCACTGTCATCGTTTTTTTTTTTTTTCTTTACCATGAATCTTTGCCAAGTGTGCAAAATGAGCCATGTTTACACTACATTTACTAAAGGAACTGGCAGTTAATAATGCTCTTTGTATTTGTTCCTTGTGCATTTGTATGTTTATGCTATGATACATTTCAGGTTGCATATTCAAACCCACGGCCCCCTCAGCACTTTAAATGCTTTAATAATTTTACACATAGTATGAGTATTCATTCTATCTGTCCTCTATTTGTTCAACAGCATAACATTTGTGATAATGTGTTTCTGTTTCCCTGCCCTATGGGTACAAGCTTGTCTCTATTATTTCTAGATATACTAGAAATACTTTGATTTATGCTTAAAGGCAGTGAAAGCAGAAAACAAACCACTATCTATCCACCTTACATTTCAGCCAGCAAAGCATGGCAGTATATTTACAGTGGTGCCTGTCTACTTTAGCACTTAGAAAGGTTTAGTATCTGAATATAAATAAAAAAATATAAATGCAGAGCCAAGCTTTTTTATTTTGACCACTTATCCATAAAAACAAAAACAGACTGCCATAGACGTAACATATGCATTCATACAAAACTTACAACATTGCACTACTATATATTCACATGAATCCCAGCTGGATATTTGATAATTCACGGTCATTTCCTTGTGCTTCTTCCTGATACTCTACCCCCAGTGTTTTCTCCTCTACCAAGGCTGCTCCACCATCTTCTCTGAATTGAATGCAAATTGGTTAAAACACTGATCAGAACTTATTACAAAATGGAGCCTTGCTCATAGAAAGAAATGGCGCATCACTATGAGAGCGAGAATGGAAGGGGCTGTGGGAGCCTGAATGTGGGCTGGGAGCGGTGGTGGGTGGGGCTACTGTGTGTGTGTGTGTGTGTGTGTGTGTGTGTGTGTGTGTGTGTGTGCGTGCGCGCGCATGTGCGTGTGTGGAGGGAGGCTTTCTGTGGCAGGGATGGGAAAATTAGATTTTTTTTTCCATGGGGTGAAGAGTGGGAGCATGGAAGGGGGGTTGCCGGCTTCAGTAATGGCACCTCACCGTATTTTATATATGTACAGATTGAAGAAAATGAAAATATTTTCTGAATTTCTCCATTCATTTTCTTTCTGTTCTCATATGTGTGTGTGTGTGTGTGTGTGTGTGTGTGTGTGTGTGTGTGTGTGTGTGTGTATGTGTGTGTGTGTGTGTGTGTGTTTCCGTCTGCACCTCTCTGTCTGTCTGCATTTAACCCACCCAGATCCACCCCTCCTCCTGCTCCCCTTTTTTGCTGGCAGATCCCCAAGGTTATGGCATGTCTGGACATCTAATCAGGCCAAGTCTTGATGCCGAATACACTGTGCCCCTCATCCCCACACTATCCTGTTTATCCTACACCTGCCATTATATATTCAAGCCTTTGTCCAGTCTCAACTGCACACCCAGCTGTGATAAATGAACATGACCTTGGAAAATAGAAAGGTTGAAGAACAATGATTCCACTTTTTATTAATTAATTCTCTCATATGTAGCCTGTGTTCAGCAAGTAGGAAAAGCGTCTCTCTCTCTCTGGCCCATGTCTGACAAAGGTATGCATTTGAGGATTTGAAATGTATTGTCTCAAAACTGAGGCACATGCAGGCTACATATGTGAGCCATTTTGGGTAATTTAGGCAGTTATGTCTCTTGTCCCTTTGACCTAAAGGGATCATGTTTGCGCCTTGTCAGTAGTAATAAAAAAGGAACAGCTCCCTTTTGAATGTCGTCTCTTCGTGTTTTTTTCTGAAGAGTTTAATTTTTAGTCATTTTGCATGCGGGCACCCATATGCATCTTTTGTAACTGCAGTGGAAAAGCCAAATAATAGATCTTTTGGTGAATTCGTCAAAAGACATGACAAGTGAAGTCATTTGAATCTGTCAAAGGTTCACGATTGTAATATTTCTGAAGATGTGGACAGTTACTCACTGAAAGCAGTTATAACAGCAGACAGAGAATATGTTGTTGACCTTTTAGTGAGAGGAGTGCTCTCTCAAACCCCTTCCCTCACAGCAGACTGCAGTACCCCTGCTCAGCCAGTAGATGGTATGCCTCGTTTAGGTTTTCTCGTTTTCCACTCAGCAAGCCTTGCTTGCTCACCCGTGGCTTGTGAAAGCGCTCTTGGGTAGGCCTCCCCAACCTATCATCCCACACCCCTCTCAACACCCCTCTGAGCACCCCTTCCATCTCTGCCATCTCCCCCGTCGCCCCCCTCCCTCTCCATCCAGGGGGCAGAGTCACCGAGGTGGCAGTTCTAACAAGCTGCCGGGGACCGCACTGCTCAAATGAGCCAAATCAAAGAGAAAAGGGGGAGTTGGATAGGTAGCGCCATAAACCCCCTGCAGAGAACAACCATTCTGATGAATATGAAATGAATTTGTATTGCTTGACATGATAAGCCCAAGGATAACCCTGTGCTCAGTCGACATCTTTACCCTGACATCCGTCAGACATTAAAAGAAGCACAAGAAACAGCAACAAAAAATGACTAAAGCAACTGCCCAACTAGCTGTGAATTGTTTGTGGCCTGATTTTTAATTTTTTTTTAACTTGAGAATCAGTGAATTGCAAATTAACAGGATTTAGACATCTGTTGTGGACAAGATGAAGTGTTCATCTAGCCTTCCAGTGTGTGTTCATGTCCTTCACTCTGAAAAGGACATGGGACAGGTGGATGACTTCGACACAGTTTTTTTAGATTCACTGACTGGTGGACTGGCATTAATAAGAGAGCACTCCTGTACCATCCTGTCTCCCTCCCCCAGTCTTCATTCTTCATTCTCTCTGCACCTCTCTGATTTCTCATTTCATTTTGTGGTGCAGTTGCTGTCCCTCTACATCTTGCATCTCCCTTGGGCTGTCTTCTCGGGGTCCGTGATGAAATGGCGTCAGGTCACTCCACCAAAAAAAAATACAAGATCATGGAAAAGAAACACCACATTGTGTCCTCCCCCTTCATGCAGCTTTAGTCTGTCACTTCCTCAGCACACATTCAAACATGTGTGAGTGAGCATGCACATGCACACACACGTGCACAAAAGTACACGGGCACATACACTCATGGAGTTGTGGCACACTTCATTTAACAAACACAGATGCAGGGCTTTATGGTTTTCCTAAAGCCAGAAAACAAGGAAGTGCACATTGATTGTAAAAGCCTGCGTTATCATTTATGTTCACAAATGCTCCTGGCATGGAAGAAGAGCCATTGAAATTGCTCATCCAAGAGAAGGGAATAGGAAACGTTGTGTATAATAACGTGAATGGTAATGCTTCCGTTTTATGTCCCTAGTTCGTCTGTATGTGTGTGTGCACTCTCAGTGCCCTGACCATAGTTTTCCCAATGATTTCCCAATTTACCGAATGTACTGTAATGCATACAGGAATGGCCATAACTGTAATGTTTTCTCTCCGTCCTTTTCTCCCTCTTGGTGTTTTTTCTTTCATTTAGCTTCCTGTAAGTTTAAAGAATTACACAGTGAATATGGCTTCACCTGCAGAACTCAGCCTTTTATCTTCTGCCAGACGCTCTTTTGGTAAATTTCCCACCGAGAGAACCAGCATTGTTATCTACAAGAAATGGAACCTGCTCATATGCAACGCTCGCTGAAAGTCAGTAGAACCCCTGATGATACTTAGCTGTCAATTTCTCTTGGTGCTTTTACTGTTATTCAGTCGTGTTAATGTCCTTTTGGTTTCAAAGATGTAAAAGGTAAAGGCAATATCAGTGTTTATGTATGGAATGAAAATATATATGTGTTAGATGTACAGTAGTTACATGTTGTGGTTGAATGCTGAAAACTTTTTTTGAGACAAACTGTCAATAGTTTGTTCTGTTTCATAATGATTTATGTCTTGGATTGATATTGCAGGGAAAAGCAAGTAAATGTCCAGCAGCTGAAATTATAATTAGACACACACGAGGCAGAACTGTCCATAAACAACCCTCATTAGTGTTAATGACACTAATGATTTTAATATCTATAACTCTATAATTGTGTTTGTCCTTGTCTCTGTTCACAGAGCAATCTTGTTTAAGTTTAAAATGATGAATACGTATCTCACTGGTTGTCTTATTGGCATTGGGAAGGCACTATTGGGAACCCTCTGCAACCAGCAGGTCAGGAAGGCACTGAGGGGTACTGCCACTGTGTAGTTTACTGTGCTGCACCTTTACTATGTGACGTCTGGCTGGGCTCTGCATCCATTAGTCTCCAGATCAGAGCCGGGAGCTTGTGCTTTCCTCTGTGCCCTTTTTCGAAGACTTCTCTAACCACAGATGATTAGTTCATATAGGCTGTCAAATTTACCTCTATGGTCTTCCATCCAGAAATTGTTTGGAGAGTTGCATCACACATTGAGAAAGTTTTTCTTTGGAGCAACATGTGGTAAGGTATGTATTAACTGTAAGATGTCATTAAGAACAACTGAGCATATTTTTGATGCGTTGATCCTGGTTGGTAACTCATTTCTGCGATGCTTTTGTGAGCATTGTCTTCAGACTGAATGCTGGAGGTGTTTTTACGTTTGGTTTTCCTGAGTGGACACAATAAAAGCAATTTCTCTATAAAGCCACTCAAACATGGAGTCAACAGACAAAAGGGATTGGAGAAAATCTAGGCCACAGCAGAATCCAGCCTTCCCCTCTGCTAACCTCCTCTCAAACAAACACAGCAGCCATTTCCTCCCTCGGTCCCTGGAGCCCCTCGCCCCTTGCTGAAGCCGGCTGCAGCATAGGTGTTTTGACTTGTGCTATTTCTTTCCTATTTCACATTGTAGTTAGCAGTATGTTATCTCAAGTTTCTAAAAAATAGAATTCCCACAGTACCGTGCATGTATAAAACATAACGATTGCATACAGAAAAGATTTGGGATATATGGTATACATGTTCAATATTTTATTATTTTATATAACAGATTGTATTTTGAATAAAGAATGTTAAAACATGTCACAAACTATTTTAAAGCAATCAAAGCAATACAACACAATTGTATTTGTATATTCTACATTATCTGGAGTGTACTATGGAATAAATCATAATGGGGAAATCTCAGTAAAAATTACAACAAATCTATTTTGTTTAACAAAACAATTCACCTGCTGTGTATGCAAGAAATGCAAATTATGTTAAATTATGACAGCTTAGTTCATTTTTTATTTTTATTGTGACGTGCTTTACTTTTTATTTAAACCTAACTACGGGATTTTCCCTGGGCTGGGTCTAGTGGTGTATTTTATGTACAGATGCATCTGGTAGGAATCAGTTGACCCCGCTGAGGGAGCTGAAAGTGAAAGAGGCTGTTCTGCTTTAGCACCGGCCGGTCTGCCAAAGTCACAGCCTGATCGGACTGAATCCCATGGCGTGTCCGTAGAATCAAGCGTGATTCCATCACGCTTGATTTTGCAGTACAGTGAAAACCCCACGAATGTAACCCTCAAAGAGAGAAAATATTCCAGTATTGTCCCTTCTTGAACAATTTATGTCATGTCAAAAAAATACTGGTTCCTCTTTCCTATTTTACATACATTTACAATTTGGAAATGCAGAAGTCAGATAGAAACTATTTTTTGCATTATCTTATTTACCTACGTTGTCCCTTTTATTTATTTTGCAAAAACAGAACACAATTTAAATTATAAATACAGTAATTCCACAAATCATGAATTCATAATTTCATGGGACATTTGTTCTATTCATATCCTGCATATTCAAAGGAAATTTATTTGAATGTATTTTATTTTTCCAATTTTTTTGCGATGGTCTTGATGTCCAAGATAAAAGGTAATTTATTTTTGTTCTTGTTTTGCCCCTGACATGGGTGGGGTATTCAGGGTTTAGGGACAGAAGGAGGGGGCGGTGAGTTTATTTGTATTTGTTTCTCTCAGTCTCCTGACATATCTGTATTCCTCATCTTCTGTGTTCTCTTTGAATAGAAATAATAAAAAAAGAGAGAAGCGTTCATTTTTTTGAATCCTCCTCTCGCCTTACCATTTTCATCAGCTGCTCTGATAGCCATGAATCTTGTCACTCATGTTTTTCATCAACTCATGTCTATGGAGCGTGTGGCGAGTCCTGGAGATTCCCGCTGAAGCGAAAGCAATGGTCAGAAATAGAGTCACACGACTGAGCCAAAGAATAACACAACACAGGCGATATCACAGTCTCCAAAAGATCACGCTGGAAACATGTACTAACATGCAAAAGCAACAGAAACCAAGTCCTAAAATACAACATGGTGGTAAAATGCCTTCTCCGGTGAATTCCATATACATATTTTAAAAGGCATTGACTGAAGCAAACAAAAACTGGAACAGTGTGTACACTTAACAAAAACACACCTTTGCATGGACTTTAGTTATTTTTTCTATTTTATTTTACTCGCAAAATGTTTTAGATGTGCAGGAATTTGGTAGGAAAACCATGTTTTCTTGTGAACGCTGGCAAAGAGGGCAGAAAACAAGAGAGCAGAGTGCGTTCTGTAATGTTTCCTTCTGGTTGGATTCTCAAAAGGCGGTGGCCAGTTACTATCACTGGTGTTCCTCTCTGCATCGGGGTTCTGCCGCTTGTCAGCTCAGCTGTAGTTGTTTTCATATGTGAGCCATGTTCCTTTTGGTGCAATTTTTTCTGCCTCCTGGATACTTTGTTCTTTCAACCTAAACTTGACATTGTTTTTTCTGCTTATGTTCAAGGCTGTAATGATTGGCTGTGACAAAAGGAGCATCTCCCTCCATCTTCAGAAACGAGTGATGGCCTCCAGACAGCTGTCATTTACCATTAGTTTGCTCTATTTGCCTCAACTAATTCTTATTTTTTATTGCTTTTAGTGATATCCTGTGATGTTTTTTTCCTCCTCTTTCACAGCTAATGTAAAGCTTACGTTATGTGCTTTCCCCTAAACCCATAACTGTCTCTGTGAATTAAATAATCACTTAATCTTAAAGTGTTAATTGGGATTTAATTGCCCTAATTACTTCATTAGCTCATACATGATTAAGATAATTAGCTTAGTGTTAAATACTGTGACCCCCTCCCCCCCCCTCTTTGAATTCCCCTTGATTAGTTAATGAGATTAATTATACTCGATGATACACCAGGTATAATTGTGAAAGTTCTCACCTTTGATTCCACTTTCACACCATTAATGAAAAATCGCTGTAGATGAAGACATACATGTGTCTTTATCAGGTAATTAATTCAAAACAATGGCACAATGACAGTTTAAATGTGAAATGTAGATAATTTCTGTACATTACGTGCATGCTATTGAACAGAAAAAATATGCTGTGTGGGGTTTGGTCTTCAGAAACTGTTCTTTCAGAATGAGGTCAATCAGAGTTAACATTTCTCTGGTTTAGGATTTGAAATGAAGAAGATTATTTGAACAAATATATCTTTTCAGGTTAAAAAGTTTTTCGGACATCTTTGCTTGAATTGGACTTTGCATCTCTTAAATTGTAATTGCTTGTTAAGCATGGGCATAGTTTGAAAAGTGACCTAATACCTGCCTCTCTGATGAGTTTGAATCAGATATTAGGCCCATTTCACAGAAACTGTAGCTTGACTGAGGTCAGCATGTGTTGAATCAAACTGAATCAATCAGCGTGGTTAAACTTTAGTGGAATTTAACCAATGAGAACATGATAGCCTAAGTTTAATATGCGATGCAGCTGGAAAATCTAGCAGTGTGCCGAAAATCTGAAGATGGCTGGCAGCCTCGTCTGTCTATGTCTGTGTTTCTGTATCTTTCCCTTCTCCACACTCCGTCTTTTTCTCTGTGTGTGTCTGCAGTCAGAGGGTAGAGTCAGTTTTACTGTCACTACCTGTGAAATTGTATTCCACGAAGATGGATGCTTTCTCTTATATTCATGACATCCAGTGAAGCACAGTCACCTCCAAAACTGTTTAATATGGATGCCGTGGAGGCGGACACATATACACACGTTCATACACGCAAACACAGTACATGCGCATGCACACAAACACAAGGACATAAATGTACTCCTTGCACGCCTGCACACTCACAAACACACACTTTTTATTTTTGCCCCAAAGACAATGCATGGCTGGTGTTTGCTCCGGCTGATGATGAAGAGTGGTAGTGACAGTGCCGCTCTCAGTAGGGTTGATGCATTACAACACAGTGCTGCCATGTTGCGTAAATTCTCTGTCTCTCCTCATTGAGAACATGGAGGCTTCTCATCTAGCATGGCACACCAGTGCACTTAAGCTCTTCTACTCCTCTTTTGTTTCATCTCTGGAGTTTCGTAATGGCATTCATTAAATGTAGGCTAGTCATCCATTTTGACGGTATTGTGGCGTTGTCTGTTGTCTTTAGAGCGCTTGTATTTATCTTTTTTTCCGGCTGAGTGGCAGTCCAGGGTCGTGTTATGCTTAGAGGTGTTCGCCATGGATCCCTGTGCAGCCAGTGAAGAGTACATGTGCTCTGCAGGTGTAGCACACCATCCTCCCCTCACAGGGGGGAACCATGCAGCGTAATCTCCTCAGGTTGGACTGGAAGAGAAGGAGACAGAGTAAATTGGTGGGCTCTGTGTGTGCGAGACTTGTGTGCGCATGTGCGGTTGGGTGTATGTTTATTTACCCTGACAGAGAGGACGAATGTGGAGGGGTGTGGTCTGTGGGTCAAGGCGGCAGAGGAGAATCACAGTTGAGGGGTTTGTGGGCTTCAGCTGCGGAAATACACAAGATTAATAAAACAACACTGCACACAGGATAGGACTCTGAGGGTACCAACGGACTCTCTCTCCTCTCCCTTTTCACTCTAACTCTCCCTTCTCTCTTCCACCACTACCTTAATATAAGTAAGAGATGGATCCCCACGAGTCCTTGGGGGGGCATCGTTATGTTTCATTTGGGCGGTGTTTTCCCTCTTGGTGCAATACTACAGTACTTAGCCAGCACCTTGCTCCTGTCTACTCGAAGGCCAGTAGGGCCTCTTAAGTGTACAATGTTCATCTGGTCTGCAGTATGTGCTGTCTGGACCTTCAAGTAGCTCCTCCTGATATCCTGATACAACAGGGAAGTCAGACAGAGAGCTCTTTGCACATACAGGGATACACAAATACAGAATGCACGTGTACTCTTGTAGAAATAACTCCATGGAGAGATTCCTTGAACAGTTGCAATGTTGCTGCATTTCATTCTATGTGTGCCTGTTTGGTTGAGCTCTATTGTATAACTAAACTTAGGCACCATGCCCTAGCTGCAGGTTGCATGGAGTTTCTACATCTCGTTCTTTGGTGAGGAGGAGAAGAGGAATCACATAGTCTGTAGAAATGGGGGTTCTGTTCAGAGGTTCAGAAGAGAGGTTTTGTGTAATCCTATGTTAAATTCAGCATCAGATCTTTTGGGGAGCTGTGTAAAACCAGTATGTTTTTCTTGTCTTTACTTTTCCTGCACACCTCAAAAATGATGATAGCACATGGCTTTTCAGCTATCTCACCCTCAAGGCAAAATGTACAAGGCTGCTAGGCGGCGTTACCTCTTCCTCTTCCTAGAGACAGCTAACCCCCTCAAAGGATGCTGATGTCTGGAGAGGGAATGCTATGAGCAGAAAAAAGCAGGAAGAAGGAGGGAGGTTTGGGATGGGGTGGGGGTAACATGGAGTTTCGGAGGTGGGAAGAGGGGGGCTTTGAATAGAATGGAAAGAGGAGGGAGGGAGTAAGTGTTTGATTCAAAGAAAAAAAAAGTCAATTCGGTCCCCCTGTTCTTTGTAGAACATTTAGCTTTGACCCTCCCTTGCTTTCTCTACTCCCTCCCACCACCAACACCCCCCAACTCACACACACACACACACACACACACACACGCACACACACACACACACACACACACACACACACACACGCACACACACACAAACACACACACACACAGACACACAGAGTCCAGCAGATCTGCAGGATATCACACCAGAGAGCCTTTTCTATCTCCTGCACAGAGATGCATGCTTCTTAATCTATCTTCACTGTATGGTGTGTATATGTCCACATTGTTCCAACAGGCAGACACTGAGGGAGGAGAGAGGGAAGTAGGGAGAGAGAGTGACAGGAAGGGAGAGAGTGAGGAAGAGAGCGAGAGGTAGAGTGAGAGTCAGACTGAAATAGGAAAAGGGAGGGGGAGAGCTTTATATGTTGGTTACATGTTTATGATGCAGTGAAAAATATCAATTTAGATAAAAAAAACAACAACAACACCAAAAAAGAGACTTGAGGATAGCATCTTGAGTTTTTCCTCACATTTCTGGTGAACTAGTCCACATAGCAGCAGCCAAAGCCCTGACCAGACCTCTACTTGTGCTGAGCAGACTGGAGGCGACCCAGGGTAAGTTATGGGCTTTTTTTTCTTTCTCTCCCTCTCTACGCTGCTGATTACGATGCTGCTGATTGATTGGTTAGAGGCTGTGGATTATCACGGGCCGCTCGTCACCAGGTACCTGATGATGAGAGGAGAGAGAGACGAGAGGAGAGGAGGAGGAGGGGAGGGTGGGGAGGGAAGGCGGGGTGGAAATTAGATGAGCATGGCCAGTGCTTGCATCACCAGATCTCACTCACTCTCTATCTGATTTCTCTGTTTACTCTGCCATTGCACATTTGTATACCGCATGTGCAAAAATTGATTTTGTGCATTTGTGTGTATTTGTGCATCATCTGGAGGTGCGTGTGTGGTCCCAGCCGGCACACGTTGCCAGCCCGCCCGCCTTTCCTTAGTCAAACCGGCGTGTGCTGATGAGGCTGTGGGGAGGGGTTTGCTGATGAGGGAAAGCCAGAGGGGCCTTTTTGTGAATATGCAGATGAGGGGCATGTGTAAATGGGAGGGGTCTCGACGTGAGTGTGCGCCACACGCTTTATTGTTTATATGTTCTCCATAGGGAGCCTGATCCTCAACAGATTGCAGGCGTTTGGTGTGATCTTGCCGCTGCTTTTTTTTGGGGCATTCACTGACAAAGATACAGAAAGAGAAGAGGAGAACCGGGGAGGGGAAAAGTGTGTGTGGGTGGGGGGACGGATAGAAAAATACAGTTAAAGAGAAGGGAGGAAAAAAATGGTAGAGCAGCTTCAGGGCATATTTTCACCCCATTGACAAGACGTGATGATTGCTGTTTTGCCCCCTCCCTCCTCCCCTGCACCTCCCCAGACGTTTTTCTAAACCATTTGCATGTCAAAGCAGTGGAGGCCACTGCGCAGATTAGTATGATATGACATAATGATGTAATGAATTAAATGCTCCTGTTTAAGCGCTGCATTTTGCTTTAGTGGGAGGCAGGGACAGGGGACGAGGGGCAAATAAGAGAGGAACAAGTAGGCATGAGACACTGTCATCCGAGTTTTTTGTTACACTCATTTCAGGAACGCTGATTGAAATAACCTTTGCCGCTTGATTTGATTACAACACATACTTTGTTTGAGTTTTCAGTGACCTCAATCATATTTACATATTTCAGCTGCATGTATATTTTTTAACTGTTAACATGTTTCCTGATTACAACCTGGACTACTATCAATTGTACAAATCCACTTTAACATGGCAAACTATGCATTACATTCTTTTATGTTTTAAATGTTGATGCAGGTCTTTAATTGCTGTTGCGTTTGGGATTTTTTTGTATGATAAGTAAAAAAGTTTTTTTTTTTTCAACTGACCCTGACTAGCAGCACCTTGCTTTTTTTTTTTAGGTTTCCATTTGAAGAGTTGTGTAAAGACCGTCTTTAAAAAAAAAAGGGAAATCTGTTCACATTTTGGTTCACTCAAGATAGGGGTTAGAGGATCACACGGGGATGATTACTGCACCTTCATCTCCTTTCTCTCTCATTTTTTTTTATCATGGTCTGGCAACACTTTGTCTATTTACATTTTTGTGTCTCCTGCCAGATTTAAAGGAATATGTTGTGCTTAAGATAAAAAATAAATAATCTAAATCTAAAGATCTAAATTGCCATGGCCTTTAACATAGAACACTAAAGTGACTGTGTGTGGCAGCAGTAAAACGTAGTACATCATCGATTGATGCACTGGCTAACGCAGTGTTTTTATGAAGCCAAAAAGATCTGACACACGACACCTGGGTCTCTATGGAGAAACACCTACTGTGTGACAGGAGCTGGAGTGTGTCAATCTTGTCATCCCTCCTACACACACACACACACACACACACACACACACACACACACACACACACACACACACGCCCGCACACACCTCAGTTACCTGTAACAACGAGGATAGTTGCCTCCATTGAGGAGAAGGGCAGTGCGGACCTTGTTGAGGAGGTGGCTACATCCCTCATCTCACTAAACTTTGTGTTATTCACACTACTTTACTTCTCTCCGCTCTTATCGATTAGAGATGTACTACACAGATTCAGTTTTGCTTGCCTGGTGGTTGTCTCTTCTATTAGGTCATGACTTGGTTCTTCCCCGGGTGGAATAATTGACTTGATTGACACCAAAATCAATAGTTAATGAAGACATCATGATGGGTCAATGGAATATTTATGGATTTATAGATTTATCTATAGAAAGTCTAAATGAAGTCATTATTGAAATGATACGAGCTAGATACAAACATTTCATGGACAAAACGTGTATTTAGAGGTGTTCTTCGAATCACATTTTCAGTTATAAAAATACTGGTGTATTCAGAAAGAGAACAGACAATTTGTAAATGTATTTTTCTAGTTTATGATTTCTAGCCGTCCCCCAGTGTGACTCGGAGCGGTGTCCACACGGGTGTGGCCGCGTGGAGTCAGCTGGCTGGTGCAGGGGGGTAATGAGTATGCACTGTGACAGCTGGGATAAAGTGTATGGATGTGTTTGGTGGGAGTAATCAGCTGCCGACCACGGGGTGCACTAGGTTGATGTGAGGCTTTATGACTGCAGAGCTTAAACACACACACACACACACACACACACACACACACACACACACACACACACACACACACACACACACACACACACACACCACACACACACACACACAAACACACACGCACACACACACGCACATAGAGGTCCATTGGGACTGCATGCTTCACCTCACCCTCAACATAGCCTGAGCTTCACAGCTAGCTTCTACTTTTTGCCCTCAGCAAAAATATTTTTTCATAATTTGCAACCAATGCAATGGAAATTAGGATTTGTATGTTAAATCACACATCACAAATTACATTTGATCATAACAGAACTTTTTTACACATCCTAAGAAATACTTTTGTTCTTGGCTGTGATATAAAGCTGTATTTTGTGAATAAGGATTGAGTATTTGTTTTATTACAGTAATTTACAGCAACATAATACATCTACATTTAATGGTGTCACTGAGCAAATTTGCTTTGTTATAAACCATATCTCAATGGCAGCTTTTGAAGCCAGTGGCTACAGTGCTTTACAATAATTGATATAAAATAGGCCCCACTGGCCAGTGAAATTGAACACACTAAATACTGTAAATACATAAAGGGAAAATACATATTTATCACTCATAGTATAAATTTGATTAGATTCTTACAGTTTGTGGGGTATGTTGTTGTTTGTGAGTGTTGGTGGTGGTTAGGGGATGCATGTGTATTTGTTTGACCGTCTGGGTGTTTGTGTTCACCTCTCTACAAATGTGTAGCTGTAATCTACAGCTTGGGTAGTCTGTGGTCTTTAGTTATTATGTTAGTGTCTGAGAGAGGTGATAAAAGGCCTATGTTGGGCTCTGTTTCAGTTTTTCACTGCACTTCTGTGCGTAAGTGTGTAGAAAGTGAAAGTTTGTGTGAGAGTTGGAGCCCTTACCTTGAACTCCTGGCCCTGTCACTCTGGGCTGCAGTTTTCCTCGGCTCTTCCAGGTTCTCAATAGTCAATGAGGAGGATAGGCGGGAAAGAGGATTATTGGTATTGATCTACCCAAGGGGATCATTAGGCATCACTATCAATTCACAGCTCCTAGCACACAGCACCGGCCTGCACAGACATTGCCAATTTGTCCCTATTAGAGAACCCAGTTTCTGGGTGTCTGCTGTAAGAGCCTGCCCCGGCCCCACTGGAGAGCAGCCAGCTATTGCCTGGCTTACAGTAGGCCTGTTCACAGGGCTTGGCTGCATTCGGCTGGGGTGATGAAACACCTGCTGGCTGTGATCACCTGCTTAATATAATGAGGCAGATACTATTGAATATGCAAAAAAAACAAACACCAAAAACAAACATGTCCTATGGTTTGCTTTAACATTTCTGGGACTTTACATTTTATTTAGGGAAACAAGAAAATAAGATTTTTTTTTAGACTCCCTGTACACATTCCACTTCCTGTCAGTAGCTTTCTCTACATCCCCATATTATTTACCAAGGGGTAATTGGCACTGTAATAGAATACTTTAGTGTGGCTTATCCAGGCTGGCCCACTTATCTGTGTAAGCTGGCTGTTCTGGGGACTAAAGCTGCTAGATCCGTTGTCGCTGACTTTAACCCTCTGCCAGAGTCAGGTATGCAGGGAGCTGCACTACTGACTGTCACTGCATGCCATGATGGGCGGTTGATGCGGGTAGATACCCCTCACTCCATTTTAAGATGGCACAAGTTCACTGGTGTCGCTCAAAATTATATAAATAGAGGAAATGTATGCGTCATTCTTTCATACCACTTATAGCCTTTATATTATTTTATTATTGTTTATATCAATTAATCTGTTCACCCCCTTTTTAGACTTCTCTCTGCATTTAAATGTAAACTTCTCAATCAGCCTCTTGTTTTATATATTTTAATGTTGGTAATATTAACTAGGATAAGAATTTTAGCTGAAAATAGCATTTGCTGTGTTGGTCCTTTTCTCAAACATTATTTGTGTTGTTTCACCACATCAAAATAATGATTTTTTATGTCTACGTCTATAGCTATTGTTTACTTACCACTAACCACACTGTATATATCGTCACTATTCTAATTGTGAATTATCTGTAAGAACATTATATGAATAGACGGTTTGTGTAAAGTGTTAGTTGGTCTAAGAGAAAAGTGGGGGTTTTAAAATTGAAAGACAGAGAGTAGAGATCCTTGTTGGCATGAGTAACGTTTCGTCTAACTGGTTACTTTTATAAGCGTTGTTTAAAAGTCACGGATATGGTAGACACACACACACGCACATGGGGTGAGCGAGCCAGACGAACCTTGCAGTTGACCAAGCAGGGCAGTAAACAGCAGGTGATTTTTCTCACGCCCCTTGACCCTTCTCCCGGCCTCTTTAACTGCAACCTAACAACAATCATGCAGAAAGCAGATACCTCCCAGACAGATTGTACTCTCACGCACATATACTATACTTATATTATATTTGGGAATACACTGTATAAATGTGAAAGAAAATCTCCTCGACTGTGGTGGTTAGTGAAGACAGTGTCATTTCATGCTGGGGTCTATTAGAGGGTGAGCCGGGTGTGAAGGACATCCTACACATCTTTTAAGTGCTCTAATAAATCATCTTCAGCACATTCAAAATTCATCAGTGCCAGCACTTTGCCCCTTTTCTCTCCGAATCAGTCCTTTCGTGGTCGGACAGCCATACATACACGAACACAGCAGTAGAACCCATATACTCTCGGCGAGCAACACATTGGTCTTCAACCTGAGGTTTTTGCATGTAGAAATCAAAGGCCCGCTGCTAATGACTTCAGTCTGGGCGATGTGTGGAGGTCCTTTGGAGCTGCTATACCCCAGTCATAGCACTGCTTTCACACATCCTCTTTCACTGGCTGTTCATAGGACGCTGTGCGCCGCTCTATCGTGTCAACAACCACACGAATGACATATGGAGCCCCGCTCAGTTTTAACCAGCCCATTCAGTCGGTCTCACTTCATCAAGTATACAAGCAAAGGAAATGTGTGTGAATCATAAGGAAGTAGCGTGCACTAGTCTATATAGAATAATATGGAATATTTTGTTGTTGTTAAATTGCATAAAAGATGGAAGAAAACAATCCAATTGATGATCTAATTGT
Organism: Taurulus bubalis; assembly: GCF_910589615.1. NCBI lineage: Eukaryota > Metazoa > Chordata > Actinopteri > Perciformes > Cottidae > Taurulus > Taurulus bubalis. The sequence continues at coordinate 14,886,249 of NC_136592.1, read as the reverse complement.
TATGTTTAGTCTCGAGCAGCATTGCAGTAGAGTCACCAAGAGAGGGCAGTGTGGCCTGCCCAAGAGCATGGCTGGCAGCTGCAATTCATGGTTGGAACATTGTGATCACCTGACATAAACACACACACACACACACACACACACACACACACACACACACACACACACACACACACACACACATAGCTTGTCCCTCGCTTGGTTGTTATATACATCGATGATATACAGACATGGCTGTCTTTTTTTCTTTCTTCATGGTGGTGTGGAGAAACCCTCTGATCTTCTTTCTGACATGCATGCCTTTCTCATAGGTTCTGGTTAATTTCCTCTCCGTTCATCTTTAATTGATGTTTGTCCAAACAGAATGAATATATTCTAGTTGAAAAGGCAATCCATTCACCACATCTTATACATAATAATATCCTTCGTCCAGATTTATTTATCAGTATGAACTGTGCCAATATTAATGCAGAAATTAAAGTAATAGGAAATGAATGAAATATAACCAAAAGCAGTAGGACATTTGTTAAATTAAAAGAACTACATGGTTGTGAGCCATTTTGTTGCAATCCTTTGTGTTTTTATGAGGCAGTGGAGGCAGACTGTCTGGGCGTAATCAGATAAAAAAAGGAATCATTCATGATCCTCAAAAATGTACAAATGAAAAATAAACAGATCGCACAGAGCCAGTGGGAGTGATGTGTGCTTCTGCTTCTGTAGATTTTACCCAGAGGACCAGTCATCGGCGGATCTTCCTGGTAAAATTCCAACAACATTTTAAAATGCATTTGTGACGTCTTGTATGTTTTGTTATCTGAGAATGTAAAAATGTGTTTGTGTGTTTTCTTGGGAGGAGGGAGAAGCTAAATCTGTGAGCGAAGGAAAAAAAAAGGAGAGAAATGGAAGGGAGAGATGGATGAGGGCAGTTCAGGGGCCCTGGGTGTTTTAATTATCCACTGCTCTGTCGTTGGGTCAGAGCTCGCTATCTCTCCCTGGCTTTATCCCATGTCTCATGATTTGAGCAGTACCTTTATCCCTAAGCCTTCAGCTCCTCTGGCCAAACAAAGAAAAAAGGGAGGGCAAAGAAGGGGTTTTATAGCAGTAACTATGCCACATTTACCATTAATATCCCTCAATCTCCTCTTTTTTATGTAGTGCAGAGCAGAGTAACCTCAATAAAGTGACCCCCAGTGAGGCCTGGTAGTGTATGAATATGGCTGTCGGGACGGAGGATCCTTTTGCACGAGGGCAGAGCCGATATAGTTCTGCTAAAAAGCTGAAGCAACGTGCTGGCTGCCTCCTAAACAAGTGGGGCAAAGAAGCACATTTAAAAAAAAACTTCTTTCTTTATGCTTTTTTTTTGTAAAACAAGATCATCGAAATGCCAAACGTTCCAGGGACACTGTTTGTCTGATAACACTATAGTCTGAAGAATGGCTACTGTGTGGATGGTGGTCACATGACCTCACGGTAGAACTCATTGAATTCACGCTTTACTTTCATTGAATACACAAGGTTGAATAAAGACATCATTTTCATGAATGCCAAAAATTACCATTGCTTGCTGTAAAAAAAACTAAGAACATTATTAATTAAAAAATCGTTGAATAATATATTTTTAAAATACTGTAAAGCCTTTTTCGTGTAAATCATAAACATAGTAGATTTTTTTCAATATAAAATAAATATGAACACAATGCTTAAAAATAAAACAAAATAAAACATATGTGTTTGAACACATTTTCGAAAAAGAAAAAAATAAGATACATATTTTTTTGCCTTTTAGGCCAAAACAAATATTTTGGTCAAATTTGTCACAGTTTTTATATACCCATTGAAATATATCTACCTAAATATATACAATTGAGCGAGTGTGGAGAAAAAAATATCGGTGCAGGGAGACAAAAGCCTTCTTTTTATTTTCCTCTGCTGTATACTGTATATGTATTGTTTGCCTAAATTTTTTTTTCCCACAAAGCAAATATATTTATCAGGGTGTGCATAAAAGCTTGTGTGTGTGTGTGTGTGTGCATATTGTATATCCTGAGTGCCGATGTGTTAGTCTGTAATTTCTGGACCATACTGTATCTCCATGACAACATGGTTTTTGATGTGGATTCCGTTCCTGACATTTCCCCATTTGGGGAGGCTTGTGAATTGCCTTGCCTCTCCTTCAGTCAGCATGTCACATGAAAAAAAGGTGTTTGGGGGTGGGGGTGTGTGCATAGGGGGGCAGTATGAGGAATCTAATGGGCGTCTGGTCTGATTGTCCTCAGTCGTGGCAGTAGAGACAAAGCAGATGAATTGTGCAATGGATTCGAAGAGATTGGAGACAAGTGCATGTCAGCAGCCCCTCCATCTCTCCTCTTCTCCCACCCCCCCATCCTCCAGGATCCCTCCCTCTCCATCTCTCCTCTCTTTTTGTCTGACATTCTGAAAAAAACAGGCATGACAGCAGTGCTCTGCTTGAGCAAAACATTAAAAACAAAATGCAATCCTCACCCGTTTTTATTTTATAATAGATATTCAGGCAGACGTTCAGTGTGTTGCACCCATATTAATTGTGAAACACTGCATGACAAATCTTCACAATATTAATCACTAAGCAAACATCAAGGACATTTTGATTCATGCTGTCTGAAATGCTAGAAATTAAATGACAGCATTTATAGAAAACACATTTACAGATAACAGGACTTTTCTAATTGGCTTAAAAGAGTCACACTGGGCTGACATCTGATAGACTTTTTCCCCTGACTGTTTTTGTCTCTTCCCCTCATAATACTGTATAATAATTTATTCAACTCTCCATATCGAGTAAATGATTCTGGCTGGTATTTATCCTTTCCACTGGACGCTAACCTCTATAGCAGGGTTCGGGAACCTTTTTGACTGGGAGAGCCATAAAGGCCAAATATTTATAAATATATTTCATTGAGAGCCATATAATATTTTTAACGTATAATAAATTAAATATGTCTTACTTTTAATGTGACTTCTGGTGCTGCATGGTTTTGCTGATGTCCTTGCAGTCTGGTTCATACGTGGTGAGGTTGAGCACATTGCGGGTGCTTTGAGATGACAGCAAATGCATCAATATGTATACAAGGTTGATATTTATTCAATATCCTTTATAATGGCTGGACGTTGGGAACATTTTAATGATGGTGTTTTACCAGTCAGTTTAGTTGAACTTAAACCCGCCAAGAGGAGCCTAAACAGCGCCGGCCCTAGCTCATGTGGCGCTCTGGGCGAGCTTCACTCCTGGCGCCCGTAGGAGGACAGCGGGGCTGGGGGGGGTGCTAACGGAGGCAGAGCGCTAGCAGAGGTACAGAGAGCGCGTGTCGAGAAACGGGACGCTGATTGGCCAAGAAGACTCGACACGTCAAAGATCTTATTATTGTGAAGATGGCTCACTCCTATCTCAGAAACACTGGCGCAAAAAATATTTTTAACTCCTGAAAAAAAATCGTTTGTGCGGTCTGAAAAATGTTGCGCGGTCTGAAAAATCTATTGCGCGGCCACTTCGACTGGGCTGCGCGGCCGCGCACGCGCGCAGTTTAGAGGGAACACTGCCCGTGACCCGTGAAATGTATCTTCAAAACTAGTATTTTAAAATCACTTCCAAACTGATTTTTTTTTTCAACTCAAAATTGTCTGGGAGCCATATGCCGTCACCGGAAGAGCCATACATGGCTCGCGAGCCATAGGTTCCCGACCGCTGCTCTATAGGTAAATGTTGATACGCAGCACAGGCAGCTTCAAACACCCCACTGCTTCTGTACTGAAGCTGGAGATGGAACAGCCATTCTTTGTGCTTCCACATGTTCATCTCTGAACCCTGGATGATAAATCACAAACAGCCTTATTTTTGTGCCACTGTCTTTTTCATATCAGGCTCTGGTGAGCATCTTAGCGTCGGTGAATGATTATGATTTGAAGTAGCATTCTAGCCCAGTACTGTAAGTTTGGGGAACCCCTAAACTAAATGTGTTTCAGACAGCTACTTTGGCTTTGAACTTTCAAAGAGGAAATACACTCAGGGCTCCAAGAGGTATTGTGTTTCTTCCATAAAACATGGTGAATTATGTAGCTGTATTTAAAATTGTACATATCATTTATTTTAATCACTGTCGTAATTTGTTCAGCAACAGCCATCAAACTAAATCTGATATCGTAAATTACATCTCTCTATAATTTGCTAAAAAAGGGAATTGTTTTTAATACAAGCAAAAGCAATATTAGGAATATTTAGAATAAACTAAATTTTTGTAATTTGTTGTCTTAAATGCACCTCATTATTAAGATGAATTGACACAATACATTTTCATTTCTATCAAGTGGCCACCTTGACAGCACTGGTCTGCCAGCTTTTGTTTAGCGTTGACTGCATTTATTATTCATCTTTTTATCAGTCTGTATTTTAATATGAATAATGGAGGAGGTATCAGAGGAGGAAGAGGCATGTGAGAGAGGGGTGCCACACAGCATGTGTCCTTGGCTGTTCTCTGCTCCTGCACTCCTCAGTGGAGCAGGTGGGGGGTGGGCTGAAAGAAGAGGAGGGCTGTCGGACTGCGAGTCTCGCTGTGCCTGGTGCAGGGCGAGGACTCTGGGTCCTGCTCTCTCTCCTCTCCACCTCCTGCTTACCTGGCTAGCTCTCTTGTCGAATTTAATAACAGTATATAAATCAAAAGCCTCCTGTCAGCCACACAACCTTCATTAAATTCAAATGGAGAACGGGTCTCTTTGGATCCAATTTTAATAAAACCAGGTAATCAAATATGGGCTTAAAAATGGGTCATCACTTCACAGCCCCACAGATGTCTGGTCTCCATCAGTGTCTTGTGTACACATTTAACATTTCATGGAAGAAGACCCCACTTATACACATAGTGTATGCATTCTTTGCAGGCGTGCCAATATATTGTTTCCTTGTATGCAGACACAATGAAGGTTCGCAAACACATTTGTTCTATTCAGTCAAAGAACTTCAATAGCTACACATTTTCCCTTTCTGTGCACGATTTTACAATTGCAATGTGTTTATTTCTCACATGAGCAGAATATACATTTTGGAGAGTCATTTACATTCAGTTAAAATAACAGATTTATTAAAAATGGGATTGCTCTTGTGTCCTATCAGATAATTAAAATCTACTTATGTTTTTCAGTGTTTATAGTTTCTCAGTTACTGGGCCTTATATGTGTGCATGTAAAGAATAGTATCTCCATGATGCACAGTATATTATGCACAAAGAGCAAGTTGTTCTCTACATCCAATCATATTTCGTAGCATTATAATCTATAGTCATTGCTACACTGTAGATTTGGAAGGCATATAAGCTAACTCACTAAATATCTACAGTGTATGTTTATAAATCAGTAGACAGCCAGACAGCACAGATGTTCAATCATATATGCCAGCAGGTTTTGCCTGTTGTTACTCAGCTGGGGTCGGTGTTGTAGCTTGACTGAGCCAAAGCTCAGGATTTCCAGGGTTTAGACGTGATTGTGATGATTGAGCCACCTTTCTTTTTTATTGTTGCTGATTTTGGAGCGAACCACGATTTTCTGACTTAAAAATATACCAGCTGTCAGAGTGATTTTTGTGTAATGGTTTTATCCTGTTTTGCACCTGACCTGCATGTCATGCGTGCATCAGTGCTGGCTCAAGGTAGCCATTTGTAATTAAATGGTGACGATTCTACAGTTTATAGAGTACCTGTTTGCTGTGTCTTGAAATCATTATTTTGGGTGCGTGATGGAGAGGATGTTTGAGGTTTGTGCATTAGATAGACAAACAGATATTTGAGAAACTCCTCATTAATTATACATTGAAATAAGGGTATGCTTTTTTCATGTATTATGCAGAACTTGGAAGAAAGAAGCAGGAATTGTATAATTTGCATTACACTTGTATTTATTTTGATGATCAAAACCAAGAGAAACAATTTGTATCATACAGCTTGCGAGCAGAAGAGGGCACTATGAGTCGCTGATGCACATTCTCCTGTACCTCTCTTTCTTTCTCTGTATCTCATTCCTATCTGTCCTCTCTCATTGTACTGGCTTGCTTTGCGTCACTATGTTTTTAGTAACAATTTGTATTTCAAAGCCATAATCAACATGAATTTATGTCATTAGTGGAGGAAAGCATATATTTGATCATATTCAGAACAAAAAGAAAATGTAAAGAAATTAAAAATATATACAATAAATTACATTATATTCACTTAATACCATGGTATCAGCAAATAAAAGTTGAATGTTGAAGTTGATTTCATTGTTCCCATCCAAGAGTCGTAATTATTCTATTCATGTTATTCGTGCCACTCTTATATCTGGCCTATTCAAGCTTTCACCCAAACGCTACAGTATTATCCACCATCACTTATCATCAGTGTAATTTGGCCTAAAAGGGAGTATTGCTGCTGGTTTGCAAGACAAAATATATACGTATGATTTCATAGCTGTCTTTTGTAGAATTACCTGTAGTATTATGTGATTTTTGCATAACTGATGGTGGTATATCCACAATCTCTTTCTTCCTGAACAATATTGTAAGTAACTTTACTTTCCAAATTCTCCATATGAATTTCAAGATAAACTTGCTTGTCCTTTTGTGAGAGAGGATACTGTGACAGTCGTCCCATGATTATTTGTCCTCCTCAACAGCCTGATAATGACAGTCAACTCTACCTGAGCATTGTGTCCTCCATAAGCAGGTCAGAGGAGTTCCCATCACCCCCTGGTGTGTCTCCCTCCTGCCTCTGTTCTTCCTGCCTCCTTTCCTGTTGCCATCGTGGCCTGCCATGTTAGTGCAGGCTCCCGCTGCTCAGCCCTCTCCTTCAATAAATCTTCATATGTGTTGGAGGGAAGGTGGAGGGTACAGACAACAATAACCACCGGTACTCTCCATCAAAGGGTTATCTGCCTTTCACAGGCACACTGACAGACTGCTCTCTGACACGGAGCAGAGGCCGAGTGCTGTGTCTCTGACAGGGAAGAGGCCTGGCTTTGGAGACAGGAAAGGGATTCATTTATAGGAACTGAAACAATCTTCAAAAAGTCCAGACATTGAGATGAAAGATCCAAACAATCAAATGAGTGAGAGATGTGATGAAGTCCAAAAGAATGGAAGTTTGAAAGATTGAATCGCCAGAGATTCATGATCCTTAATTGCCAATTCTACCTATAGTTTATACCTCTCTCTACACAGTGTCATTTTTTTGAGACATTAATATTTAAACAAACAATATATTTGCAGTTTGACTGTCAGTTTGATTATGCTAATTCCCTTGATGTTCAACAAATAACCTTAATGCTTTTGTGATTAGGATTGCTGAGTTTGAATGGAAAACGATTTAGTTGTGAGGGAGATATTTTCCCCGTGTTGAGTTGCAGGGGCCTATTCCTCAGTGCTGTCTTAGTGTGTCAGCGAGGACTGCTGTTATAAATTACCAGCACCAAATTTTGCAACTTAAAAAGTGGGAATGAGAGTAAACCTTTTGTTTATGTCACCTATCATCTTGAAATATTCACCATTCTGCACCTCTCAGCTCCTTGTCTCCCTCCAGTGTGATAAAAGGTTGCTGGCTCCCGGTCTTAACCCCTTCCTGCTTCGTCCCATCTCCTGTTCCATCTCTGCTAGGAACAGACATCATACAAACCTCTTCTTTCTGCTCAAATCCTGCTGTCTATATTTCTTTTCTCTCCTGCAGGAAGTAGTTTATCTAGGGTGGTTCCTCTGGGAATCATATGAGCATTTGACCAGGTGCTTGCGACACTTTTCAATATTTTATTCCGGAGCGTGTTTGTGTGTTTAGTGTGTGTATATGAGTTGTTATATTTGACTTCTCAGTTTGAAGGGAAACAATACATGCATGCACTTTTGCCCTTTTGTATATCTGTGTGGTGTGAAGTAAGGGTGTGTGCACTGTGTATTTAAAAAAGGAAAATAAAAGGAAATAAAATTCAGCGCTGAATGAATTATGGAGTGTATTGTTATCTTCTGTGTGTTGCTCAGCTTGCGTGAGTGAATGGAACGCATGTGCAAAAGGTGCAGAAATAAAACCGGAGAAACCTGCAGTGTGTTTTAGGCATTGTGTCAGGTACGGTATGAATTGCCTGCGGTTGCCTTGCAGGACTGATACCTCTGAAATCAACCATTTCTCTCTGTTCGCTTTCAACAAAAACATGTCCCGCAGCTAAGATGCACTTTCACCGTTTTTACCATCACTTTTTCAAGAGAAAACAAAACTGTGAGGAGTAGCAGCATGATACTGGGTTTTGTAATGTGCATACTGGTGCTGTCTGCAGTGAATTGGTATTGTGCTAGAGTCCCATTCCATACATCTCTTTCCCAGTGTGATGGGCTCGCTACTGAGATCAAAATGACTGCTATTGTCCCACTTAGTCAAGTACAATGATAATGTCTCATCAAATGTGCTAGTTGTGTGTGTTTCAAGGACATTCTTATCAAAAGTAGAATGAGCTTTTTCCTTGTAGGAGAACTATAAGCACTGTATTTTTCAGATTTGTTTATGTTATTGACATAACAATGTGTCTTCTAATAGGCAAGTATACTTCTATTACAGAGACTAATGTTTGCTGTGTTTTATCTTTTTATTTGTACATTTCTTCTTGCATTTTTTCCCGTGAGGTAATTGGAAGCAGGGAGGAAAAAAATAACTATGAACACTTATCTTTTGAAAAAGAGAAAAAAGTCCATGAAAGTAGTACAGCATATGGTCATCTTTTGTTGTATATTTGCCTCAGCAGTATTGCATCCTTAATGGTTATTCTTCCTCTTCTCCACATTGTCTTTTTCTCCATCCTGGTCGTCTCCTTTGTCTTTGTCTTCTACCTCTTCTGCTTGCTCTTCCTCTTTGACCTCATCTTACTTCCCCTTTCTGTGTGGATGATTCTCAAATATTCTCTATGTTGTATTGAGCAGTGAAACCTCGGGTTCTGGCTCTCCACTCTGGTAGCCTTGTATTTTCATCCCGTCCAGTTTTTTTTTCTTCAATTGGGGTGGTGGTAAGCCTGATGGGGGGGTTATGTCAGGAGGGGTGATCATAAATATTAGGAGCTGCAGGGAGACAAAGGGGCTAAAATGGAAAGGCTTGGCTGGATGAGGGGACCTGGCCATGTCATGTACCTCAGTCATTTTTCTTGTGCGCTTAGAACTCAGTCAGGGGTTTAATTGGAATCCAGACTTCAAAGAAACCCTGGGCCCATCCAGCATCCCCCCCATCCCAACTCCACCCCTGCACTAACTCCCCTGACTGGATCCGCTCGTGTCCACAACACACACACACACACACACACACACACACACACACACACACACACACACACACACACACACACACACACACACACACACACACACACACACACACACACACACATAGACCGTGACCACTACAATATCAGAGAGAGCATCACCATGCACGACCCCAGCTGAAATTGACTTTGCTCATATTTGCACAAGATATTTAGGTGTGGTGTACGTTCATATGTGTGGATCTGTGTGGTCCTTGTTTGTGTTTTAATTTGCCCAATTATTCTTACACTTAATAAAAGTCACATTATTTTGAAGTGCATGCGTATTAATAAACAAAATCTGCTCATTTGTTTGGGCTTGATTACTCCCAGATAAAATCTAGAAATAAAGAAACAAAATATATTTTAAATATTTACTCTCAAAGTGTTGGATATATCATTGAGCAGGTTTATAATGTTTGCAATATTATGTTGTCCAAATATAAAACAGACTTTTCTGTACTCCTCAGAAAATAGTTCCAGTTTGTTACTAGTTAGATACACGAGGCATCCCCACATCCTGAATAAGGACAACTGGTGACCCTAATTCTGTATGTGGCCCACAAGGAGTTGTACATGTGAGAGTCCTCTGATTGGACAAATAAGAAAGTTAAACACGCATCCATGTTGTGTAAAAAATAGATATTGTTTTCATTGTTGCACATCTTGTCCCACTTATCAGGCCAACGCGCTCTTCATTTGTCATTACTTTTCATCCAGTCCAGCATTCACACGTTGGTATGTTATTTGATACCTGTGCATGCTGATCTTATTCTATTTTGCAGTGTCTAGTATGTATACCATAATTGGAGGAAATATGCTATATATGTCCCAGAATTAAAGTGAGACAAAGTTAACTTTGTAATAATCCAAGCCTGAAGAAAATGGATGAAGATGTCTGTTGTGCAGTATAATTCATATTGGAGCAGCAGGGGTTGATATGTAGTAATATATGTAGATTTTTTAATTAAGGCTTCTGCCTGCCTCTTTGGAGTTTCAGTGGGCCTTCCTAGCACTGTGCGGAAGACACTTTTAAAGCCGTACCTGTGAGATAATATGTTTCAAAGCTATAATTATAGGTAGGGAAAGAGGACCTATTTTCAGAACTCTAACAAATCACTTTTTCCATTACAACTGGTAAAGGTGTTAATGACTCCTTATCTTTTTGATTTTTCCCATTTGAATTATGAAACAGTTGTATCATTTGAACTACAGTTATTAGGTGAATTTCAAGTATCCATACATAGAAAAAGGTGTAGCCAATTTAAATAGTTTTCACCAAGAAAGACCATATAAGCATATTTTGCCCTAACTTAAACAGAAATGGGGTTAAGGAGGTCAGCTGATCATTAGACAAGTAAAGTTTAATTGCATGAAGAAAAAGGTGAATCTTCGAGTAAAACAGTTACTTTGATTATTAATAGTACTTTAGACAACCTTCATGTTTCCACTTTGTAGAGGTGAGAATCGCCAGATGCAGTATCATTTGTAATATTTTAGGACTGAATATTTGTATTTATTCACTAACTCAAGATTGGAAATGGGTGTTGAGTAGTACATTTTCTCCTAACCTGCAATATTTTGACAACAACCAAGGGAGGACATTGTCTCAGTCATTTGTAATGTATTACATGTCCAGCAATGGAGACTGTAAGATGTGTAAGGAATACATTTGTCTTTTCGGGATACCTCTTCAGTTTTGATCCGCTATATCATAGCAGCTCACATCCCGCTCTGTAAATGTATTCAGGCAGATCAGTTTAATGCAGGAACCTTACAAACAGCTGGTGGTAGCGATGATGATGATGACAGATTATTGTTAAAAAGAAAACAAAGAGGTCTTTTCTACTATTCTGCTGTCTTGTTAAAAAAAATGTATGGCTGTCTTGAAGAGAAGCGTGGTCTCTGAATGACTAATAGGGCTGCTCATACAGAATGGTTTGTAATGGAGGTGTTAATGACCATGTTGCTTAAAGGTTACTTCTGAGTGGTGTTTTCTTTCTCCCTCACGTCAACACCTTTATTCTTCCACCAACGTGTACACTTTGTTTCCTATTATCTTCCCTTTTTTCCTGCACAACCTTGAATGCAACTGCAGCGACCAACAGATCAAGGGATGACAGAATCAGTGAGAATGAAAAAGATAATGAAGGAGAAAGATAGATAAAGGGCTATGAGGGGAGGAAAAAGGTACTTTATCAGAGAGGTCTCAGCCCAGCAGCATTTTTACTTTAAGGGACTCGGGTGTCTCGACTTGGCTGCCATCAACCGAGTCTCACATGGGCATCTGCAGGATGAAAGTAAAAGCATGTTGCTCATTACACATAACACACACACACACGTAGACACACACACACACACTTACATTCAGTTTTATCAGATACATTTAGATTTGAGCAGTCCTTTGGAGAGGTAGATGGAGATCAGAGGTGGTGTGGGGTGGGATGGACATTGAAAGGTCATTTTAATCTCTGCATCCCATAGTCAGTGGACTCAGTGGTTGGTCTAATTTGGGAGCAGAGGTTAGTTTTGCACCCTGACAGAGCTCTACTATTGTCATATCCAGTGGAGCAAGGAGCTCCGCTACACTTTCATGCCTGGTCTTTTTGGGGTGAATGTTTGACTCAAAGGATGGCCTTGTCGTGAAAATGGTAAATCTATGTACTTGCATGGAAACCGGTGAATGTTTGGTCAAATTGATATCCTTGTTTTGGTGACCACAGTATTTAGTATACGGAAAAAAATACATCACATACTTAGGATGATAGGGAACGTGCAGACTCATACAGCTGCTCTACATGTGCAGCTGTCACCTTGGTTGTAGATTGAAGGCAATTAGATGATGCATGTCATCCTATTGATGATCATAGATGGCTGCTGTTAAGATAATCACATGTGAGGAGTAGATATTTGTAAGAATTCTGTTCATTCCAAGATTTATTTGAAAGAGGATTTTAAATTATTACCGAAACTGTCTGTTGGAAACAATCATCACAGTTCACAGACCACTTTTGGTTCTGCGTTGTCTCACAAAAAAATAGTGTGCGGTATTGAAGAGAGACCTTAGTATCAGTTCTGAAGGTCAGCTATGAAATTAGCACTTCAGTGATTGACGCTTCATCCCAACAGCATGAACACTAAAAGAGGATGAAGGATGTCTCGGCAGCTTGGAGAAGGTACTGTAATAATGTTTTAGACCATTGTGAGTTCCCAATATGAACTCATCATTATTATTAGGGATGCCACAATTCTCCAAGTACACAATTAAATTTGACTTTTGATTTTAAGCTCACAATTTAATTTAAAGAAGTGCATGGTATCATGTGAGATACAACTGCTATATTCTTTGTATAATGTTCCACACACCAAGGCTGTTATTGTAATGTATTTAATTAAATGTAATAAAAATAACTTATTTCACCAGTCATTTGAGAACAAACTGTTAAACACAAAAACACATGTTGACGCAAGCTGCAATCGCGGGCTCAAGGCCCTTTACGCTCAACAGAGGGAAGCCGCACAATTGTCCAAATCAAAGCAGCTGTGAGTCGGTTTGGGGCTTCAACAAGCGGAGCAAAGTCACTCCAGCTGGTTTAGTTAGTCTAAAGAAGGAGTGAGACCTATCACACACTTGTATCATCATGGAAATATATGCAGTCTTTCATCAATTACACACTTTAATTCCTGCCAGTCATATTTCTTGGAAGGCATTTTAGGGACATGTTTGAACAGCTTGGTTAATAATAGCCACTACGTTTGGTGATATTTGGACACACTTGTAAGCAGGAGGATGTTCCACTTCTTCTGTTTCTCTGTATTCTCCGCAGTGGCAAGGATGTGCAGCTGCAGGCTACCGGTAAACTACGTTGTGTGGCTTTTTTTTAAGAGCAAGAAAATCACTTGGAGAATCGTTGATCCTGCTTTTGATTTAGAAAGCACATTTTGATTGATTGTTATGTTAGAACACCCCTGATTAGTATGTAGCTAGTCTGACTCACCGGATGTAGACTGTGGGTAAAGACACATTTAAATAGAAAGGAAAATGATCAAACAAGAAACAGAAACACGCCTCAAACAGCGGTACGCTGGAGGCTGAAGGGACTGAATGTGAATTTCTCATGAACTGAGAAACTGTTTTAACAAGTGTTGTGCACCATTAGATTTCTCAATAGATGCAAATGTTGGCTACCTTCAATCCAAATATTTCCTTTGTGTTATGGAGAGATTTCAGTCGGAGAATTGTTTTGGACAGAGGAGGTCTGATAGATCAGAGGCTGAGAGAGTAAAAGGAAAACAGCAATGTTAAGGTACTGTGATCTGTTACATGAATACCTTGGGTCTCCTGAAAACACAGATCCAGCCTGAGTTAAACCCAAAGACACACACGCACACACGCTGGTGTATCTTCCTCATCTGGGCTGATAACAGACCATAGTGCAGAGGGAGGAGATGGAACACTACATCCACACTTATCACCTTGCAGGCGCAGACACGGAGAAAGTCCACTAAAGAGCACACAGTGTCTTCACCCCTCCATGCCCTCCTGCTTTATCATTGAGGGGAACACACACATACACACACACACACACACACACACACATATAATTTCTCTAAGCCTCAAGTTTGGGCTGAGCTCATATAAATGCTGTCGTTTATAAATGTCAAGAAGAATATTCCACAGCACTGAATCTTCAAACCATAAATCTTTCCGATCACACCTATAGTGGTATTTAAACAAAATGTCTAGACTGGCTACGAACACCACAGTGGGATTATATTTGTTTGGCCTTTTCCTAGTGTTTTTCAAAGGGTATGGTATTACTGCCACTGCAGAAAATGATGTGGTACATATTTTCAAATGGCATATTGTTTTAAATATAACCTAAATTAATATATCACATCAGACAACAGCCTTGTAAATATGAAGGAAAGGCACAAATCATCCAGTAATAGATCATTGTTAAAACTGTAACGGCAAACTGGAATTTTAAACACAATAGTAACCCTATCATTTATGTAAAAGTGAAGGACTTTGACACAGTTGACCGCAGTTTGTGGATCCCATATGTGATCAGGTAACAAAAGCACTTTGGTGAAGGTTAGGGAACCATTGTGGATTATGGAAACATCTTCTGGGCTTTGAGTCTCTTTTGAATTGTTCATTGTTTAGCCAAAACAACAATCTTTCCCAAACTCTTAAAGGACAGGTTCACAATTGTTTTAATAAATTTAAGACCATAGGTTTTGCATTGCATTTTTCCATTAAGCGATACCTTCCTGATGTGCTCTTAATGTGAATGACAGAATCCACTGTCCCCGCCTGAATGACATAATCCACTGTTCCTGTCTGAATGACACAATCCACTGTCCCCTGTGGACAGTTTATCTGAAGTTTAAGACGTATAGTGAACCTATAACCAAGTGCGTTAGTGCGTAAATATATTAATTAAAAATGTCATCATGCTTGAGCTGCTACAGAATATTGGTTTGCAAATATTAAGAGAAAAAGAAAAAAGATATGTTTGCAACTTGTCAGATTCATTTATTACAAATATTTTGAAACATTGATTAAAAAACAACATGAATTCAGGTGGAATTGTATTTCTCTGAAAATTAATTTGCTGCTGCAAATTAGTTATTTATAGAAGGCATGTTGAAAGACATAGACAAAAGCACAATTACAGTCTGGATGTTGTGCACACCATGCATGTTCAAGATGACTTGATAATTAAAAATTCATATCAGGAGTAAAAGTGCAAAAATACTTTGAATATTATAGTGCATGATGTCAAACCAGTAGAGGCAGCCTTCATGTACGCTCTTCTGCAACCCTGGCTGAGTCAGCTTGCTGGTGTGTCTGTGACAGAGAAGGGCCAACCTGCTCTTCCTGTGGTTATGTTTGGTAACAGTCTCCATGTTTCAGGCCTTTACCAGGGGGGTTAAACCCACCAGTGGGGAGATGCAGACTGGAGGCCTGTGTCCTTAACATGGGAGGTATCCTTTCCAATGGTGGCTATTGAGGGTTGGCTTTCTCGGCTTCTGAAACACAACTCTACGTAATGTAGCCTACTACCTATGCCTAGTTTCTAAGTACTTTCGTCGCCTTTATTCTCAATTTTATAAAGCAACAAAAAGCTTCTCTAAAGTCCACCGATCGTACAGCTATGAATGGTTCTCTGTCGTACACTTAAATCAGCTTGCAGTGTCCTCCGTCTTTAGAAGGTTGTCTTCAGTTCTATACATCTAATTCGGTTTCTTTGAATGGCACAATTGAGTTCAGAAAGAAAGTGTTTGTTTAGTGCCAAACCCTTAAACACAGAGAGACTAGAGGAGTGCGGTGCCAGCCCTTCTGAAGCAAAGGCCTCAAGTTCCATAAAACCCTTAATTGGTCTGTTAAACATCAGACTGTAATCACATGTGGTGAGCCTGGAGAGATCTGTAAACACCCTGTATGTGGTGTTTCTCTCCGCCCTCTCCTTTGCATCTTTCCTCCTTCCATCACACCAAAACAGAACCACGTGTTGATTTCAAAGCCAGGGGTTGTTCATTTTTCTTTTGTTTTTTCTCTCTACTGTTTAGAAACACCCTCAATAAATTGGATACATTTAGATTTAGATTAGCCTACATTTGCTCATGAGGCAGCACAGTTAGTGTTTAGACACTGAGCACAGTGGACAAAATATTAAATATGTATACGTGTGTAGCAGTGGCTGTCTGTTCTTTTTCCCAAAGCCATTTCAAGACTCACATACACCTGATTAGGCTCGTCATGGTTCATGGTGCCAGCATCCAGTCCGATGTATTGTTGTGGAAAAGGCAAGTTAATTAGTTTTCTGCTGCATGAAGAACAAGGTCATTTGAAGGGCAATATTTAGTAAGCGGGGAAAAAAAACCTGCCGTAGCAGGTGAAAGCTGTCCTCGTCCGGGTCAATCAGTGTTCTTCTTCTCAAACCCATCCCCCTACTCACTCAATAACTCTACCTTTCTTTTTCCGTGGAACACTGGAGCCGGTCACCAAGCTGAGGTGGGAATCAAAAATGGTGCTAAATACATGTATTTTATTTAATTTTTTTTGTTCCTGACAAATATTTGCACGCAAACACACGCACGCACGCACGCACACACACACGAACGCGAGCACACGCACACACACAAATCGAATTAACATAACACATGACAACTAACAACATTGTTCTCTTATCCCCTGACAACATTTTAACTGGCCTGTATTCACTGTTTTGTCTCCCTTGTGCTGTTCCGTTGGTTTGGTATAAGTCTGGCTGATGACGGGTTAAACTTGTGACAATTATACTTATGATGAAAGCAGTCAGGATGTATGCCATTGTACAATGTTTCTTCCTGAATGATTTAGACATTCTAACTGGCAGAGGCCTCAATTTATAATTGTCGACTAGTTTACAACATCTCTACATAAAAAAGCAACTGTATCATATTTTAACTCGCCTAAAATCATTCTTGTCTTCAGTGGCTGGTTGCACTTCGCTCTCCGGCCAAAATGACCAACTTGAGGCTTCAAAACAGCAGTCCACAAGCCAATGGATGACGCTGAGGTGACTACGTCCACTTCCTATACACAGTCCATGGCTCAAACATACACCGTGAAATGTATATTGGCTGGCAATAACGATACAACACCTTACAAGGATGGTAATTTATTCACCCGCCATACTCGCCCTTTTACAGACAAGTGGACATGAGAATCAGCTACAGCATTGCGCCCTTGGAGCTGGTAGGGATCTTGTGCTGATAAACCACATAGTCTGGACTGAGATGTTTCAGTTGAAGGGTGGTCTCCCAACTCACTGCTTCTCTCAGCAGCCTTCCTACTTCTTCTGATGTGTATAGTACATCTTCATGTGTCTTTAGTGAGGTGTAATCTCCCTTATGTTTTTACCACTGTATCAAATGTGATTTGCTGTGAATTTTTTATGAAAAGACTGCAATAATATGAATTGTATGTAATTACAAAGCTGGAACGCTGATATATTTTTCTGTATTATTGCTTTTGAGGGTTTTCTCCTGATGCAGGTGTGGTGGTGTCCTATTCTGTTATTACACCCATGGAGCTAATAGCCAATGTAGATACACGCTGATAGAAGAGGTTTATCACAACACAGTACAGCTGCATTGATGGCTGCACTCTCCCAGAGGGTAGAGGTGCTTATTATGCATCCCATAAGAAGGCACAGTGTTTGCTCATAAAAGCCCAGTCTGGATAACGATGCTTGAACACTCGCTCTCATCTGATTTCATCTGAAGATTAATGATGAGTTCTCCGTCTAACTTCATTTCTTCTAAACATTACAGTGCAGCTGTGTTTTTATCAATGATGAAGTGTTCAAATACTGTGGACAAAATGTCTGAGGTATATTTGTGAAATGAGGCATCACAAGTCCAGCTTTTTCAGGAGATGGAAGGAATTCTTTAAAGTGAGCTATTGAGTGTAATGCAGAGTGGCTGTGTCTTTTTGTGTCCCTGCTTTTGTTCTTTCACTTCCTGTATTTAGTAAGCCCACGCAGACATAGTGCAGCTAGTGCCAGCATGAGTCCCCTGTTGCCACCGGTGCCATGATGTTATGCTGCCTTTCAGGGACCATTGTCCACTAATGGTATTTACAAATACTGGAAATGTATGAAATAGAGACTTGTATTCTGCATATTGAATTAACCCTGAAAAAGTTTGTTTCTAAGTTCTGCTTTGCGTTAACCTTAATGAAGCGTCATTTCACATATTTTGATTAAGTAATCTTTAAAGGCTTTGACTATTAAACTGTTTGTGACATTCAAAACACTTTTCTGACAAAGTTCAAGTTGAAAACAGCAAACATGCATTCTTGATAGAAAATGTGTAAGAGAACAGTCAAATGCAAATGAACTGAAGAATACTCGATGCAAGATACAAATCACTCTCATATTTAGGCACCTTCAAGTGTTGTTATTATTTTTTAATTGAAGTGGCTATAGTTCAAGTCAGTTTGTTTGTTTGTTTGTTCTATCTCCATGGATGGAATAGTTCAAGGCCCAAATGTCTGTCAGTATGGATATCTAGTTATACTTTGAAACAGAGGTATCATCAACCTTATTTAAATCTCACCACTAACAAGATCATGGCTTTAGTCTTCTTGGCCTCCTTTAATACATGTATACAGTATAAGGTGTGCTTGTGCAAGTGTGTGTCACAGGAAAGGCCTGCTATGCATTAGATATGGCCAAGTGGAGGCAACATTCTCCTCTCAGCCATAAAAGTGTTCGGTAAGACATCCGCTCTGAAATGCACACATGCACACTTTCCCTTCATGCTTAAATATTGTATGCTTTATGCTTCTTTGGGGTTTTTGAACAGTTTTTGAGCAATACTCTGGCACACCAGCGATCAAAATATCTGTATGATACTGGAACACCGCAGTCAAACACACAATACTTTGTCTTTGTCGAAATCCTTCAGTGAGTTTTAGAAGCTGTACTGTATTGTCTTTACTACTCAGCTATAAAGTTGTTCAGATTAATTTGTTGATGCGAAGTACCATTATCACTCTGCAAGTACAGCTGATGACAGCTGCTCCTTCAATGGATTTTATTATTATTATTTTATATTTTCTGTCTTCATATGCATTTGGAAATATTTATCGTTATGTTTAAATAATTCATCCTACAACATGTGTTTACAGACAGATACGCAGTGTAAAATGCCATCATGGACTATATAATAAGATACAGATATGGCCATGTATAAATGCTCCAGAGAGAGAGAGCAGATCAAAGTACTAACTGTGGATAAGGGTGAGGTGTGTTACTTAATGCTATGGTAAAAAGGTAAAAAGCACCTAACCATGAAATCTGTGTTGATCACATGCTTTCTTGTAGTGCCCTAAAGTGGAACAACTGTTTTCACTGCAGCTTGTAACCACCCTTCCATAAACATTGACCTTATGCCTGAAAAATGAATTGACTCTCACTGGCCTGCTGCGGATGAATTGTAAAATCCTGAAATGTACTTATTTATTATATTTTTTACCTTGGGCTTGCACGTTAATAATAAACAATCAATTCTTCCATTAGTCCAATTATTATGACGAAAGTGTTTCTTCAAAAGGTTATTTTAAAGATGATCAGTTTGGAGTTTAAAAATAAATATCAAAGGATTTGCTTTATTAATTTTTGATGGAATTTCTTTTATGTGCTTCCTGTTTTCATACACATTCCAGACGAGGAGAGACGTGACTTCAAGTTTTTATAGGTAACAGCTTTTTTAAAGGTCTCTCAGTTTTTCCGTGGTGCATATTTGAAATAAGTTATAGTTATATATAAAGTACACACATGCTGTGCAGAAGCTGTGGTCACAAACACAACCTGCATGTAACTGGAGACATAACTGTTGTTGTTTGTTTGCTCAGGCAGTGAGGGGCAGCCGGCCAGCAGAAGCTTGCTGGGCTCCAGTGAGTGGATCTAGTGTCGCTTCCCCCTCTTCTGCACTGTACTTCCTTTGAGCCGCATTTGAATTTAATATTCCATGAAATAAGGCAGCCCATCAGGCTATTGTAATCACGTCAGGTTAATAGAAGAAGTAAAATGACTCTTACTTACTTCTCTTTCCCTCTCTTTAAAACTTTCTATACCGCACCCTTTTTTCCTCAATCATGGGCATATTTGAAGCCAAACTATGCCATAGTAGTTTTTTCCTCCTTGAAATTATTTTTTTCTTCCTCCCAAGTGTTTCTGATTATTATTAGGATTCATCCTGAATGGCTGATGCAGGGCCTTTTGAGAGTGAGACGACTGATTTTCCAAACCTAATAGGACATTCATTTTTGTGGGAAATAAATTTGCACCCTCATTCTTTATTCACTTGGGTTTTGTTTTTTTTACACAAGAATGTTCTCTTTTCATTTAATGCTCTGTTGTTTTTCACTCGCTAGCTTGCTAACCCACACTTACACCCCCCACCCCCCATGCACAAACATGGCCGCAGTCTGTGGGTGTCAGCCTGTCAGGGTTCTAGATGTCATGCAATTGTATGTATCACCTGCAGCATTACTTCAGTGTAAAAACATTCTCCTGCAGCACTGAGGCCTGTTCTTCCATAGTGATACGGCAATGCCATACATGTGACACCCACGCATGCTCCCTGTGGATCACTCTTTATTACTCCCATCTCACCTCCATCAAAGCCTGGTCTGCTGCCATTATGACACCTAAGGAGAGAAGGAGGGAAGGGAAAAGAAAGAGAACAGTCACACTCAAGGCAGTACAAGCCTGACAGACTGTCTTTTGGACAGGCTGGGGACAAAGAGAGTTTCCAGGCAGCCAGCTCCCCAAGTAGGATTTCTCCTCTTTTATAGCCCACCTTTTCACAATAAAGACAGTCTCTAAGGCTGCAATTCAGAGTTTGCTGACTTAAGTCACACATAGTTCTTCAGATAAGTCAAGGAGATGCACGGTGAAAGATAATCATATTCAAGCTTGGGGTGTGCTTAATTTTGATTTTGTGCGAGGTCTCAAAACTGTTGAAATGAGCTGTCTGCAGCGCTCAAATTCTTACCAGAAATGTCTCAGTACATTTTGAGTTTGTGTGTGTGTGTGTGTTTTCTAAGACCTCTATGAAAGAGCATTTGCTTTTAGTGACAAGAAACTGGTTTGAGGCAGTAAGCTTAAATGTATTTATTTCCCCCCTAACTAGTGTCATGTTAAATCACCTTGGCCACCTTAGATGATGATTTGAGGATTTGATAAATTATACAGGCATCACATAAGGGTGAAATATTTGACAAAGGCCGCTGGATTGACATGGACTCTTAAAAATGGTTTATATATTCTTTTTGATCCTTGTTTTTAGATTTGCATTTGTGAAGCTATCCTACATTATGCCATCATGACCAAAATACCCAATACTGGGAACACACACACTTAGAAATACAGAAAACCCAACCTGCAGGGTGTCCCTCTCTCTAAATGACAATTCACAGGAGAAGTCACTATGTCATATTAGGAATAGAAAATAATACGGCAGGAAGAAGGGCTAAAAGAAACTGACAGGAGTGCAGGCATGATGCCGCCTCTAAAACCTGTCAAAAATGAAACAAAGGAAATAGAAAACCATTATTTACACAATCTTTTCACCAAGAAAGGTGGGTTTGGAATCCATGTTTGGCGGAAAGTAATGCTTTTCATCGACTTGCAGCTAAAGCACATGTTGACATTGTGGGCTCTATTTTTGGCTAAGTGGAACTTGTGTCAGGAGTGTACAGACCTTTTTCTTGCACATGCCCATCTGGTATTGTGGTAATTCGCCATGAACTACACTGTGCAGAAGTGTGTCAGAAGCAATCAAGTGACACGGTGCAATTTTGGTGTCAACCATCACTGGGATTAGCGCTTTCATCACATGGAACATTGTCACTGTTACATTTTAAACTTAAATTCTTTGGGGTAATCTCTGTCTTCACAGAGCAATAGGCATACAGTCCATTTGGTTATAGTTTCTGATTTATCTATTTAAATTATTGCTGCAGTCAAGGGAAGCTTTAGTGCATCTAAATGGTATACGATTGCTTTTTTTGCACACTGATTACATATGCTTCCGGTTCTCAGACTTAGTTTTACAATGTTCTACATATTTTAAATACGTTTCTGAGTATATTTGCTTTATTGTTTTTGACAAATTCAATAAAAATTGCTTGATACAGATAAAGAAAACAAAAAACTGTCAATTGCATGGTATTTCCCTGCCTTGTCTTATAGTCTCTTACAGGTTTTTTTTGTAAGAATTCTGACATGTAATATTGCACCTTTAGTAAAGAAAGGAGCTTTCGAGGAAAAAGTAGCGATGGGGTTAGATGGTGTATGCTGATTTATAGCAAGGCCAGAGACCAAAGCCCTGAAGCAGCAAATGCAGTGCTTCAAATAGAGATTGCTGGTGGCCTTTGGTGTGATCGGTGACCCAAGGTGAGGCACTTAGTGATTTATATCTCACATATCCCCTCATCTCTCTTGCTCTATGGTGGGGCAGGGCAGGCTAAAACATGTAGCACCTCTCTTGGTGCTCTGGCCCTGGCCTTGACTCTTTGGCTGGCCCAGGAACATAGCCTTGGCTGGGCTGGAAAGCATAGGAAACACAGCCCGGCACCTCTGGCAGTCAGGGTTAGCAACATACGAGGATGGGTCAGAGATGCAGGTCAAGCTGGCAGACCTCTCCGTGCTGCTGGAGTGCACCCGCTGAAACTCTGTTATACTATATTTATTTGATTGTTTTTGTTATGTAAGTCTTTTGAACAATGGTTGGCCTTTTTTTTCTTTCATGCCTCGCCTCCATTCTTTTACACACACTAACACATACACTATGATCTGTGCTCTCTTTCTCTCTCTCTTTCTCTCTCTCTTTCTTTCTCTCTCGCTCTCACACACACACACACACACACACACACACACACACACACACACACACACACACACACACACACACACACACACACACACTTGCTGTGCACACCTTCATATATACAGTCATGAACAGAACGCACTCTGAGCCCCATAGCTGTCTAAAGCTGAGGTTGGCTAATGAGGAAATGTCTTCTCAGTTGAGTGGACTTTATGCCAAGAGGAAAACCTGCAGAATCAGCTCCACAGCTTCATCTGTCCCCTCTCTCCGGTACATCTGAGTGTGTGTGTGTGTGTGTGTGTGTGTGTGTGGTGTGTGTGTGTGTGTGTCTACTGTATCTACACACATACCCAATATACACATGTGCTCCTCATGAGTGTGTGAGTGAGTGTGTAATCGAATGTGGGGGAGTACGAGCCACTGTGTACTTGTATTTGTCCATGCGAGACCAAAAGAGCGAGAGAGAGAGAGCAAGAGAGAGAGAGAGAGAGAGAGAAAGAGAGAGAGAGAGAGAGAGAGAGAGAGAGAGAGAGAGAGAGAGAGAGAGTGTGTGTAAAGCTTGACTACACTCTTAACATATATCACTGCATGGGACTGACGCTGACATCTCCCATGCCCTGGGATCCTTTAGGAGCAGATTTAGAGTGATTTTCAGTGCAATTATACCTGCCAGCTTTGACTGGTAGAGTTGCCCTCTTCTCCGCTCATGTCTTCATGCTGGAGAGCAGTTTGAGTAAGGCTGAGGAGGCCGGTGCTGGGCCCCAGGGCCAACAGCCAAATAAACCAGAGAAGTAGCCTCCCCTTTCAGTGACTGGGTGCAGTAGCCCACCACCAGGATCCTGCATGGTGCCCAGGACAAGACGCCATTCACAGCCATTGGGAGGTGATAATTAGCTCCTGCACTGAGTGTCAGTCACCACTGCACCCTGTCCTTATATTCTGTAAGGGTGTGCAGACAATGGGTTTGGTGCCATCATTGGAGAGGCCACAATTGGTGATTAGTGACCTCTGTACCTTCAACCTTCGCTGGTAAATGTAATTTTTTTAAGCTAAATTGTTCAATTTGATTAGATGGATAGTCTTTGACAATACATATTTTGCTGTAATATATATATATATATATATATATATATATATATATATATATATATATATATATATATATATATATATATATCAAATAAAATGTGTATATCTATAACAAAGCTTATGATTGCTTCAATCATACAGAATATGTGTGCAGTCACTCCATATGCTGTGTCTGCATATATTTGTGCCTGACCCGGACCCCTGTGACCTTTGTCTGTATCCCTGTGGCTGCAGTGTCTTTAGAGCCATAGATCAGATTAGCAATAAAAAAACCTGCCTATGCCTCACTCTGCTTCACACACCAGGAGCTAATGAGAGATCCACCATCAGCTGCACAATGAAACGACTCGCCACCTCCGATGGAGTAGCCTGGGTAATAAAGAGGGGAGGGGTGTTGAGGACAATTTGATCCCTTACAAGAAGTATATTACCACTTCAGCTGCCGTGTCCGTGCAGCGTCCATTTTACCTGCATCAAGGCAGATGGTAAACGCACAGGCTCATTTTCCAGGTGAGAAGAGGCTCTGCACAGAGACTTGAGCACTTCTCGCTAATTTCACAGATATTTCACAGAAGCTCAGAAGAACATTTTTGTGTTGCAGTGGTGTTTCAAGAGATTGGGTGAAAATAGTCTTTACCTGGCTGCAGAGACACTTTATTCACTCCCTGAAGGGGGAAAATGACACGAGGCCAAGGCAAGTCAGGGAGAGGCATATTAAATAAATGTGTTGGGGAGTGAGCTAGTGAGAGCCAGCTCGGTCTACACACACACACACACACACACACACGCACGCACACACGCACGCACACACACACACACACACACACACACACACACACACACACACACACACACACACACACACACACACACACACACACACACACACACAGAGTTCATTTTTGTGTTTATGATAATGCATATTTATTGTCAGGTTATTGCACACAAAATCAGCTTGAAGGATGATACTCTTTTAAAGTACCTATAACATTCACATAATGTTTGTTTACTCAGAGATCACAGGGTGCAGAGAGGGCAGAAGGAATGTCTAAATTAGTAAATATGAAACACTTGTACCAGGATAGTAAACAATAAGTTAAGTGATATTTGCGTAAATTTAGGGACATTTAAATAAAGTATATTTAAAGTGGAATTCATGTATGAGATATGGCCAAAATTGTACTTTTAAACATTCATAAAACACCATGATGAACAGAATGTGAAGAGTTTACAGTGGTGACGTCTATATGTTGTGTTGCAGAGACATCTACTGAATGCTAACCCAATATCCCCGACTCGTAATACCACTTGTGAGGAGCGATGGTTAGGTTCTGTACCTATCTGAATTGTGCATATTTTTGCCCTGCTGTTAATTAGTATTTGGCTCTTTGGTATTTTCTTTTTTATAACTGATGACTGTAGATTTTAATTGTTTGTACACAGTAGTAGAGATGCAATGCTTCCCACTATTCCTTTGCTGTATGGGGCCAATCATTACACATTGATCCTTTTATTTATATATATATATATGTATATATATATATATATATATATATATATATATATATATATATATATATATATATATATATATACATATTTAAACCTGATCTAATTCAGTAAACCTCTCTAATTTTAGACTATATTTTAGGTGAAGTCCTTTACTTAACAATGACACATTGGGCAATTTTATATATTTTGTTAAATGACAAGTAAAGGATTGCTCTTTTTTATGTAAAACAAAAAATGGTTGGTTGTATTGGCACACATGTTGAACATTTTCAAATGATATTCATCCGTAGTTGTGAGAGCCATTAGTTTAGAAGCCTTGTATTTAAGAAGTGCACCAATATTTGAGTTGTGTTTGCAATGTTTGTGATGGTCACAAATCACCCACTCCATACTCCTGACACCCATCTCCTTCGCACACAAACACACACACATTGTGCGAGTGATGGGTGTCCCTCTGGTCAGTGCACTGTATGTTGCTGACTCTAAAAAAGCACCCCCATCCAGATAAATAATGGAGTCAAAGAAGCTTTCTCCTGTCGTCCACGCCATCAACTCCAAACACCAAAGTTGACGACTCAGCTGTATGGTGTCCATTATCTGATGTGGACACAGGATGTGAGCAGGCTGGTCCACTGGGGGCTACATGTGTTAAAGCACCCCCCAGTCCCTCTGACAGCTCACCTCTTCTGGTGCCCTTTACAGTCATAGTCAAAGCGAGGCAAAGACACCCATATATATATTAATATCCGGCTCTGCTCAATGTCATGTTTATCTGTCAAGGTCATGATTAGGATGAACTGTGCTCAGGTATGCTACTGAACCTCTCTGCCTTGCGCACGCACGCACGCAAGTGTCCACAGGCTCTCCCGTCCATTAGTTCGGTACTAACACACAGTCTGCTGGTTTTGTTGACTGCGTGAACAACTCAGGAAAGTGACAGAGTGTTTTATTCCCCTGCTCTCTGTCACTATTTATTTTAATATCTTCTGGCATTATAGCAGTAGCTCACAATGAGTTCTGATAAATTAAAGGTTGTATTGTTCGACTGCCATGGCTGTCTTTGATCAGGAGGCCAATTACGGAGGGTAATTTTCCAACTCTCCCCATTTCTTCCATATGTTGCTAACAAAAGGAGGTTTCTGTAGAGTGGATCAAGTTGACACATGGTGACAGATTCTTTTTTACATACTTTTTCCCAATAATACCTCAATGTTATGATGGCACTTTATGCATTTTTTTAAAACCTTGCCCCCATGTTGTGTTCTTTCTTTAGGGGCAAAGTACAAAATACTGCTTCTTTGATTCAATTGAAGATGTCACCCAAGAATCTTTAACGTGAATAGAATAGTTTTGACTCTCCTTATGAGAAATGACAGAAGAGGACACAGTCTATCTTTATTTGTATAAATGTAGTCCGACAAGTATGCCTCCCCCTAACTAGTGCACGTCTAAAAGTAAGCAAATAAAACTAACATGCTCAGAGGCAGGCGAAGGGAGGGGAAACTCTGCTTTTTTTTCATAAACAATATATGAGGTGCTTTTTGCAAGTCAAATCCTTAAAGATTTACTGCCGGCTCTGCTCTCGGTGCTTTTTAAAGAGCAAAGATGGCATGCAAAGGAAAAGGTGAGGAAGCCTAAGGTGGGGTTGAAAACAGAAAATTAAGCACTAAATTATTGTTCATGGATACTATTTAACCTAAAGATTACAAATTGTCTTTTTTTAGGATCAGCCTAATCCTCCACAACCTCTTCTCTGGGCATGCCTCAAATCTGAGATGCCACAGTGGACAGCATCTTCGTGTTATCTTCCAAAGTGAGAGTGACCAGTAATTAAGGTCCTCGCTTTCCCATTGCATGTTATTCTTTTTAACAATCTTCAGGGTAAGATGCTTTTTGACTGCTTGTTGTGCAGTGACCTGTGCACATCAAGCTTCTCTCTGCTTATTGGGTTGTCTTCTTTCCACACTAATGGCCATAGGGGGCTGAGTCCAGGCTTCACCTGACCACTGCTCACAAAGCTGGGTCTCTTGAACCGACAGGCGGAACAGAAATCACATTAACCCAGCCCGAACCAAAAGAAAAGCCCACATACCGTTGCACATACATTCTAAATAAAAACAGCAGAATCTCACTGTTTGCTCCCTTCATCAGCAGCATGTGTCACTTCGCCTCATTGTTGTTTACTGGTGTTTCATGAAGGCCGTCTGCCACCCACACCTTCTTCCAGAGGGCAGTCGACAGGCCAGACCTTGTGAGGACACTTCTGGGCTGAAGATGTTAAACGCCCCGTGGGTGATGGCAGCGCCTGACCTCTTTTGACTGCGAAATTTTTTTTTGTGATAATAAACACAATTATATTATTCACAGGAATTGCCGGCAATTAGTTTATAATTCTGATACAGTTTGTTTTTTCAAACAGTTAAATAATCTGATGGCTGTTTCCAATGTGTGTAAAGAAGTTAGGCCAATGCAGTCTGGCACATCCTGCCTGTAGGCCTCAATGGAAGGAAGGGAACGTGAATTAAAGCTAAATTAGTTATCATAGCAGTCATCTACCGGCAAGATCTTTTTTTCTTGTCAAGATTGTGGTTTAGTTTTTTAGGTGAGTCTCCATGTCTCTCATCGTTCATCTGCGTGTGCAGTTCTGTGTCCAGAAGGCATCTAGACTCATTTCTTTTCTACCCTTTACATTGCACCTCATCATAAACTCCCCCCGCCTTGACAATGCTGTGGAGAATAAATCGACCATATTTCAGCACTGATGCTCCCTGCCCATTCCCAGTCCTTGAGAAGGGAGGGTAGGAGCCCTGGCAGTTTGTTGTTTTTATTTAATGCGCTCCTACTTCCATGTCATATTTTCCGTCTTTAATTGATGCCCATGCCTGTGTTGTTGCCCAGTGCACCATTGAGAGGATGCTTTCTCCAAACAGGCCCTTATCTTGCTCTAATAGGCCTGGCACTCCTCTGAGGCCTTCAGCTGTGTCAAGCCACTGCTGCCTCGCTGCGCCTACGGTTTGAACTGTTGCCGTGTTGCCCATTAGCTCTCTCTCCAGGCCTCTCTATTCCCCGTGCTCGTCCCCCTGCCACCCCGCCCCCCAGCCCCACAGCCCTCCCAGCCCCATCCTTCACCCCTGCCTGCTCAGCTCCCTGCTCCCCGCTCCCCAATGTTTCATCAGCTATAATATGAGCATGCTTTCACAGTAAACATTTTTCTTCTCATTTTTCCTCTGCAGTTCCTCTCTGCAGGTCTGGTCCCGTCTTGGTAATTTGTGTGTTTTGGAGGTACTTTAGGCCATGTGCCACCCATCACATCCTGTCCCCTACAGGGAGCCTTCCTGATAGAACCAGTATGTTGGGTGCATGATTGCATTCTGCATTTAGATGACATGAGATTTTTCTTCATACGATTTGTTGTGTGTGTGTGTGTGTGTGTGTGTGTGTGTGTGTGTGTGTGTGTGTGTGTGTGTGTGTGTGTGTGTGTGTGTGTGCGTGCGTGCGTGTGTGCCTATGTATGAAAGTGATTGCCTCCGCTTGTGCACGTCAGAAACGCAGACAGTGATATCTGAAATGTAAAGTATTGGACTGGTAGACCATCTGTAAATCAGAGCCTCTGCACGCATTGATAGATTGGCAAAGCAGTTTGTTCTACCAAATTTAACAATGATATATCATTATCACAACTTTGGGGGTAATCTATAAAATCAATGGGCCTGCTGGTGGAGCAGGATTAGTATTACTAACATGCTGAGAGAGTGTTAAAGTGCCTGACTATGGATCCCAGTTGTGGCTTGGATCAATGGCGTTTGCGGACACTAAGCTCAATAACAAGCCATCCAAGAACTGGTTAGAAGAAGAAAGAAATAGATGTGAAAAGCAAATTTGCTGGTAGAGAAGCTAATATCCTGTGTACGCCTGGCTGAACATGAGCTGTGTAGCTGCTGGCGGGTGAAGAGGGAGTAGAGGGCAGGAGAGGAATAGATTCCACTGCTGAAATGATACAGATACAAATGTAGCTGTCATTATTGATATTCTTCCATTATTGATATTGGCATACAGGGATGAAGAATGTAAAATACATTGATCTCAAAGGGTGGGAAAAATGTATTGAGTGACACAATTTGATTTAGATATTGAATGTTTTCAAAGACACAACTGATGCTGAGGAGGTTATTGAGAGAACTGTATTCTGAAGATCTCTGAGATTTTCCTTTTGAGGTGGTGATTCTTCTTCAGATAAGAACAATCATTGACACTCCTCTTTTAACAGGGCAGAGTGAGATGTAAAGCTCTGTTTGCATAGTTTCGGCACGATAGAACAGCAAGAGGTGAGGGAAGCCGTAATTGGATCTGTAAAAGTCAAATTTCCTGTTGGTGCTCAAGTCTTGAAAAGATGAGTGCCGTTTTCTAAAGGATGGAGATGTCTGGCCACAAGGACAGTGCTATTTCATTAAAGCAACTGCAGCCCCATTGAAAACACACCCTTTCCTCAACAGTGAATAAAAGGGAGACAACAACTCCAGTTAGTTTTCACTTGACTGAGTAGTGTACTACTACAAAGAGCAAAGCAAGACTTCACATGCACTTCGGCTTTTTGAATACAACTTATCAAACTAATTGTAATACATCTAGGTTGGATAATCTTGTGCTTCGATGTGCTGCATTATTTAAGTATTTTACAAAGATGGAATCAAGGTCAATAATGTTGAGAAGATTCTGCTATGATCACATTATATTTGGACTTTATTTGGACAGCTTCTGAATGGAAACTAAAATAAATGAACAGCATTCACAGACTTGAATATATATACAGAATATCAAATTATGTGTCTCATAAAACGCAAAACTTACCAATTGCAATCAAAGCAATGTCCCGGTCACCTCGCTCTCAGTCAACCTCTTTTCCATGTGTTTACCTACAGACCTGCGGCTGTGAAAACATTACCACACAAACTATAGTTCTTATTTGTAGGTAGACTCCCTTTTCTTCATCTGCCAAGACACTCTGAGAGATAAATAGGGCATGTTCTCTTTGTCAGTGAATCTGATTGCTTATGTGCAGTCGCTCTGTGATTGTACATCCAATAGTGGCCGGCTCTGGCTCCAGAAGTTACTGTTGGCAAGCAGTGGAAAAGTAGCAAGCGAACTGTGGTCAAACAACATCACTTCCCTGAGAACACAAGTGGGCCATCTATACAAAGGGCTGACGGTAACGGCAAGACAACAAACCAACTTATTGGTTTGGAGGAAAATACAAAGGAGAGAATGATAGATTGAGCCGAAAGGGGGAAGAGGAAAGATTGTTCTTCAAAGCACAAAATGACGCCAGGTAGAGAAGGGAAGGGACAAGGTAAAAAGCAGATGAGGTATTGTGAGGTGGATGTGTGAAAAAAATGTAAAAAGCGCAATGGAAAGCCCTGATGAGAGCCAGGACTACTTCTGATGGGGTCAGATTGTTTTTACCTCTGTTTTGACAGAGATGAGAGATTGGCGGAGAGGGAAGCGAACAGCGCGTAATTAAACAGCCTAATGAGTTTGTGGCTCTTTTGAAGACTGTTTTTAAATGGAGCCCTGGTTTTGTGGTAGAAAATCTTCTCTTTCAGAGATGTCAAAGAAGTTTCTGACAGAGCAGTTATCACAGCATGTCAAATTGCTCCAGCTCAAGAAATGATTTGGATTTTTTTTTCTTTTCACAGAGTGCTGCGAAACAAAAGCCCCCCCCCACCCCCCCTCTCTAATTTGCCTTGGCAGGGTCCCTCTGGGTAGGGGGTCCGCATGGACAGAGAGGGCTTTGCTAGAGGATTATAGGATGAGAGGGGGTGAGATGAGTGTGTGTGTTTGTGTGTGTGTGTGTGTGTGTGTGTGTGTGTGTGTGTGTGTGTGTTGGAGGTGTGTAGATCTGTGTGTGATGGGCATGGGGGTGTGGTGTGATATTCGGGCAAGCAGGGGTTGCTAGCAATTTCTCCCAAAACGCTGCAATTGTCCCCAAGATTGAACAGCGCAGAGCAGTAACGCTCATTTCCCAGTCTATTCATTATCTCCTCTGTATTTATTTATCTTTGTCTCACAAGAAAAACAAAATCTGTGTTAAAATAGGCCCTTTCATGTGGAGAGGTTTTTTAACAGAGCTTTATGCTCTGACATTGTTGAGTTAAACTAAACTGTAGTTATGTTATGAAAGCAGTATGAATAGCAAATGAGTACTTTCTGCTTTTCAGTGGTATTATAAACTGTATTAGATCGCTGATTTCTCCAAATGACATTTCCTGGCAGCCTCATATTATGCCTACTTTTGGATGAAATTCCCAATTTTATGGTGTCAAATTAGCTCAAAGAAAATTACACCATTATTCTGGGACAGAAATAATTATATAGTGTTTTTACAACCTGTGCCATAGGAGTTTATGATTGTATTCCTCTTTGAAAATAAATCCCCTCATAAATGATTCATTCTTGGTGAGAGATCATCTGACAAGGAATAATAAACCACTACTAGCTGAAGTCGTATTTACATTCAAATAAATGCAGACAAAGGAAGTTCATATGAAAAGATATTTCTTCCGTGTTTGCAACACAATAAAACATAGTTGTCATTGTCCCTCTCAATAACTGTCAAATCTGATTTACAGGTTTGTTTTTCTTGCATCTAAGACTTTGACACAACATCACTGTCGAGGTTTCACAGATTTTTTTTTCTGTGTCATTTCCCTATACATGTAGATACCATGTCTGTCTCTGATCAGGAAACCGCTCATTCTGGGCTCCTGCCTAAGTGTTGACGGCAGTGGCTCAGTGCTCGTTTCACAGCTTGAGAGCGTCTTGCCAAAGGATGTGATAAAAGCAAACCACTAATAACAACTTATTTGTACAATTTAAAAACTTCCATCTGAGCTTGCACACACTTTAGCCACCCTATCCTTAACAATACATGCACGACCAAAGAGTGAGCCAATCCAGATGAAATACAGTAAACCTGATTGATTATTTCCTGCACTGTCATGCGGTGACACAGAAATAAGCTCGAATGTCAAATTATGTTACAGTATTGTTAAAGGGCCTTGAAAAAGTAACACTGCAGATACAGTAAAGTCTGTGATATAAATAACTTGAAGGGCACACCTACTGCTCTCAGCCAGCTCTTCAAGAGAAACAAGTCTTCTAAAAAAGTCTCAAACAAATAGGTTTTTGCCCTTCCAACTTAATTACTGATATTCCTCTGTCATGTGCCTGATTTGAGGGAGATAAAAAGGTTGGATATTAAAGTGGGCCTTCAGGGGGCTCAGGTCTGGTGGATCAGGAGCACGAAGATGAGCGGAGACACCATCTTTTAAAATTATTCTGGGGGGCCAGTGCTCCCAAGCAGCTTATGCAGCTAAGGCTTGGTAATTAAATTATAATTTAACCTGCTGAGGGTGTAGTGGCAGGACTGAGCCGGGCTGGGGGGGCACACTGACTGGATTTACGCTTAATGAAATAATAAAGCAACACCAGCAAGGTAGCTGGCAGTTAAGAAACAGACGCGCCGCCACTTGGCTCTCTGTTTTTCCATTCTTCAGCGTTGGGGGAAGGTTCAAAGCTAATGAGTGTCTCGCTTTCAATTTCTTTATTTTTTGTTTTTCGTGGGTGGCACTGCATTTCAGCCAATATCCCCCTCCCCTTTTTATGTATTTATATAGTACAGTATATAGTGTGTGTATAAAGTTGTTAATCTTAAATCATATCCATTTCCAGGTCTGTAAAGAGACACACAAAAAAGATTACATACTGATATCTTAAGGTTTTGCTGATGCCTGTATTTTGCTATATTTACGCTGCTGCATTTTGCTAAGGGGTTATAATTCTTGTAGTGGTGCTAATTCTCCGTTGATTAATTAATTAAAGTCTCTCTGTTGGGAACCTTAAAGTGCCTGTAATTAAATCTCAAAATACAGAAAACCCACAAAATCACTGGCTCTCAAACATAAATATTGCACAAAGCAGTAAGCCATGTTGAGAACAGCTTTGGTCCCACAATAATTGATGTTGACTGGCTGGTATCATGCTAATCCTCCTAATATGACAGGTTTTCTTTCATTTTCCTTACTGCCCACTCTAATGTTGCTTTTATACCAGCAGAATTCAGGTATACAATTGTATTGGAAATATTTGTCAGTGAAGTTTATTATCCCCACATCCTGATAGCCAATATATTGAGATTATATACTGACATATACTCAACATCAGTCAATCAGTGTGATGTATTCATGTAAAGTAACTTAAATCCATAGTATTTTACATAAAACATGAGAGGAAGCAAAACAAAGTGATTGAAATGGGGCAAAAGTGAATGACTGTGAAAATGACAGAAAGATTTAAAGGGCGATGAGAGAAATATGGAATCCACCACATCTGTTTTGTGTCACTGCATCTTTTTTCTCTCCTTCCCTTCTCTTCTCTTCCGTTTCTGCAGCTGTTAAGATGGATGCTTCACCGTGGAGGGAACAACCGTGCAGTGTTCCTATAGCCCTGCATTGCCGCAAGCTCATTACAGCCCTCCCCTCCAAAATCACTCCCGCCCTCGCCTGCCCCACTCTCACCATTCAGCCCAAATCTGCCCCCCGCCCCCAAGCCCCGATCCAGCCCCAGCCAGCATGACAGACAGGCCCAGTTAACAGTCCCTGTAAGCAGCGAAAGAAAGCTGAGCAGAGAGGTAAAATGACTGGACCGCAAATGACAGGTGTAGTTAAAATAGTGAGGCGCAGAAAGGCTTGAGGACAGAGAGCCGGGGCGGCACTGTAATAAGCAGGATGAAGGAGCTCAAGCATTGCCTGAGTTTTCCTCTCTCTTCCACTAACATCCTTCCTCAGGCAAACAAAGGGAAAATAAGAGAAAGTTAACTTTTTCCTTGAGACATTTCCTCTCTTCATTCAATTTCTCCCATATAAGTCCTGCACTGCTTCTTTTAAAGACGTTAATGAAGCATTGTTGACTTAATGCAGGATATTTCTGAATTGTTCATAAGCTTATTAATGTGCTGTGTGACAGGACTACTTGAATTGTAAATGGGAAAAGGCAGGCCATTTTTTTTAGGGGTCCCCTTCAGACTCATTTAGATGGACACAGGAGGGATTTCCCTCCACTACTGATCTGCATCTCTTTTCAATGCCTTTCATCCATTTTCTGTGTGGACTTTTTTTCATCACCATCTTTCCATCAAATCCCACCCAACCTCATGTTTGAAATATCATTTGCGCAAGGGGCATGGGGAGATGCTCAGGGGTACAGTAGTGTTGTTGGACCGTGGAAAGATATTGCCTACTCATCATATGAATACTCCATGTAACTCAGACTTTGTTTCTAATCAACCTTAATTGTTATAAATAAATACAAATCCACACAGACCATACCAGGAAAGGTCGTCATCTGCTACTTTCTTATTTCACAAGACAATGAAATTTGCGTCAAGGATTAGTCTGTTTGAGTTGCAGCTCCTGCTGTGGCTGCACAGTCCGATCAGGCTGGCGAGCTCTGTTGAAGTTCCTGTAGGTGTAGTCCATGCCTGGCGCTGTATGCCAGGTACAGTGTTCACCATTGTAGTTTAGTATGGCAGCACACTGACATTTGCTAATTAACACTAAACACAAATTGCAGCTGAGGCTGAAGGGAAAGTTAAATGACAAATAAAAAATCGGTTTGTGCCGCTAAACAAAGAAATAAAGGGATCATAAAACTTAAAAAAAATCATCCTGGGAGAACTTAAATGGAGGTTCCAAATGTATTGGCAGCCCATCCAGTAGCAGCCAAGACATGTCACTAACAACCTAAATCAACCTCATGGTTCAGTGTGTTACCGGGGCGTATACAAAATGTACCAAACATAACACAACATAGAATAAAGCCAGCACATATTACTCCTGTTGCCCTCACACTCCTAAATTGCTCGCAAAAGCTCACAAAATAATTATGGTCGTTACTGGTACCTACATTTGAATGATTTTGTAATTAACTGTATGTGTTATTTTCCCTCTAAGTCTGATCTCTCTCAGATCCATTTCCCTTTGCTGTTTAGAACTATTGAGTTCTCCTTCTCCTCCTCCTCCTCCTCCTCCTCCTCCTCCTCCTCTTCCTCCTCCTCCTCCTCTTCCTCCTCTTTGCCCTCCCTAACTCTGATTCCACTTCCTATCTGATTGGTATTAACAGGATTATCAATGCTGCTGCCATAATTAGAAGCAACGCACCACAATTACTGATATAGATCGGGGAGATTAAACAAAATTATGTGGAAATCTAATGCGTTTTGATCATATGGATTTTGTTGGTATCTACATGGCAGTATTTATAAAACACTCTGCCACTATTTCCACAAGACTTATAGTAGTTGATAAGTGTTGGTGCTCGTGAATGAGTCCTCTATCATGGCCTGAAAGATGACTGCAAGTTGAGGTGATGCCAGAGTCTTTATCACAGTGCAATATTTGAAGTGTTTGATAATGCATTTCATCTTTATTGAGTTGTATATTTAGAGGGGAGAGAAAGAAGAGATGGGAGAAAAAGTGTTGTTATTGTTTGATATCAACTCCCAATGTCACAGCCAGGCGGCAACCTCTGTGTCTGAAAAGTGAAGCCAATGTGGAAGAACTTTAAACTGCCATTGTTTTTGATGGCCAATCAGAGAAGTCAGACTATATATAAATCTATGAGAAAATGACCCTATTTCTCACTTAATTTATGAGCACATCATATGAACCAAAGCTTGCTGAGCTGTAGAATGCATCCATAGTCAAAGACATAATATTATATCCTTTAACATACGATCCTGTGTTACGTTAGTCTCCCTACTGTTTTAACCTAAATCCCTGTGAGGCCTGCTGTTGAGGGAACTTCCCATCTATAGACTCTGTATCACTGACATATACGGCAAGTAAAGTGTATGGCCGTCTGGGGAGGCTAAATTTATCAGGTCCCTGTGCAGAAGAGGAACATCTGTCTTTATCAGCGGTGGTTAACACAGTACAGGAAACCCAGCACATGTAATTCATGCAATATTTAGATGAGAGGGTCAGACTGCTCCTGTGGGGATGAGGAAGTCTCTGTTGCACAGACTGCATGATTGACCTGGGCCTGGTCTATGGAGAGGTGACAGAGGAATGTCATGCTTTAACTCCCCATCTGCTGATGCTGTGCTTCTGACTGATATAGCAGTAACACAACACTTTAGTGGCTAAATAATGGATACAGTCTGTGATGTTAGAGAAGGATCTGCTGTACTTAACCTGTTGAGCCCTAGGGTCCCCAAAAAAACATGGTATGAATCCACAAAAAAAAACATGTTAGGTATCAAATTAAACATACAAATCAGGGCTACAATAATATATAATCCCCATGTACACCCTCTAAACCAGGGGTGGGCAAACTTTTTGGCTCAGGGGCCACATTGAATAAAAAAAATTGACAGACGGGCCGGGCCAGAATCAGATGGATGGAGAGTGTTTGTGTGAACCTGTCACGGGAGGACAATGTTGCGGACCCAAATGCAGACCACATGAGAGTATGAGTATCTGGTAAAACAGATTATTGGAGCCAAAGGGATGGTGGGGAGCCTGTGGTCCGCCACAGGGGGTGCTGGGCGGTGTGAGACCCGTGGCTCTACACTGGTCGACGGCGAGGCCGGCAGGGGGCGGTGTGAGAATATAACGTAAATGACTCAGCTTTTTTGTTCAACTCGCTGGTTAAATCTTCATCAATTTGTTCTACAAGCCGAGTCACTGTTCTGCGTGATAAACTCAATTTTTCAAATTTGTTTTTGCTCTCTGGACATAAGAGACCTGCTGTTCCTACCATACATTCTTTCAAACACTCTCCTTCAGAGAAAGGCTTGCTGGCTTTTGCTATTTTGAATGCTAGCAAAAAACTTGCCTTGGTGCTTGATTCTTGTATAGCAGTTTGGCGGAGAAAAATATTTTGCCGACTCTTTAAATTGGCTGCCAACCTCTTAGCAGTAGCCGCCCGTTCTGTCGTTGACTGTTGGCTAGCATAGTTAGCATGCTTGGCGGAAAAGTGGCGGCTAATATTGTATTCTTTGAATACTGCAATGGTTTCTTGGCAAATAAGACATACTGCCTTTGATCGTACTTCGGTGAAAAAATACTCAGTCCACTCATTAAAGACTCTGCACTCACTGTCGACTTGTCTTTTCTTGGGTCCACTCATTGTGACAGAAGGGATTAATGCAGGAGGCTGGCAGGAGGCTGACAGACAGAACCCTATATGTCACATGACATGAGCGCGCGAGGTGGCGCAGTTCCGTGGGTCGAATGTGGTTAGTTATGTTAGTTATACTGAGGAAAAATACTCTGCATGCAGCTGTCAGTTCATTTCACAACTCTAAAACTGTTGTAGTACAAACCCTGTCTCCAGCGACAGAAAGTGATTCATATTACCGTAATTCTTCTAAAGTTGACGCTTTACGACATAATTAAAAAGGATTCTGACCGCTAAGAAGTGGAGCTTTTCAGTGTTTTGCGGTAAATTACGGTAATAAAAAAAAAAGTGTCGCCCTTGTCTGTGGGATCAGTGGGGGAGGGGTGGAATTGACCAGCGCAGCACAGCAAGTGTTGCGTGTCGCTCCAGTTCAACAGAACACGGCAGGCAGCGGCCCGCACGGCGCGTACAAACTGCTGTAACGCCTCTCTGTTCCCGACTTGATTTTCCCAAAGCATGATGACCACAACAGACCAGCGTTGATGTTTCTTCATGCTTATTTATTGCACAGCGCACTTTTAGGCTTTTCGTGTGTGTGTTCTTCTGCAGCAAAGCCGTGTGCGCAGCAGAAGGCATTACAGCGGTCTTTCTGCTGCAGCAGAACACACACACGAAAAGCCTAAAAGAGCGCTGTGCAATAAATAAGCATGAAGAAACATCAACGCTGGTCTGTTGTGGTCATCGTGCTTCGGGAAACTGAACTTGGGAACGGAGAAGCGCTACAGCGGTCTTGACTATAACTTTTTTTAATTTATTTTTTTATGTTATAATAATTATAATACTCGACGGGCCGGATTAAAATGCCCCGCGGGCCGGATCCGGCCCGCGAGCCGTAGTTTGCCCACCTCTGCTCTAAACACAACTCAAACAATAACTAGGAGTAGGGGTTAGAGTTAGGGTTAATGTGAGGGCTTAAATGGCTACAATACTGAGTTCTGTACACATTTTAGACACTTACACTTTAATTTAGCACTTAGATGTTATGCTACTCTATACTTCTACCTCTCTATATTTCAGTGGAAAATTCTTCCCTTTTAAGTACACTTCACTTAGTGGAGTTTTACACAAAATACATACCAATACCAATTTATAAAATGTGAAGCAGTTATTGGGATTAGTCTACCCAACCCAGTAGATTTAGCTTCACCAGCAACAACAATAAAATGTTGCTTATGCTTCAGGTATGAAAATGAGACAAATAATAACATTGTAACATACAGAGGCATTCCGTAAGGACCTTGGAGAAGAGAAACGCGATGTGGTTAACAGCAACACAAATTAATGATAATACTAGACAGAAGATACCATATATTCTTTGTGATGTATTGATGAACCTATTTCTATAGTTCCGGCACAAACTTTGAATCTTGGGTTTGATATGTAATCATTATTTCAGTCCTGTGGAAATATAGAAGCTGTTTCATAGTTGATGCATGAAGTCTGGGGGAACCAGGTGTGTTTGATGTAAAGGTTTGGGTTTTGTTGGAGCAGATTTCTCCCTGCCTGCCTTATATTATGCGGACTGAATAAATAATATAACTAGGACTAAAACATTGCAGAAACACATGTACATCATGTGAAAAAGAGTAGCACATTTCAAAATCTTTCCCAGAGACTTGGTGTTATTTTGCTTTTCCTGGTTTCCAGTAGCTTGTGCAGCTGTTGTTGAGGAGAACAATGCAGCTCTTATTTCTTTCTTCCTATGGTTACTCACGAGCCACCTCCTCTGCCATATAAAACACTCAGTCAGTGTTCACTCAGTATTTCTTGGCAACGGACCTGTCTTTTCTTAGGGGTGTCACGCTGTAGCGTTGCTCCTACATTGCTCAAATCAAAGCCTAACAGAAGCAGAGAAAGTGAAGAAGGCTGAACAGACCCGAAGCCCTCCGAATCCCCCACCCACACACATTCCCATGCACAAATACACAAATAGACATTCACAGTAGCACACTAAAAGGTGCTTGCATCATAAAGCTGGGTCACTTGACTCTCCAGCTGTCTGTCCACCTCTCATCAGTACAGCCACACTAATAGGTGCTTCTTAGTCTCTATGTGGATACATACGGCTGTTGTCTAATAGAAAGTCTTTGAATAAACATGTCATTTCTACATGTGAGAAATCATTGGATACAAGGTGTTTTGACAACTGAGTCCTATCATCTGAACTCAATGTTAGTTATTACATCACAAACGGGCGGACCGTTGTCTTGACTTGCACAGTATAGACACAACTTGTTTTTCCCAGGAGGTGTTGGAGCTATGTTTTAACAAGCTGATAAGCAGACACAATGGCTGGAGTATTTTTTGTTTAATTGTTCCAATAAGCTCCCAGGGATATAATGTCCATTTTATTAAACCAATCCACTAACAGATACACAGTGATGATACTTGCATAATAATTTAAAACAAAAAGAACATTCTGATTCATGAGCTGCGCTGACCTTTTTTTTCTTTTTTCTTCTTCTTTTCTGCTAAGTGATCTGCCATAGAGCGACAACAGCTCCATTCAAAATGTAACATTATTTAGAAATGAAGCCAATAACCCGTTAAGATATATGAAACTCAATTGTGAAATGTTTGAGAAATTGGTGCCAGAGGGTTGTGGATTAATGCGGTCTCAGTGCCACTGCTGAAGATTCAGAAAGGGGAGGTACATATTTCAAATAAGAATAATGTTACAATGAAACCATTTGCAAACTTAAAGGGCACACACAACACACACACACAACACACAACACACACACACACACACACACAACACACACACACACACACACACACACACACACACACACACACACACACACACACACACACACACACACACACACACACACACTATCTCCCAGGCTTTGAAATTACATGATATAACAATTCTGTCCTTCGTGCTCTGCAGCTGAAGTCTGATATTTCATCCTTGATCCTTGTTGTTTTATTAAAGATTTAAACAAGTTTACATCTCCAACAAATACAAATTAGCCAATTTCTCTGACACCCACTCTGATCTAATGGGAAAGATATGAAGAGAAGAGGAAAAAAGAATGGAAGGAGAAACTGAGATTATGATGCTATATTATATTTCTCTATGTGAATTTAATACATTTAAAGAAAACATAATTTTAAGTTATCAGTGCGGAGGGGGGCAGTGCTACATTCTGTTGTATATGTATATGTCAGAATATAATCATATGGGAATTCAGTAAGCTGAAGAAATATAACCAAATAACTTCCTGCCATTATTGAGCAGCTGGATATAAGCATCTCCTTAAGCATTGCTTGTCTCAGTGTAATGTGTCCATGTTCGTATTAATACACATACAGTCTGAATGAATAGGAGACTTCTAGTAGCCTAACCATCTTGTACTTTTCCTGTAACTTTGTCGATCGGCTGCTTATGGCCGTTGCTTTATCTTCCGCATTTGCCACATTTAATTTCTCTGTCTCGTTCTGTCGTCGGCTCTTATGTCTCTGCATCCTCAAAGTCAATCGATTATCTTCGTGGCTAAGGTTCTTGCTCTCATCCGACGCGTTGGGTATCTATCCTTGGCTCTCTGACCTGGGCCAACCCCCACCTCACCCAGTGGCTCCTTCCGAACTTTGATGGCAGCATCCATATCTATGTCACCAGTCTGACACTGTCTGTCCTG
The DNA here is from genome assembly GCF_910589615.1 of Taurulus bubalis. NCBI lineage: Eukaryota > Metazoa > Chordata > Actinopteri > Perciformes > Cottidae > Taurulus > Taurulus bubalis. Next base: position 14,845,042 of record NC_136592.1, on the reverse strand, counting down.
CATCAATAAACATTTGGGGAAGGCAGATTTTTTTAGGCTGAATAATTTATATTGCTTGATTAGAAACTCTATCCTGAGTGGAGGATCTGGTTGCTTGTATGTTTGTCTTGGATCTTTACAATAAAACATGACCCAGTCTGATTAGAAAGTCCAGTGCCGCAGAGCTTGTTGGGTGTGTGTATGAGTGTGTGATTGTGTGTGTGTGTGTGTGTGTGTGTGTGTGTGTGTGTGTGTGTGTGTGTGTGTGTGTGTGTGTGTGTGAAACAGTGAGAGAGAGACAAGAGTATTGGATATATAGTTTAGTTTAGTTCTGAAGTGGCTCTGGAAGAGAAAACATAGTAAAGAAAAACTATTAAGACTTAGCATTTTCATTAGACCTTCACTGAAACACACACACACACACACATACACATACACACACACACACACACACACACACACACACACACACACACACACACACACACACACACACACACACAGACACACACACACACACACACACACACACACACACACAGACACACACACACACACACACACACACACACACACACACACACACACACACACATAAAACTGTCTGTTGTGGGCGTGTTTAACACAACATCTTTGTTGTCACGCTGCTCACTGAGACATCTTAGCCTTAATTATAGCTACAGCGAATTGTCAGACTGTAGAGGAGCAGTTCTGTATGATTTAATGAATCACAGTTATACAGAATATTATTTATTTAATTATAACATTTGTTTGTGTCAATTGTGACAGTAATCCCAAAAATTTGAATAATACAAGCCTATCAAATTTCATTTATATGTGAACTTCAGATTCCCAGTTACTGGTTGCTGCTGAATGTGTGCTTGAGTCTTTTATAGTTGAACAGTCTTTTAGTTTAGTTTATGTCAGCAGTTTATTTCATCAATTTACTAAAGTTGTTGTTACAGTAGCACATTCACTCAATGGGGCGCCACTAGCGAAAAATAGAAACATTTCACTGACAGGGAAAATAAAAACTTTGAGCCATTATCTTCATTTTAAATGTGCCTCTGTACCAACAACTTGTGGTTATTTTTCTTATGATCTGGACCCATCTGAAAAGGATACTAAACTTTAACTTTAAAGTGAGGCATTCTTCCAACCCAATACGTCAGTTTTACAAATTGCAGATGAATATTCTGCATGTTCAAAATCTGAAACCTTACAGTTGATATAGAGGCAGATACGAGGCAAGCGTCTGGCAGGCCCTGTTGTCCTTCATTGGGCCGCTTCTCTTTGTGTTTAAGAGGGACAGAAGAGAGAGCAGAGCGCATCATGAACTTCTCATCATGCAGGAGCAAGGAGTGTCTGTTTGGGCTGGGGAGGGGGTGTTATGTTCATTAGCGCAGTCAAAATGCCTGGAGGCATAAGCAGAGGAGGAGTGAGGGAAGGAAAGCAGGGAGGGAGGGCTGGCTTGTATGGAAATTGACCAGTGTGCTGTAACTGTTCATCTGGTGGAGGCCTTTGAAGTGAGCTGTTCAACACTGCAGCCAGCCTTGTTCTTGATAATTGCCTAAATGATCTCCGTGGAGCGCAGGGTGGTGTTACAACTGAACTAATCCAGGGGCAACCCGCTGATTTGACATAGAGCTCTACGCTATGTCAGTCTCCCCCCCTCGCCCAAACAACAGCCTATCTTCCATTCTGTTTCGTCTGTTTATTAGATGAACACAGCAGGGGGTGTCATGGTAGTGATGTGGGTTCTGGAGGCGAGGTGGAGAGGGTGCGGGGGGTTCTGTTTGTTGTAGAGATGATGCCCTCTGTGCTTCCCAAGCTTAGCCACACGCTTAACCCGCACTCCTTGACATCATACCCTCCGCTCGCCCCCATTGATATGTAAATGAGCAGCGGCCCCGTTTGCAAATGAGGGAGGAATAATTAGTCAGGAGCACTTAGCAACAACAACAATAATACACGCGTCTGATCCAGGCTGAGCTGCTCTCTTTGTCATTTGAGCTGCTGCTGGCAATCAGACAAGCCCCCTACCCTCCCTTCTCCCTCCATCGCAGCACCAGAGACACTGGTGGGTGGTGGGGCATCCACAACAAGTCCAGTGTTTGGCCTTTTGCAGCCTCACTAGGATTTAGGGAGCCAGTGGAGCATGGAGGCCAAGCAGAGCCCTAGGCCAAGAGCACCGAATACAGAGCCCAGCCTGGGTTGGAGACCTCTCTGGTATGCAGGGAGGTCATAGCAGAGAGCGAACTGAAGAGGAAGTAATGTGGATACCCAGAGACCTGAGCTTTACAGGTCCTGAAGGAAGAAAGAGCACCGTCACACACATGTCCATGAAAAAGGCAAGGCTTAAGTGGAAAAATGAAAGTTCAATTCAATTCTCAGTGAGCAAAGTACCATGTTAATGTGTGTGTGTGTGTGTGTGTGTGTGTGTGTGTGTGTGTGTGTCAGAATGAATGAGCGCAAAGGAGAACATGAGTAAGTAACAGAGAGAAAGTTGACAGAAAACAAAATGGCCGATGGGAGAAAAAAAGAAACAGCATCCATTTCGGGAATATGACTCAGTACCTTGACTGGGAAAAATAGATTATTATGTCAAATTTACATACAGTGCCAGTGCTTCAAAGAGACGGGTGTCATGTTAGTGCTCCGGTGCCAGGCGTAATGAAGAGCCCCCCTCCCACTGTCCCAGGACAGGCCCAGTGGCAGGGTATCAGGTAGACTAAGGTCCCATATAAAAGCGGCCCCTATGAATTATAAATCATAGGCCACTGGAGCCACAGCCTGTGGGATACAGGGGGGGTAAGAGGGACCATATTCCCGGAACAAAGAACAGCGATGGGAGGGGGTAAGGTGGAGAGGTGGTGGGTTAGTATCATACAGGAAAAGTTAAAGAGAATTCAATGGCGTGTCGTTGTTGTCGTCTAAAATAAGTAATATCGCTGCGGTGATGATATAATATTTTCAAACTTACTTCAAGAGTCCACATGTGTATTTCTTAATTTACCTGTTCATTTCTAACTAGAGAAATGTTTTCCACATGTGCATTGTACCTCATGTGGAGGCCATAGGAAGGGCATAGATTTCTGAATATTTTCTCCACCATTTTGCGTATTGGCACACACACGCACACGCACATGCACACACACACACACACACACACACACACACACACACACACACACACACACACACACACACACACACACACACACCGTGCATGTGTTCAGCTTTTTGTGAGTGTTCATGTAAAAAGATTTCTGAACCAGCTGGAGTTTTCTGGTCCTCCCCAGTGGTCAGTGGGTTGTAGGCCTGGTTCAGTCAGAGGTGATTGAATAGAAATATTGTTTTTTTTCTTCTTTTTGGGGGGGAGGGCATGCTGATGAAAGGTTGATTGATATGGTGTCAGGCGCTCTGTGATGGATTAAATTGTGTGTGCAGACGTGGCCCTGGCCAGTCATGGCTGTTGCTGCCTTTTCCGCCAGCCACTGCTGCGGCAGCTTTAAGAAAATTTGATTTTCGCAGCTCAGAAACACACGGCAGCCCCTTTCTCTCCGCTGCCTGACTTCCATTTAGTTTGAGAGTGCACAAGTGATTCTTTATTGGATGAAATCTGCGCCGGATTGGATAAAGTGTTAGAGCGCTGAGCCATCTATCACTATCACCGCCCCAGCTCCAGTTTCATTTTAAAAGAAAAGAATGAAAGCAGAAGAAAAAGAAAAGAAGAAAAAGAAAAACAGACAGCCATAGGATGTTGGAGATTTGAAAATTAACTGTGGCAAGGAAAAAAAAAATCTATCCTCAAACCACTGAGCCTGTTTCCTCTGTTGGAGGATACCATGCTTTTTTTCACTGTAGAGATGCCTCCAAGACTCAGGAGTCTCTCAAGCTCTCCTGTCTCTCTACTCTCATAATGTCTGCCGACCATCCGGCTCCAGCCCACACCTGTTCACGCCCTGCTCTATAGATCTAGTTTGTGTCATAGTTGTAGCTTTTTCCTCCCCTTCACACAACTCTGACATCTTATGATAGACTAGTACAAACAGGGACATTTTGTTGTTTCGTTATCAGGTCTAGCGAATCATTTTTCAACATTTGTTAAAACTGGATGACATGTTATGTTACTGAATGTCTGTTGTAGCTTAAGACTTCCGTGCGACTAGAGCAACATGATACTGGACTTAAAGTAGACGCTATGTGACAAAACTGTAGCATTGAAGGAGCTGGTTCGCTCAGGTTGCTCTTGCAGTGAACCCATTTTGAAAGGTTGAGAGGCGACAATTCACCAGCATCCATGCCTGATATGTTTTCTGATTTGTTTTGTCATATCAGATCTTTTAAAGCAATGAATGCTTTTTAGATAAGCATATAGTTTGGGTTTGCGTACACCTTTTAAAACTAAGCTGATAAAAAAACATCTTGGATCCATTTATTCATTACATTGAATATATTTTTTGCACTTGCAGATGTCTAGCTCATCCAAAAAAGACATGCTTATGGTGAGATATTTTGCATAGGAAGTTTAGCATTGCATAGCTGTGACAGAAATATATTTATTCTTGGTGTGACAGATCAGTTAGATTGAAGAGGTTGCTCTTGTGCTCGCTGACGGTTGGAGGAAAACAGTGTGTGACAAAGCCCCTGACCCCACACACCACAGACCCCAACCTACACAGGTTTAGTGACACTCATCAGGCCTGCATCTCCAGGCCATAGCCCAGTCCATCATGGCTCGGTCTAAAACCTGTGAATTAGTCAGATGTGTTTGTTTGTGCACATCGGCCCATCTCACTTCCATTCATTTTTTAACACTATCCCTTATATCCCCCTGTCTGTCCATTAGTGCTCTGCTCTATGAAGCAAATGGCCATGGATTTACCTCGGGGCAATGCAGACGAGAACATCGGAAGGAAGGAAGAGATGAAAAAAAGAGCTGGGGTAAAAAGGGCGGCAAAAATTGTGAAACTCCTATGTGTTTCATTTCATCTTGCATAATTCATTCTGAAATGCATCTTGGATGATGTAAATCTGTTCAGAGGTATCCTATCTTCCAAGCCTTTACCCTTAAATGTCTCTGTGGTTGGAGTGTCCTGAGGCAGTTTGGACCCAGCAGCCTTCCCCACCCCCAGCCTTAATAAATCATTATAGAGCAGAGCTGCACTTATCAAGCTGGTCGGAGACCTCTAATGAGCGTAGGGACCACGACTCCTCACAGCCCCAGAAATATTTTATTAAGAGCACATTTAAACACACACTACTCAGGATGCATGACCATATCAGTGAGACCCCCGTATCCCATCTGCATCATGAATAGCATGCCCGAGACCTCAGACTGTCTGTGGAGATCCACACACTGCTTAAGCTGTGATGCAGCTAACTCTTCTAGTCTGACTGGTCTGCTGGCCATCGCTGAGTGCCCTCTATGGAGCGCTTGGATTATTTCCTGGATCCCGATGGCTCCCATGGGACCTTATGACCTTTGCTCTAATGCTCTGGTTATGATGGCCCTTCAGAGAAGAGAACATACTTGCAAGTCAGACTCAGGTCGTCTCTCTGAATAATGTACTTCAGTTTCGTGCTTTTTTGGTTTCGTGCTTTATGGTTAAAATCGTGCTTTATGGTTAAAATCAAATAGGCAGAGTTATGAATATTGACGCTCGTCTTCGATGTAAACATTGGCCAAGACTCAATTCAGGATTTTGCCAAAGTATGAATGTTTTTGATTTGATTTGAATGAATCTCTTTGCCCACTGATTTCATTATTCTTTTAAACAAAATGTTATGCCAGTCAAATAGCTCCCTCTTCTCTATTCTCACGTTGAATTAATTGAAGTGAACCATGGGCTTAAATTGCTTTTCCAATTCTACAAGAGAAACACTTGGACACCATTTAGCCAGCTTTGTTCAATCAGTTTTGTGATTGTCTGAATTGTTGCTCGTATTGATGCCCCTACCTCCTTCTGCTTCATGGATCGTGGTTATCTGGATCATGGACCATGCCTACTACTCATTATATGAATAATTTCTGTCATTCATTGAATGTGCTGTAACTCCGTTACGCTATTCATTCTGGCCACATGACATCTATTGCTTCTGTCCATCCGGGGAGAGGGATCCTCCTCTGTTGCTCTCCCTCAGGTTTCTTCCCCTTTTTTTCCCTGTGAAAGAGTTTTTACTATCTTTATTTGGGGGAGTTTTTCCTGATCTAATGTGAGGTCCCAGGACAGGGATGTTATGTGTACAGATTGTAAAGCTCTCCGAGGCAAACTTGTGTTTGTGATGTTGGGCTATATAAAATCAATTTAATTGAATTTAATTGAAATTTAGTGAGTGAAATCACTTGTAAAAAAAATTATAAATGCAATATAAACCAGTAGATAAGACATGTTGAGGTACAATGAGAATTTGAAAGAGATCCTGTCACAGGTTAAGGCCAGTCTCTAGGCATAGCCTGCTATCATTAAATCAATGCTCCACCATTAAAAAATACATGACTTGGGACAATGGCAAGTAGATTGTTAATGCATCATTTTTTTAAAAGTTAGAAATTACTTCGACCGCTGAAAAATGTGCTCAGAATGAGCAAAGACTCACTGACGGTAATAATAAAAGGTAAGAAAGTCTTTCTTTTACGTTCCTTTTAAGTTTCCAACATCCAAGAGTGCAGAAAACTAGTAAGAAAAAAAATCATTACGCTGTTGTTTCATCTGAGTCTTTTCTTCCCCAGCACAGAAACACAAGGCTGATTAAAGATGACTAAAAACTATAACCGACCAAGCTACCTACTTCTTCTCTTTCCTCCTCTCTTCAATTTTTATTTTTAATGGAATATCGGCCCCAAGCTCGTTTACTCAGAAACAGAGGGATATAAATGTTTTAAAATTTAACCAAAAAAGAAAGGGAAGAAAATAGAATGGAAGCAGGAAAGGATAGGTAATATGAGAAAGATCTTAATCTTAATAATTCATAAAGCAGTCCTTCAATTCCCCTTTTCTCTCTGCTCACTGGTGTTTGATGAAGATACAGACGTTCTCTCTGCTTGGCTCCAGCAAGGTAAATGTTGTGCGGTGTAGATAGGGCTCCGATAAGGCCATATATGAGACACTTAACAGGGTGAGTGGGAAAACGGCATTACCTAGGCAGAACATAGGGGAGAACAGTAGGGCAGGACAGGATCAAAAACAAGGTTAGAATGGCAGGAAAGGCCCAAAGAGAAACCAGGCAACAACTGATTGTACCACCTGGGGTCGCAGGGTCAGTGAAAGGGTGGGACATGGCCACTTAAAGCCTTGAGAACCTATGTTTGCTTATGTAGAAAATCATTTGGAACCAAAATGTCACTTGCTTTGTTGAATTTCACAAGCATGAAGCATTGTCATTTGTATTATTTCGGTGACGTGTAATTTATGGGTGAGGACTCATCCAACACTGCCTTTCTGCACAAGACATCTTGCACATGTTTTAAATATATATTTGTTGTGCACACATTGTATAATTTCTGTCCAGAATTCATAATGAAATGTCAGTGGTTTGTAAAAGTAGACGAGAAAATGGAAAGGATGAGAGTGTAGAGCGAGATGAGGAGGACTGAAGAGGGCTTTTCTGCTCTGTGGTGCAGCCCTCTGATCTCCTTTTAAGTTGTGGCCCAGCATGCTCAGCAACACAGCCAGTCAAACCTGCAGCCCCCCAGGGTTCAAGCTCTGCTCAAAGGGCTCTCTTCTCTGAGGCTCCTCTGCCTAACCGCCAGGCCACGGCTCCTTTCCACCTCAGTGATCACACACACTCCCCGACGAGGACTCGCATGTTGACACTGTGTTTGAGGAAGCGTTCTGTGATAATGTTCCAGTATTGATCAGCTATCTGTGATGTTAGCTGTTGGAAAAGCGACCTGAGTTCAATCTGGAATGATTGTTAATGCTGGATAGGCGGCTCAGCCTGTGGTCTGGCATAGTGGGGGTGATGGTGTTGGGGTCCCAGGGTTCACCAAAGGTGAGGGGCCCTCCCTCCCATCTGTAGTCCTGGGAGTCAAGTTCAGCCAGAGGGTCTATGGGGGACTGGAGGTCTGGACGCCATGTCCATCTGGATCAATCTGCATACAGAGGCCAGCTGACTGAGACAGCCCGTCCTGGTTAGTGACGGGAGAAGATGGTTGAATGGGATGGTTGATTTGGGAAATGTGATTTTTCTGAGCACTAGAGAACTGAACTGCTAGCCTTTACATTTGCTTAATGCAATGCAAATTGATTTTCAACATCACCATCACTGCTTATTTCTCACTGGTTCATGTTTATTTAACTTCCAGTATGTATGCAATTGAAGTATGTGGTCAATAATTACTTTATTTAAAAAAAAAAGGGAAATGACACTAAAATAAAGTGGCAGCAGACTTGTAACTTTGGAACTTAAATTAACGCTTTAAAACAAATTAAAGGGCATTTGAATATAATTAAAACATGTTTTTCTCTTAGGCTGTATGCTGTTTCCAAGTCAATGTCATGCATTTGTGAGTGTGTGTGTGTCAGTTTAAGTCATTCATGAGAAGGTGCAGAGGCCAGGCACACTGCCGACGCTCATATGCATCTCTTTATTGTCTATTGTGTGTAATCAGTCCTCCCGCTTCTCAGTGTGAGACTTTTGACCTTTTTTATTTTGCTGTCCATTTTCAGCTGCCCCGCCACCTAACAGGCATTAGCCGACTGAACAGATGTGCAGGGGGCAGTCTCTGAATGCTAATGAGGGCTTCTCAAACAACAAATCCTTTTCATGGCTGGCATGACAGAATGAGAAAAAGTAGTTAAAGGCAGGTTGAGTCCAGTTTTTAGACAAATCATTGATTTATATATTTAACATTTTTTTAAATTTAAATAAGCTTAAATTAGCCTAAACTCAAGAGTCAGTCATAGGTCACGTGTGTGTGTTTGTGTGTGTCTGTCTGTGTCAATATGTGCATGTGACTGTGCGCGTCTCCAACAAGCAAGTGTGTGCATGTGCGTTGTGGCCGTCTGTGTGTCTGTGCATGTGTGTCCCCAGGCTAGACAAAGCATGCTACTCCTTGGCAGTTCCCCCTCTGTCACAGCAGAGGCCTCAGTGTGTGAGTGTGAGTGTGTGATCAATCTCACGTGGACCAGTCATGGTGTCAGGGCAGCAGTGGATTTGACTCTCTCTCTCTCTCTCTCTCTCTCTCTCTCTCTCTCTCTCTCCCTCTCCCTATCTCCCTCTTCTCTGCTCGTCTCCCATATCTCTTCCTCTTTCTCTTCTCCATCCATCCTTCTCTTTGACTGTGGGACAGTAGGAGTGCCGGGTCAGGAACGAACCTATTGTAGAGCACCCATCTTTTTGGAGAATAATTAATGCATGCCAAGCTGGAGGGCTGATCCCGCCACCGGACTGCTCCAACCAGGTACCTGTGCGTTCCTTTTCTGTGCAGCTGCCATGCTCGGTTTCACTTTGTCAACTGACTGATTTGCTGACCGGCACGCACTCATGCTTTTATTTTTTCACACTGTCTTCCTCCCTCCCCTCGTCGCCCCCCCCCCCCCCCCCCCCCCCCCCTCCCCTCTCCCCCTCACACTCTCTCACACACTCTCTCGCCCTCTCCCTCTCTCTTGCTCTCTTAAACACACACACACACACACACACACACACACACACACACACACACACACACACACACACTAACTGTACACATAGCAGTACTCACATGCACGCCCATTACTGAGTAACTTTTAATAGTGTTTGCTGGTGAGAGAATAGTGTGGGTTTACAGGTTTACAGGTGTAGACTTAGAGAGACACGTTGTATGCTCTGAGGTGGCAAATGTCATGTTTTTCAAGTTGAAGTGGGTTGTCTTTACTGCTCTGGGCTGTACCAGGTGCTTCTACACCTCTGATCGCCTCTGATCGACTTTCTCAAAGGTTACAGCGTTTCTCTTTTCTGTGATTTTGTGTATTTGATGTGTTATTCCTCGCTGAGATAAAAAAACGAAATATGAGGCAAACTATGATGATTCTAAAGCAGCTAAAACAGTTTGACTGCTTTGCAACATTGTTACTGTTTACCCTGAAGTGGTTACTGAAAAACTAAAAAACACAACCATTAAAAAATATATTTAAATAAATACTTTTTAAATGTATGTCCTAATTTTTTATAACATTAATACTTTCTGGTTATAAACATCATGGGGCAATAGTTACTAGAGACAGCCCTGACTGTTTGCTCGATTATTGGTTTATTCTGTTTATATAATCATTTAACAGGCGTTCATCATATTCATATTTGGATTTACAGACTGGATCAACTTTCAGAGTCCTGTAAGCATGAAGGCAAGCAGCTACTTCACAGATTTGAGGAAAGAGGAAAAGGTGTTCCCTGTAAATGTCACTTTCATTTTTAGATGAGATATTTTTCCAAAGGGTCAGCACAAGAATTCATGGGTGCAGCTCTGGAAGCTTTGAGAGGGGGTTCGTTTGGAGAGTACACGCAGGTCTTTCACAAATCTCAACCTTTTTCTGTTTAAGTACCCACTTGTCAAGTGTGTTTATACTGGCATGGTGTTGTACAGTAATATAACTTAAATACGTCAGTATTCTACTTATTAGATGAGGCTAGGTGACCCATTTAGAAGTTGTTTTAAACTTAATTTACACACACATACACACTAGTCCACAAGGTTAATGGCTGACAAATTAACCCCTGCAGCATTATCTTACAAATGGCCTGCAGCATATGATAACCTATAATCAATATCACCAATTATGTGTCAGACAGAGGCTATTGGCCGTGACCTGTCTCTCATGAAGAGACTTTCTGAGGAAACAGGATCTCTTCCACTATGCAGATGCAGGATCTTTCCCCTTCTGATGTCATTACAGACACCTGGGACCACCTATCACCCACGGACTGCATCTCCTCATCTGATTCTGTTGCTTCATAACCTTCTACTCTTCTTCCTCATCTTCATCTTTGTATCATCTGCACCTTCGTCTTCTTTTTATTTTTATTCATGTTCTTGTTTCTCTCTCTCTCTCTCTCTCTCTCTCTCTCTCTCTTTCTCTCTCTCGCTCTCTCTTTCTTTTTTAAAGCCAGTCTGGTCTGTCTAAAGTGGATTTATAAAGTGTGGATGTCCCTTCAGTAACAATAATGCTATAATCTCACACATATTTTCTCATAACATGAAAATCTATCTTAAACTTCTATAGGCAACACTGTTTCATCCCTCAAAATACCTGAAACATATTTTACTAATTACTATAAATCTTAGATAATATCTTTTGTATTATTATTGAAGTGACTTGTGTCATATACAAACAATGATTTCAGATATGTTTGGTCCTAATATTTACGTACTTCAATACATTACTTCAGTTAAGAGTTATCATCTCCTGTACAAATCATCACAGGAATATGTTGCAAAGACTGGCTTCTAGTTGCATTTGAAACTAAATCATGTGATTGTGTTCATTCCTGAAAGCACCTTACACAATGGCAGTGAACAGGTCTTCTCACATGCCATTACATAATTAATTTGGCAAGGAAAAAATAGATATACATAAACAAGCATTTTACTGTAATTGTTGCTAAATGTTTTTCAAATAGGTTTCCATTAACTGCAGACTCTATACATCCCATATAACATAATGCACGGTTTCAGGCTGTTAATGAATAAGTTGACCTACTTTGACCAACAGTCTTGATCACTGCAGTGTTACAGCTGGTGCATTTTTTTTTATTCAAAAGAAGTGTAAATAAGAAGAATGTAGTTTGTGTGACCAAAGCTTTTGATTGCTTGAAGTAACGAACACGTGTGTCTATGACCTTCAGCACGGAACCTGCGATATAACAGTGCAACGTTTCAGCTTTGAAAGGTAAAAGTCGTTGATTCGTATGTTTTTATAATTTAAATGGCATGTAAAAAAAGACTGAGGCACATATGAGCCATTCATATATTTATAAAATGCGCGACAAGGCTTGTAAAACAATGTGATGGAAGGGCAAGTTTAATTCGAGGTTTCTGCTTTAAATTAAAGTTAAAGGTAGAAGTCGTCGTGACGTTTTTAATTATTTTTTTTGGACAGGGATTTACTGTTGTTAAATTCCTGTCAATAGTGAATATTAACAGATTAGTTTCGACTAGAAATCATACAATGTCTGCATGGCACCTTCGATAAACCGCACTAATGAATTAAAGCCACGCTTATCTGATCATTTAGAATTGATTTTAATATTCATATTATTTAGAACTGCTTCGGGCCGGCAGAGAGGACAGACAGCAGGCTGCAGTCTGATCCTCTCGGGTCGGTTACTGGTCATTGGCTGCAGAGACCTTGAACTTCACCGGGGCTGCTGGGGTTTCATGCGGGGGGCAGCTGAGCATGTGCCTCATGAAGTGCTGTGACAGCCAGCGCAGAGTGTGTGACGCACGCGGCTATATAGGGACGAGTAGCCACACAAGTAGTATTATTTATGTTTGTATACGGACTATTTTGTAATACTTTTTTTAAAGTTTGTTTTACTTCTGTCGTAATTATGAATTTGCTGGTTTCCTTTGATTCATTTATTCAGTCAGTGGCCTGCATTCATGTCATTAGCTGCAGTAATGAAGCGATACAAATAAGTTGGAGAGATTCATTCAGAAATCATAACCAAAATTGATTAGAAAATATTTCCAGGATGTTATTTCATGTTTACATTTATTTCGTAATTTTCTCTAATAAAAAAATATCTGCCATTTCCACAAGTCAGCCTGCAGATGGTTTCAGCTGTTGCGACCTATACAATATTCAGCCCGGAATAAGGTAAAAGTGGTCTGTATGTACGAATCAAAGGGGGGACCTTAATCCACCCGAACCCCATCCAGACTCTTCCTGCTCTAGACCTGCTCCACATTTAGGCCCAGCTTTGCCCTTCGTGGATAGGATGGCACAGAGGGCTTACTGTAACCAAAATAAATAGAAACATGCAGCCGAATAAGTATTTATTTTGCTCTTTTATGAATGACGTGGTGGTGCTTTCACCGTACTTTTTTTTTCTTCTTCTCCAAACGGACTATTTTGTTTCCTGAATGATAATTAATTATTGGTCAAACAATCTCGCGAGTATAGGTTAATTTACCTTCTGCTGTGATTTTTCAGGTTTCTGTTTTTGATGCACATCAATTCTATCTCTGTGCGATATGTCAGTTATTGCATATGACGTCATGTCAGAAATCCCTTTAGTATTTGAATGACTGATCGTAACTCCTAATAGTGTAGACTAAATAACCATTATTATTTATTTTCCATGAGGAAAGAAAGGGAGTTGAGACTAAGGTGAGAGATAAATAAATGATGTTTCAAGTTGAAACTTGAAAAAAAAAACTGAATGAATAAAACGTCTGATGTGGCAGGTCCCAATTATGATTTGTTTGCCAAAACGTAGTCAAAATAAGGCAGATAGCTTTCGCTTTAATATCCAGATTTGCAGTTGTTGTTTAGACTTTTATGAAATGTTTTGTTGGAGGGTCACATGACGCCCTGTAGATCATAAACAGTTGGCTTTTACTTACGCTTCACGGAACCGGTAAACATTTTGCATGACGATGACAGGTGCCGATATATGGAAACTATATATACTTATTTTTGTACGTATTCACACCATACATTGCAGTCATTCTGTTTATTAACGCACTATAATGCATTGACATAATTAATTAAGATTAATATTTAAAACAAACACTGATATTTATTGTTTTAATGTTGGGCAAAATAAAATGCAGGCCTACCATGTTGCTCACAAGGCTGGGCCTAATTGTTGTATTCATGCTAACAAGTGGCCTATTAGAATATAATGAATATTAAATAGAAGGAATAAACTTGTCAGATTCAATTGGATCACTTGCCAAATTCCACAACAGTTGGCCTTCGAGGCAATTAATACCAGCTATTACCCCGCGATAAAGCCTAATTAGCCCCGATTAGTCCAAAAGGGGAGGGGGTGGTGGCGCTAATTGAAAAAGCCTTCAGAAAAGGAGATTGTGTATTGTGAACACGGGGTCCTTATAAGCATCTCTCGGTGGTATATACCATTCACATTCAAATGAGAGTGACAAAGTTTGGCACAGAAACAAGCACACGTCCGCCTCCCGGCCTCCCAGTCTGCCTTTAAAAAAAGAAAAGAAAAAGCGCTCCGCCTTTTGTTAACCTGACACGTGTTTAGAGGAGCGTTATTTGGTTAATTCGGGAGGAGGATGGCAGCGTGCCCGACAGCTTGGAAACCCAGCCCCAAACACGAAAAATTAAAATGATATTCTATGATTTTTTTTTGTCTTTTATCTGACATGAAATTATAATATAACGCCCACAGACAGGCACGCACGCACACATACACACGCGCACTCACTCAATTCGCGCACTCGAGCCAACAAAAGCGCTCGTACAAGAATAATCTCATTGAAATAAAGGGAGGGAGTGTGTGTCAAGAATGGACTTTAAATGCATTTAATCTACAGTATAGAGAGCAGAGCCTTGCACCTGTCTCCCTCTCGCTGGAGATCTGCACCCCTCCTGCTGTCGACATTGAGGAGTCGCTCTTTGTGTGTGTGTGTGTGTGTGTGTGTGTGTGTGTGTGTGTGTGTGTGTGTGTGTGTGTGTGTGTGTGTGTGTGTGACTAGCCATGCATGTCATATTTTCGACCGAGACACACGCAAACGACGCCTTTCCTGCGGCATGTGTCTCTTTCTTGTGCATTGCAGTGAATATGTGACCTAAATAACCATTTCATTGTCTGTTCCTGCTTTTAAACTTCTCATAAGAAAAATCTGTAATTTTGCACGTTTTGTTGTATCTTCCCCCCTCCCACTCCATGATGTAGTCCTCTATGATGAGTGTAATATTAACATGATAAGGAGATGTCAATGAAAAGCTCTATACCTGACTGAGAAGAGGGCTCTGTGATGCTGGGTCTAATGTAATATTAATGCATGCAGGGCTTGTTTCTTATCGGGAAAGATCTCTCCAAAATTGTCCTCCACAGGGACCCACTTAGAGTGAAGCACACATAATAGAAATGATCACTCTTTTTTAGCTTGCATTTGAAATATATCACTTCACTTCATACAGTAAGTGACAAGCATTTGAAAAGCCTTGTTCATAGGCCTAGCATATATTGTTGGGCTAATGGAAGCATATTTTCTAGTTAAATTTACAAGCTAATTTTTAGCTTCTATAAAACAGCAATTTATGATGAAAAAACAAAGCTTAACTTGCCCAAAATGAAGAAAAAAATTCAATCAAATTGTACATGTTCATCTATAATGTTTTCCATCATAGATATATAATGGAGGAAAACAAGCAACAACAACGAAGTCATTAGAAATAATTTAAAATAAGCATATAGACCAAAAACATTTTCACACATTAGGCTTTTACTTTTGTTGTGATTCATCTGAAATTCATTTGATCTTTTTCTGTCAATTAAAGATATTTTTACATTGCCCAATATTCATATTTTTTTATTCATGTATAATAACTTGAAGGGAAAACAAATCTACAAATGGCCTGGAAAGTCTGAATATTAATCTACATTTTGACTGAATCCTTTTCTTTCCAGACCAGTTAAGATGTAATTAAATGAAACATTTTGTCAGTTGGAGGTATTGATTGAAGGATTTTGAAGGTGTAAGTAAAATGGAGCGTTGATGCTACTGCTCTGGGCTGTACCCTGTGAACGCAGAGGACCCAAGGATAATGAGGCTTAATACCGCCTGAGACAGGGCCTCCTGCCGAATAAATCCCAAATTACACCCCAAACCAAGTGAACATTCTCCTGGGGGCCACAAGGTCAAGTGCACGACCCCTGACCCCAGAGAGTCTGGGTCTTGAGAGAAGGTGATGCAGGAGGCTGAACATGGCTGCTGATGAAGGCGAGGGAAGAGCCTGGACCTGCTTGTTGTCTCTCTCTGCAGCCTGCTGTCCTCAACTCTGCTCCTCCCTGCTTGATTTTAGCCAACGCTCCATCTATTATTTAGCAGACTTATTAAAAGTTATTTCAGAGCCATCGGGTCCTGCCAGATGACCTGAGAAACGAGGCCTCCTGAGTGGCCAGACAGACTGGAAAATTCAAATGGACACAGTGGAACTGCTAAAACACACAGGCTCAAAACAAACAGCAAACACTGCCTGCATTATTAAGAGGTGCATTCACTATAGGAGAAATAAGAGCTCTTCAATATTTCACAAGTGCAATTTCAAATATAGATGAATGTTTAATTAAAGCCAACTTTTGCAGTATATAAGAGAAAACTAAATGAAAGCATGTAACAGTAAAAAACATTTTAGCATGGTACTGAAATAAATAAGAAAAGTACTTTCACAAATATACATCATTCAGTGTATTATATAAGCAAAAATCATACAAACAAGCTGTATGCCCAAACTCTACCAGATTTGTACCTATAAAGCAGAAAGTAGCCATTATTGTGAAATGTGAACAATAAAGTTTCAAGCGTTGCACTATTTTAAATTTAGATTTATTTTTGAAACAGCTGTATATATATTTTATCTGTGAGTATCTAAATACGACAACAATAAACTAGAAAAGCTAAGAGAAGATGATTTAATTTTCTATTAGATACATCATTTTAATTTCCCAAACAATAAAAGCAGCACTCAATTCAAATGGATTGACTTATCCTTCGGAAACCAACTTAACCTATGTCTTGACACAGGTTTGCCTCGGTCTGGGCATAGTTTTGAATATTCATATCTTTGTTGAAGAAGCGTGACATAACCTTTTCCCCCTTAATGGGATGTGTGCACATGCACTTCCCAGCTGTGTCTTGAGAGGGAGGGGCTATTATGTGGCATTGGGTGGGTGGGGGGTGAACGGTATAGAGCAGGAGCTGGCCGAGGCGGAAAGGTCAGGGGAGGCAGGAGACAGGCGGGCTGGCCGACTGCTGAAGCTTTGAACCTAACAGATGGTGAAGGTTAGGTGACGTCCCCTCGCCTGGCCTTTCCTCAGTAATTGAGGATAATTTGAGCACCAAAGAGAGCAGGCCTGTCCACTGTCAGGCCCAGAGAGGAGAGACGAGGTTAATATGAAAATGATTTTGCATTACGGCTGGCTTTGTGAGGCTGGCCGCAATCCTAATCCTGGCCTGAGGCAGCGGGAATGAAGAAGTGTCACCCTGGGTCCAGGCGCCACGCCACGCACATGAATACATCTCCAACTCATGGCCCTCTGCCCCCCATTAACCAGCACTCTGCCAGGACCGATTACACACTCCCACTCAGGAGCCAGGCAGGCTTTGGGGGCATTTTAGGGAGGCTTGGGAGTGAACTGACATCACCCTTTATCCCATAAGAACAAAAGAGGTGCAGGAAGGCCATGTGATATCAACAGGGTTGTTCACCTCTCCCCACAGCTTGCTGAGCACATTACTCCCTCTTTCCGACTGAACTCGGGTCAGAATCAATTTTATTAAAAGTTATTATCTTCTAAATACATTTTAGTTTTAGAAAAAAAACTCTCACTAATATTAACCATTTGGATTGTTTACTTTTCCTTATGCTGTGTTACATTTGTGGAAGAAACACTAGATTTGTAACATGACTAGATTGACTGGACTTCCCCACAGCACACGCCTGTCAAGTTGGAACTGTGAGACCAATTCTGTCCAGAAAGTTGCCTCTTTGGTGTGATGAAGTCATTTACAACTATTGATCTAATAGTCAAACTGGGCATGTTAACCTGAGGAGCCTTGGAGGAAGTTTCTGGGAAAATGGAGGTGCCCCAGGGACCCTCTCATAAGCTCAAGCAAGCAAGACACAATCGACAGAGATGTAATTTAAAATGTTAGCAGTGGCCTGGGCCCTCTTACAAGTCGGTATGCTGCAGTCCTGCCAGAGCTTCCTGAATCTGTTCTAAGAGTAAAAATTTCAGAGCAAAAACCATGGCAGCTTTTGTTGGCTTGAATTATATAAATCATTGAAAAATACTTTCTTTGTGGATTATGTCTTAAAATGTGCAGTCAGTGAATTATGATTATTAATTATGAGGGAAACATTGTAAATGAATTAAGAATATCATTTTGCAGAAGAACTTTGAGAGGTTATGAACATTTGTCTCACAATACATACAACACACACACACACACACACACACACACACACACGCACACACACACACACACACACACACACACACACACAAGGGAAAGTTTTAACATAAGAAGCACTGCAATGCAAGAGGGAGCACAGTCAACTTGTTGCTATATGTATTCATAACTGTATTATCTTAATTATAAACCAATTTAGTTGCACATTCTGAGACTCGTTGCCTTAATCAGTGAAACGTATGAGATGTAGATGTTTCATACCCAATGAGACTATAAAGTTTTATCCATCTGCAGTTCCCCATATATCTGTAGTGACACACCACATAACATTTTATCAAACATATTCTACATGTGTATAGTTTGTCTAATATTCACCATCTTTAGTAAGTTACTACTTGTATTAAGTAACTACTTGTATTCATTTACTCTTCATTTCTTTTGTTGTAAAAAGTGCCCAATATTCTGTTCAAACACTGCTTTAGATACACATTTAAAACTTGTGGTGGTGTGTGTGTGTGTGTGTGTGTGTGTGTGTGTGTGTGTGTGTGTGTGAGAGAGAGAGAGAGAGACAGAGAGAGAGAGAGAGAGAGAGAGAGAGAGAGAGAGAGAGAGAGAGAGAGAATAGCTGCTGTTCTGCGCTGTCGAGCTATGTAGCCCGTGGGCTCCCCCAGGTGTAGTCCAGATGAAGGGGTCTTTACCGGGGCGTCCCTGCTGCTGTGCCCTCTGCTTGTCCGTCTTGTTCCCCAGGAGCGGCACACTTTAAACTAGCTCTGCAGCTTGTGACCTCCTCCTCCTCCAGCATGGCCTGTCTGAGCAGGAGAAGGACCCTCCCAGCACTGGAGCATAGTCTCTGGCTAACAAAAGCCCCGGTCCCTCTCCACCCTCTCCCTGCATGTGAGAGAACCGGCTAAAGTTTTAGTAAACTGAAACATGTTCAAATTCATTAATTAACGGAATGGAGATTGATGATGATTTATTGACTGATACAACAGATTTTGTCTGTAGAGAATAATTGTCAAAGGTGAATGCGTTTGGTTGGGCAGGCAGAGGGGTGCTCATCCTCTCAACCCCCTGTGCTTTATGGAGATAGGTCAGTTGTCAGGTCAGTTGTCCCCTCTGAGGAAGAAGCGTGAATGACAATTGTAAACTGCTTATCTAAACAATGAGAGACAGCTGTATTATGCAACTTATAGGCCATTTCCTTTTCACTGTGGAACACAGATGGACGAACACACATGCACATAATAGAGGTATGATTGAATACATTTCCCCCATATTTCATGATGAAACTCATATTTCAGTAAATCACCTGAAAGAACATTTTTCAGGCAGTTCAAATCTTATTTGTTTGCTTTCTCACCAGGAGTATATTTCTTCAACTTTTTATTTTTTTATTTTATTATTATCTTGCATGTGTTTTCTATTTTACATGTACAAGTTGGAGACCTGGTAAGAACCACTGGCACAACAGGGCTTTCTGTATTATTGTCTTCTGATTTCTTTTTGCTCCAATTGGTAAAAGTACATTCATCGTTCCTTTGACCTACAAGATCATGGCAGAAAGCAATGTCTTTGAAAAATAAAACAAAAAAATCCACTTTTAAATAAGATCAATTGTAAACAAACCCAGGGCAACCCTTTGAAAGGCCCCGCCAAGAGATTTACCTTGCCCTGTGGCAAATAATATTTCTTGAACTGGGTTTAAATTTCAAGTGTCTTGGGTTTATAAAAACCTGGAACAAAAGAAAGCCAGTCTCTGAACAACAAATATTATCTGCAGGTTGGGCAAGATGTCAAGATTGCCTTTTTGTTGTCTCAAATACAGGGCAGATCTAGTGTCTGGCAAATCCCAGAATAAATCTCAGAATACAACCCTATTCACTTGAATTTAGGATCACTATAAAATCACATCTGCATGCAAAGTTTGAGATGGACCAATATTTCTTTAAAGTTAGCTTCTAATAATGCTAAGTTCATGCTCAGCTTCTTAAAGCATGATACAATTTGTTTAAGTTGATACAACATGTTTCCTGTTTTGGAAGAATTGTTAAGATCTGAACACTTTTATAAACTATGTACTTTTGTGCAGAATATTGTGCATCATTAGGATATCATTTTTAACAGTTTCACTTTATGCTATACTATCGTATAATGTAATGACTAATTAAGAAAGGAAGAAAACAGCTGTCTTGCTCTGTAAAAGCCATCTTACAGGATGATAGCCATAGCAATAACTATTTACTGTTTCTTGGTAATAACAGTACTAGGAAACCATGTAATGGCTGTTCCCTTGATCAGTCCCATATCAAGCCATGATGAAAGCATATGGGAATTTGTTATTGGGCCTGGCGTTACATCCATTACTCCTTAATATCCTGCAATCTTACCACTCTTCTCTCTCCTTTGCCCCCCAAATCCACAACTCTGAGAATATAACACCCCACCTCTTCATCCTGCCTGCTGCAGAACCTTTTGTCCTTTCTTTGTTGATGTTATTTTAAAAAAGAGGACACATCAGAGAGGAATAGCTAAGAAATCATAAAAGAAAGCTGCTGCTGTAACTCTGAGTCACTTTTCTTTTAATTGAATGCAGCTTTTAAGTGAACTTCATTGGCTGGACAGAGGGAGGAACAGTGCTGTCTGTAATTTGATTTTCCTTTGTAGTTAGCCCTTGACAGAGCTAAATAAACCCAGTGCAGCTCACCGACCGGCCAACCTTTCCCTGCCAAACGTTGCACCCCAGCAAGAGAGCCTCCTCTGTCATCTGATGTTCCACTCTACTTAAAACAGATCAGGGGGGTTGAGTGTAGGGTGTGGAGAAAAAAAAGAGAGAAGAGCCATGGCCCCGCTATCATCATTATATTTTGATTTTTTTTTTTTCCCCCATCCCATTCTTTAATCCCTCTGATGAAGTCTGGACAGGCAGAGGCATGCTCTCGCAGACAGCAATTTCACTGCACCATATGCGCCTCACACATCGGATGGCAGGGAGGAGAGGGGTCTGCCGGGAGCACAGCCAGGAGACAGGAGAGAGGAAGAAAATACACGACATGAAATCCAGAACGGACGGCAGTCAGGGCATACTGATACCCCGTGAGGTTTTGTCTGCAGCATCGGCTTATGCTCCTTTAGCAACGCGGCCATCACGCATTTACCGTTATAAAAACGCACTGAATAAAACACGTCAAAAATAACACTCAACCTGTTCTGAAATATGCATAAGCAGGCACACTAGCCAGGTACTCACACAAAAGGAGCCAGGTACCGACACAAAATGGTGGTACGCTGTGCGCTGCTTGGCCCCTCCCTGCGCTGAGGATGTGGTGCCGACACCCTGATCATGTGATTAGAGAGGATGGAAAATAGCTGCGCGTCTACTGTAGTTGCCTTCAGACTTCCCTGTTTTATCCGTCCGCCCAGAAGTGATGCCTTTAATTTACTTGTGGGCAAGACAGAAGGAGAAATAGAGCGACAACTAAGACTTAGTTTTTGCAAAAGTGCAATACAATCGTTATATATTTGATTTTGGGACCAATAATTAGAATTGGCTTTCAGTACTGTAGATGACTGTATGTGATGTTTTTTAGCACTATGAACAAACCAAAATCACCATCTTTGCTTAGTAATAGGCCTTGAAGTGTGAACTAGCAAACACATATTTGGATGTGCATTAAGAACCATGTCTTACAGGAAGAGATGCATGTCAATGTAGAGGGGACAGCAAGAAGAACGGGAATGGGTGGAGGCTAAAATGATTACATGTGGGTCAATACACCTTGCCCAGTTACATGCTAGGGGAGATCCATAACCCTGTTTGTTCCTTGATCTGCTTGCATTTTCATCACACTCTGTGCTGACCAAGCAGGTTGCTCCTTAAATCTCACACTTGCTTCCTATATATACATAATATATCCATCTCATATCCACGAGACCTGTTTACTCCCCCGGTGAAATATGTTTCGACCTCAGGAGGGATGCGCTGCATTCGTTCTTCTCTCAGAGAGGGAGAGAGACTGGAAAGGAGAGGATGTTGCTGAGGGCGGGCTGGGGGCAGAAGGTTACACTTAAGCTCTGATTGGGTAGTATGTAATTAAGGCTGCATTTGGCAGCTTTCAATTTTAGGTGAGAATTGAAAGGGAATTAGAGTGACTATGTGTCTATTACTAAGCTCAGCTGAGAGCTCAGGAGCATGTATCAGTTTTCCGAAGCCCTGTCCTGTCTTATAGATTACTCCATAATGGGCTGGCCGGGCTAGCTGACATTGAGATGCGGTTAAGGTGGGACATAATTCTGTTTTTCTATAGGAGGAGGACAAACTACATTCAATTTACTCATTTTTGATGATGATGCGCTGAATAAGTTACTTTTGCTCACTTACAGAAACAAAAATAGAGAGCACAAAGGTTCCCAGCTGTTTCCAACTAAACCACTGCTGTGAAACATTCTTCACAGTAAGGCATCGGTATCATTGCGTCCATCCGGGGTTGGACAGTGGCTCCAGTGAATCGGTTTAAATGTGTTTTAAATGGCAATAACAAGGCCTGCTGAGTGATTGATGCTGTCAGCAAACAGCGTATACCTATGCAACCCTGGGCCCAGCAGGTGTAGATCAGCAGCACATTAGACAGACAGGGAGAAATGTGGCACGCATGTGGCGATGTCTGGCAGAAGAGACTCACATCAGCTGTCCCTCCGCAGCAGCAATACAGTACGTACTGTAGCTCCTGGGATTGTGGTAAGAGCTCTGCCCAGGAGGATCTGGATAATGCTCTTCATTTGCTGCAGGGAAAACTGAAACATCCCAGGGTATTGATCCAGCTATTGACATCATTTGATGGTTTCTTTCAAGCATATTGTTCGACTGCCAAGAAAATTGAGTGAAAGCGTATCGGGGTGAACTCACTGTCATCAGGGCGGCCTATGTGTAATGTAGCACATGCATGTTCAAAGGTTACTCATGTTCAAAAAGTGTACCACGCCCTGCCCCTGAGCAGCTTGGTCTCAGCCTCCTTGAACCTGTACGAACCGGGAAAAAGCTTTATTTTTCCCATCATTGTGGGCCACCATCCGAAAGGTCTTTATATCTTAGCTTATCAGCAGTTTGTTTTTTAAACAATTAATTATAATGTTGTGGTATACAATGAGATTAAACAATAGAACTGACAATACATTTGGACTCTTATTTGCTTCTGATGAAAATACACACTTCACTGAGCAATAAGGCGGTTTGCCTTGCGCTGTGAGAGACTGTTGCTGTGTCCAGACAGCATTTGGACTGCAGAGGCTGCCCTTGACTTTGAGCTGTTCCCAGGCTCTTGAGGGGCTCCGAGGGGACAGCTTTGTGTGACGCACAGAGAGCAGATGTTCTTCTGCAATTGTTGTGGCCGGTTTGGGATGCTGTCTCTGTCCAGACTTGACCCCTGCCCCTGAGGTTGATTAGCATGCTTCTGCAGTAGGGGTCAAAAAACACATCTCACATGCTCAGTGAAAGCTTTAGTTTCAAATTGGAAATCTTTTTTTAATTGCTGCTCGGTTCAATGTGTCAACTGATCAGGTGTTATATATGACTTTTATTGGAAAATTTGTTTAGCGTGATTTTGCTGATTTCATTACATGTTCATGATAGCAAAATTAATAACAAAATTGTGCATTTTGTTTCCTGTTTGAACTTTTGGAATACATATAGGCCCGATTCCTTTAAAACTAGTACGAGCAAGATAGGGATTTTGTTTTTTCGTCCAGATTATTACAGATTATTACAGATTATTTTGACACAAGACTGTGTTTGAGTGTACTGCTCATGCGTGGTTGTTATTTTAGGAAGTCATACATACCATGATGGAGTGTAAGCAATGGATCCCAGCTGAAGTGTGTATATATTACCCTGGTTTTAAATAGTCAGATATATTTGTGGTGGCACCTCTACCTCTCAAATGGAGGTCCTCTCCTGAGCTTTCCCTCCCTCTCACCATGTATGGTGCAGTAGCTGGGAAGCTGCTCCCAACTGACCACCTTCAGGCCCCCGGGCTTTCTGTGGGGAATGAGCTACTTGCTGACCACTTCCATAAAATTCAATCATTGCAAGTATCATTTGCAATTCTTGTAACTATGTTCAGACTTTATAATGTGACAGGCTCTGTCAAAATCTAGATTATTGGAATAGAAGTTAAACCCAAAATGTCCTCCAATGGATCATTTGTGAGGGGGATCGAATGCTGTTACTGAGCGGTGTGCTGAAAGGATGGAAAGACTTTCAGAATATTGTTTCCTGTTCAATCAGGAAAGTTCACTTTTCTTGAGTTTATCAAACTAAATGCCGTGTAAAACAATACACTGAAATCTGACAGTGTCAGAGCGGCTGAAAGGATCATGAAGGTATTACTTACCTTGGAGTTTGATGCTTTTTGTGTATTTCTTTGTGTCTTTAAGATTTTTAGGTTTCTGTTATTCTACAAGAACATTTTTGCCACAAATACTTAATTAATAAGAAGTTCTGATATAGGACTACATTCTAGTAGACTAGTAAACTAGAAGATGCTTTGTTTCGGTAAAAAGGGCAAAAAGCAATAGCAGCTTGGTAGTGTACCTCCCCTCACAGACGTGCTATACAGACTCCGGCTGATTTGACCTCAGACACATTGTTGACTCTTTCAAGGTAATGGAAAGCATCTTATTGTGTTGTGGTTGAGGTACGGCGATTACTGCTTTCCCTATGAAACTTTCTCCAGGATCAAAGACTCTCTCATGCATTAATAAAGGGTGTTTTGTGAAAGTCTTATTAGCTGTAATGTGCCTGTCTGGTAATTCATGTTTGATGGCAGCAAGCGTCAGTTGTAGGCGGAAGAATGAAAGAGCACAGACAGTGTTGTATTTCAATATAGCTGCCTTGTATGGGTACCGAGGCAAAATGTATATTGATCTGAATTTGATAATGATTCTATTAGCTCTATTAAATTTGTATATATTCAAGGGATCAGTTACACACCGAAACTGAAAAAGAGCCAAAGAAAACAAATTAGTGTGTTAGGCTGGATTGTGTTGCATGTAATATAAGAGGGGACCGCTGGTGGGGATCATCAGGAACTAACGTCAGTGAAGTTAAAAAGGAGAGAGGCCTTGCTTGTGCATGTGTGAGTGTAAATATCGAAATTACTTCTTGCTGATTGTATTTAATGCACAGTTGATACATTATTCATACTGTGGGTTTGTGAATACAATATGCTGAAATATCAAACTTTATTTTACAATTGTTTAGATTTTTTTATTACCTTCATTTTAGTTTCAAAGGTTGACATACACACCTGTATGTTGAGGGACACTGGGCCAATGCAAGCTGACAGAGGCAGCTTGCATTGGCCTCTAGGTTACTTGTGATTAAGACACTGACCAACTATTGGCACCTCAGTGACACTGGTCAGCAGGCCTGCCAATACCTGTCTCTTACTATCAGGCCAGACAGAGGTCATTATCAGAGATCTGGGGCCCCAATGGGGACCTGAGGGACTCCAGTATTCACTGGCTCAACAGGCCTATAGCTGAGACCGGTCAGGTCAATGCCAACCCCCACCCTCACACCCCAACCGCTCTCTGTCTTCCCCCTCTACCTCTTTCTGTTTCTGTCTCATCATCTTGTTTTTCTCTTACCACGCTCTGCAGCTTATATGAAAGAGTGTACTGCTACACCGTGATGTTTTCTTAGTTTCTGGGGATGTTTTCTATCAGTAGATTTACAGCCATGTAGGTTATCAAAACTGAGCGCCTCCGAGCTTTGCCTGTGGCCCCTGCAGTTTCAGTTGATATGGAGGAATCACAACTCAGTCTCAGTGTTTTCATTTCAGTTGGCAGCATGAGGCTGATAAATCTTTGGGAAAACAGTCATTTAGACGGTATGCATACAGATTCGTCCCTCGGAAGTAATGGGTATTGTATACTTAGGGGAATTAACACAAGACATTTTACACAGTCTAAGAAAAATATAATTCTTGCATAATTGATTGGTGGCATGATTGCCTGAGTTTACTGTCATTTTTCTGTGGTGAGACAAAGCCTTTCCTCGGGCTGTTTAGCCTAATGGACTTTGTGGGTATTTAATTTAGGGCTGTCCAGGAGCAGAGATGGAGCTCCAGAACTCCCTTTTATATCACATGTATGGCTCCCACCACTTAAATTATTCTCTTTTAGCATGCAAACCCATGGTCAGAGCCACTCTAATTGGTGTCATTTTGATGAACTCTATCAACTTACTTAAATTTGTTGTGCCTCACATTCCAGTTTGAGGTGCAGATGAAGAGAGTAGAACTATTGGCATCCATTCATATTATATTTGATTTGGTGGATAAAGTATTTGGTGAGATGTGTGTTTTGTCACATGCTTTCGGTTTCAAACATCTACCATAAGTGTCCTTTGGCGACATGGTTAGTGGAATAGAGATTTGATATAAAAGGCACAATTAGTTACTGTACATTGTACTTCTACTATCTTATTATTGACGTCTTGAAACACAGTTGTGAAAATTAGTTTAAAGCATCAACCGTAAGCTTGGAGAACACTTGTGTATGTGTGTTGTTTGGGCACTGTATTAAATACCAAAATTTGTAAAAATAAATAAATTAAATAACTAACTGAAGATATGTTGTCCCAAATGTTGGAATATATTTTGGAAAATGATGATGGAAACTAATGTCTCTAACTGTATACGGACATGAGAGATGTGAATAAAAACATGTTTTTTTAAGAAGTATCCTTACTAATATATATATATTTACTGCATATCTAGTATTTTGTTTTTCTGTGTATTATACGGGAGTACGGTTATTTGTTTTTGGCATTCAAATAAAAATACATCAGCTACTAAAGAAGCAACATATATGTTTTTGGTTTTGTGCAGCAGGGGTTGTTTGAACCTCTTGGCAATAATACATGCTGGCAGGGGGGCAGCAGCAGGTGAAAGAGCCACTATGCTTTGAACTAACAACTGTATGTTGTGTGGTTTGAATATGTTGGTCAGGTTGTTCTAGTAATTCATATGTTTTTTCGTACTGGATATACTCAGGTACTGGTCGGCAACGACATGGACAGTCTTTTCCTCAGAGGTATTCATAGTGATCAGTTGAGAAAAAAAAAGATGAAAGTCGCAGAGGACTTGAAACCTTGACCATTTTCACACCCAAGCACTTTCCAAGCAGCACTTCAGTCGAAGCATATAGCAGTCTTATGATGCTCAGAACGAGGACGGACAAATAGCCGCATTCGGCAGCGGGCCCTTTCACAGCAGGGTGGGCCGGGTGAGCAGAAGGTAGCCAAGCCACCAGTCGCCGCATCGTTATCCCTCTGTAACCATCGGCATCAGCAGACACCTCCGCCCCAGCCTGCTGGGCCCGCCGCTGCACCGGCCACTCGCCCGAGACGAAAGGCAATGAACTCCAAAACATGCCGTTCATCTTCCAGAAGGAGTGATTTCCTTATTTAGCATGGGCTCTGTCCCCCAAGAGCCACCCGACCCATACTCCAGCATTCCCCACTCTGCTGAGCAAACATTTATATTCTTTAACTTGATATTCTGATATTCTGAAAATAGAAATCAAACAGTCCAAATGCATTTGGAACATTCTGTGCATAACCGACCGATTGAGAAAATAGAGAAAAACGACACTTGGAGAGTAAGCGAGGAAAAATGAATGTATCTGACTGGACCACGGTGCTCAGAGGGAATTTGAAATCATACTGGGGAGAGATGGAAGTGAGAGTTTTTCCCCTTTTCCTGCTGAGCTGTACCAAATAGAGTGTGGGGCACAGTTATTTTTATTTTGCTTCTTTTTTTAATCACTTACCATAAAGGACAGTTTTTTTACAAGCTGGATTTTACTTTTGTAATTTTCTCATCACTCAGATGCAGCCACCTGTCTCTTCCTGAGATCCCCTTCCTTTGTCTCTTAAATAATAAGCCTACATCCGCATATGAAATGGGGTAAGGAAAATGACCAGGGAGGGAAGGTGCTAGCGAGGGAGGCAAGAGATGAAAAAGGGGCGAGAGAGAAAGAATAATGGAGAAAAAAGACAGCATCCACAATAGAAGACAAGGAGGGGGGGGGGGGGGGGGGTTGGGGTACTAAAAGATGAGTGAGGTGACCTTTTTCTCCCTGGCTTACGTCTGGCCATCAGTAAGCAGCCATGTTTGAGAGAGAAGCCATTTTCTTGCCCTACTCATTACTGTGTTTTATATTCAGCTGTGTTGGGAGGCGCTGGTCACTGTTCAACCCTGCAGTCATGTCAGGCGTCAGTTGCAGGGTGTGTATTATGTCTTTCCGTAGGGGGAGGTTGTGCGTATGTGTGTGTGTGTGTGTGTGTGTGTGTGTGTGTGTGTGTGTGTGTGTGTGTGTGTGTGTGTGTGTGTGTGTGTGTGTGTGTGTGTGTGTAAGGTTCGAGGGGGAGGCTGTGAAGGGGAGCCAGGGGCACACAGGATTAGACGAAAAGACCCCAGGGTTGGAGGCCAGAGCTCAAGTTCATCACTGCAGACAATGGAAAGCTCTTCAGAAAGTGATTGGGCTCTCGTTGATATTGGCCTCTGTGGCGTGGACTGCGCTACAAAACTCTCCTCTCATCCACCGCCATCACAGCTGCACCGTGGCTCTTGTCTGTCTTCTCCCAGTCCAGTCTGTGTTCTCTTATGCTTATCTCGCTACTTTTGACTTGAACTACACGGTGACGCGTGTGTTTGTTTGTGCTGTTTTTGCGTATCCGAAAGACAGTGGCGCTGTTTACCGGGACACAGCGACAGTGCAACCACTCTCCCCAACACACACACACGCGCAATCACACACACACACACACACACACACACACACACACACACACACACACACACACACACACACACACACACACACACTACCACCACCACCATTTCTCCTCTCTCCTTCTCCCTACCCAACCTCCTCCCTCTTTACACCCCTTCACGAGGACATCTGCTCCCCCAGCGTAGCTGCCATTGTGATGGTCCACACAAACAGGGGTTTTAGCCACTGGTGGTGTGAAATTAAACAGCCACCTCGTCCCTTGATGATAAGTGGCGTCCTGTCTTCATGCTGCGGCTATCTCCTGTCACACAGCACAAGGTCAAGCTTTCAAGGGTGAATTAGAGTTCACTCTTGTTAAAAAAAAGAGAGGAGCGAACACAAAGGAGACATGGTTGAAACTATCATGTTTGGACCTATTTTGATTTTGTGCAATTTTCTTCCATTGTTCACTGAACATGTATCTGATACCGTATTGGACATGCATTTTACACTGCATCACCTCTGCCACGCTCTACCCATGTCCCATTTTATGCCCTGAAAGTGAACATCCATGGTGCTGCCTCATAATGGAAATTCAATATTCATTGTATTTGATGCACAGGTGAATATTCAGTACATGATGATTGCATATTATTCAAAGACCTGCAATCAGACAGGTACACTTCAAAAAAGAAAGAGTCATAGAAGTAATGAAAAGGCTTTTTTCTAGGCAAATTATCTTTTTGAAATGAATAGTTAATATTTTAGTATCGCTATATATTTTTAATTCACCCTTTGCATTTTTGCAAATATAATGTATCCTTCCACATTCATTTCACTGCACAGCCTTGATGAGTACATCAGATGTGAATTAAAGCACTCCATTTTAAGAGGAAAATGAGTAATAATTCAGATATATTAATAATGCATTATAATACTATTCAGGAAAATTGAAAGTTTAAAAACAGTGGAGAAGAGAGGAGGAAACATGTCTTGGATTGTTTAGCGGTGTATATTGGTTAAGTCTGGAATAAATTGTACACAGGGTTAGCTATCGGAACACAGGGGGGCAGGTTTACATATCATTGGTCAGACGAGGTGACGAGGTTAAGAGGGCACATGACAGCTGAGTGAAGAGGCCTTCTCTAGCAGTCACATAGTTAGACCCTCATTAATATGAATGGTCTCCCTTGTTTATTTTTCAAGCCCCTATCTCTTGTGACTTGTAACATGGTAAAGCTGGCAGGGCACAAAGTTGCTGCAGACAGACGAAGGTGTGCGGTGGTGAAAGGGTGGAGGAGAGGGTTAGAGGTGACTCTTTCACTTTCTCTCTCATAAGATATCACTTTCTCCTCCATTCACTTATTCTCTCTCAATTTAAGATGGTTAAGCAAAGGAAATGAAATTCTTTTTTTTCTTTTCAGAGGCTTTCAAAAATAATATTAGAAAGTCTCATGATTATGATAGTATTAAAATGATTGAGGTGGACCGTTAATGCCAATGGAGTAATTTTCCAGTTCTGCTTAAGCTCTAATAGCTGTGATAGAATGGCCTGGCTGGGCCCTGGGCCACATCATTTCCTTTAGCAGGTACAGTAGATGGGCATCCTGTGGCTGAGGACCAAGCTGTTAACAGGCCGGACTGGGGGCAGACAGCTGGAAACTGAATTAGACTTCTTTGTAATAAAGTGTAGCACAGTGAGCGCTACATTGATGGTCATGGGTTTGTAAACAAGTAACTTTTTTTGTATTTTATATATTTTAAATTGAGGTGTTCATCAGCTGTTAGATTTATATTTGTCTGAAGCTTTAGTGAAGGAGATTACATCTACTTAGTTTGACTGCTTGCTGGAGATATTCATCAGAGGCTAGCTGCCTTCATACTGAATGATTTTGCTGGATGGTTGTGTTTTTGTTGTGTTGGCCTGTTTCTCCTGCTGCGGGCGGAGGGAGGGCTGATAGTGCTGACAGAGTCTTGGGGGTCCACTCTGCAGTCATGACTCCCGCCTGGCTGGTTGCCCCCATGGGTGCACATTGCGGCAGCCTGTTGACCAGCGTGGCAACTCCAGTTTACACAGTCACTTCCCGCCTCCCTCCCCTCTCTGTGTCTGAATCCAGGCCGTATCCGAAACAACCTTTGGCCATTCCCTCTCTATCTTTCATTCTGATCTCAAAAGAGCGACAGTCTCCTGGTTTAGTGATTCATTATTCAACTTATTATATCACAGCAAAAACTATAATTACAAGAAAATACACAAGCAATTTATGTAGTTCAAAAAAAAGTTGGTTTGCATTGTATTTTTTGTCTATAAAAAGTAGTTCAATGAGTCAAGTACATTTTAGACACACAGACCTTTAATATATATATATATATATATATATATATATATATATATATATATATATATACAGTGTAATCTTAGACTGCTAGTAATATACCTTATGCTGCAGTATCTTTAAAAAAAACTGATCAACTTATAGTGACTAAAACGTGTCTCATTCAGATGATTAACTATAAACTAATTACAAAAAACCCTGAAAGGTTTAGAAATATTTCATGATGATTACATGCTTTGTAATTGACATGAACAATGTAATTAAAGGGCTAGAGTAATTGATTACATGCAATATAATTAAAGTAACCTCATTACAAAAATTACAAAATTATCTTGTACTTTAAAAAGTAACACAGTTAAACTAAATGTGAATTGTTTTTAAATGGAAATGGATTGCTGTAGCATTTTAATTGTGAAATTATAAACAGAACCATTTTAACCATCTTGTGAAACTGGCTGAGAATGAACTCTGTTCAAATGACTGTGAACAGTGAGTTTTTTTCATTTTGTACACATTATATTTTTCATAATTAATAAAAACAAATTGATTTCAATAACAACATATTAATAATTGTTTGAGTTTATTTCATAAAGATGTGTTTTTGCTTCTGAAATCCTATTTGTGATTTGTTACACTTTTTATGATTGTCTAGCTCACTTTATCATTTCTTTTCTCATGCTCACCACTACACATGCACACGCATGCATGCACGCACGCATGCACGCACACACGCACACACGCACACACGCACGCGCGGGCGCACACACACACACACACACACACAAACACACACACACACACAGTGAGTGTAATAAATGGAAGCCATTTTTGATGAAAAAATGAGTGGCAGTGTGATTTGGGACAGCTAGGAGAAGCCAGCAGTGATGTCATTAAGCAGCACCCTGGATGATAAGGCAATCCTAGTCATTGAATAAATAAATACATTAAAATCATATCTCATGTATTCTTTTCACCTCCCTTCAGACACCCACTATCCCAAATCCTGACCCCTCATCCCTACCCCTTACCGCCCCCCTGCCTTTTCCAAACACACACATCACAAATAACACCCCTTCGCTGCTGATAGACACCACCGCTGCTCCCTTCCCCCTCGTGTCCACCGGCATATCAGGAAAAAAATGAATGCAGCTTTACAATAAATAATGCATTTCACTAATACGCATTCAGGTGGAGTCAGTCTTTGGCCCCATCTCATGCACATCCAGAGAGAAGATAAATGTAGAATCCAAGAAGCGAAGGCTTTTCTCCTGAACTGGAAGCGGTGACGGTTCTGTAATAGGCTAAAACAACGAGCATGAGAGCAAAAGAGTGAGAGTGAGAGAGAGAGAGAGAGAGTTAGACAGAGAATGAGAGAGAGGAAACAGAGGAAGAAAGAGGGGGCTGTAGAGAGGTAGAGAGTGGCAAGCATATTATAACTCATCCATGTGGATCACCCTAGTAGATTGGGAGCAATCCCTTGTTGAGATTGTCTTCTAAACACTTAGAGAGAAGGAGACAGAACGGAGCAGCCAGCCCATCTCACTGCCTGTGTGTGTATTCTCACACTGCCTGCTATCCCAGCCAAGGTAGAGAGACCTCTGACAGACCGCTCGTGTGTGTGTATTTCACTTTGCTCTTGTGCATGCGTGTTTGTGCCATTGCCTCTCTTGCGAGCCAGCCAGCTAGTGAGTGTGTGCATGTGTGTTTGAGCGAGAGAGAGAGAGAGAGAGAGAGAGTGAGCGAGAGAGAGAAAGCGCGAGAGAGAGAGAGAGAGAGAGAGAGAGAGAGAGAGAAGATGTGTGTGTGTGTGTAAGGAAGAGGGGGTATTATGCACCCTGGATGTTGCCTCGTGCTTTAAACAGCTGCCTACAAGCCCAGGTAGTGCGCGCCGGCTTCTAAATAAGGAGCACATTCACCGTCCCCTTCAGGACAAGAGGCTAGGCTGCAGAGTGTGAAATCAGACTAATACAGTGGCGTAGGGCTGAGCAGGAGCAGGAAGCAGCTCCTGCATGACTTACTTAGGCTAGAGGTTTAGAGGACAAGAACCAGCAGAAGAAAAAGGGGGGATTGGACGTGAGAGAGAAAGGGGAGGAAAAAAGGCAGTAAGGTCAGTAAATCCTTCTTTTTAATTTCTGCTCTGTGGATTCTTTCTTTCAGTCTACAGTACTTTGAGTCCAGTTAGTATGGAACTGGCTATGACTGCTAGGTTTTGCTGGAGAAAGTATTGATTCTTTGTAAGTTCGTGGGAAGTGTGCTCTTTTTGATCCTGCCAGGTGAGAGCAGATAGAAACACTGGATGTGGGGGGGCTGGCTTAGAGCGGCCCAACTTACTTTGTGTATGTGTGTGAGAAAGTCTGTGTGTGTGTGTGTGTGTGTGTGTGTGTGTGTGTGTGTGTGTGTGTGTGTGTGTGTGAAGGTATATAGTGTTCTTGTGTTTACTGCATAGGTAAAAAGATTTTGTATACTGTGAAGTGTGTTCAGCCTATTTAGAAAAGCATGTGTTTTATTTTTGGAATTTCAGAATTGTACAGTAACAGTGTGTGTGTGTGTGTGTGTGTGTGTGTGTGTGTGTGTGTGTGTGTGTGTGTGTGTGTGCGCTGAGATGCCGTGTCTTAAAAAAGGGGGTCACTGTGCCCGAGTGCATGGGTCAGATAACAGGGGTTTAAAACACTTTTACGTGGAGAGCGTTAACATAGACATGACACACTGACAGTGTATGCTCCAACCACACCTAACAGTCACTGTGTACTATGGTGACAGAGTGCATACAGGTGCGAAAAGAGCATGTGACCATATTACACGCACACACACACACACACACACACACACACACACACACACACACACACACACACACACACACACACACACACACAAGATGGTGTCCACTGTTTCACTACAGAAAGTTTTACTCACAAGTACACTTTTGGGGAAGTCATTCAGAAGTATTTTTCTGGGTTTTTAATAAGTTTATTCTTTTATAATATGAAGCATTTATGTGGGGGGAAAACAGGATAAGAGTATGGCAAAGGATGATTTTATCCAAAAAGTAGATTTTGAGCAGGTGCAAAATACTGTGTCTAGATATGGGATTGTGCCAGCATTTAGATGTGTTTAGTCACACGCAAGCACAGGAAAAGTGGAAAAGCCAGGACTACCAAATTGTCAGCAATACTAAAGACATCAACACAAAAATTTCAGCCATCCATCACAACTGTCGGCTTCTTTCAGTGGCGACAGTGATTTATTCTAGGGCTGAAATCCATTTGGACTCTCTCTCTCTCTCTCTCTCTCTCTCTCTCTCTCTCTCTCTCTCGCTCTCTTTCACACACGCACACACACACACACACACACAACACACACACACACACACACACACACACACACACACACACACACACACACACACACACACACACACACACACACACACACACACACACACACACACACACACACACACTAACTAACTAATTTGCTCACTTACTCACTCACACTCCCCAACACACACATACACTTAAATACCATGCACAGCAACTCCCCCGGTGTTAATAACTGTTGGTTTTTTTCACTTGCAATTATTTGGAGTCGACAAGTGTTGATTGGAGAATTATCTGTCCACTCACAGAACTGACATTGCTGTGGGGCAGGTGTTCAAAATATCAAATACATTTACTCTGGTGAGTTTGGCACATCCAGAGTTGTATTAACCCTGATATTTTGGCTGTCTATGATCATAAATAATCAGAAGAATCACTGTATCTATGAGAGACATTTAAAACACCATTTTGGGCATATTCATAGGAAATACACATGTATTCTTCCCCTATTGATATAAATTGAGTAGAACAAAGCTGTAACATAATTCAACATCAACACTTTAATTGACCTAAAGTTTAATCCTTTTCAACCAAAACTTTGTAAAGTTTGTAAAGTTATTTGTACAGGGCTGGTGTGAAACTGGCAACTAAGTCTATAACTATGTGTAAAGGTGTATCATACTCCAGTGTCTGTAATACATTGTGACAAAAACTAGCCAAGCCCCTGGCTCCATGATACTTGTCTGCCAACTTAAGAATAATTTAAATACACAAATAAAAGAGAGCATTACATTTTATATTTTTCTTATTGCAGTGAGACTATCACAACGTTTTAATCAAAATATCATGCTTTTTGTTATCACTATTGGAAGGTGTCTTTTTAGCCTCTGCGCCACAGTAAATATTATACACAATGAAGACTGTCACACAGTGATGATCCAGATTTTAAACTCCATAAATCGCACACAGGAAGTAGTAGATATTCTTACAAGCGTACAAGACTATTTTTGACGCGTATTAGTCATACAGTGTTTTAGGGACTGTTGTGCTCATGACACAAGCAGAATAATTGCAGAAACATGAATGACATCTGATATGTGTATGTGTATGGAGCTGACAGTGTGTGCTTCCACAATACAGTGTCTGTTTATGGTTGAGGATGAGGAGCACAACAGATGCTTGCCACCATACTGGTGTGCTACCCTTCTCCATCACCTTCTCATTTAATTTCTTCTCATTTCTCCACAGCTTCTCTGGTATTTGTCATATGTCAGATGATAGCTCAGGTCCTACACTGTGCAGGAAGATTTATCAGTCAACACACTGCCCCTAATATCCCCCATCTGCCAACAAGCACACACAGTTCCCTAAGCCCATGCTCTAGCCCTAAGCCCTGGCCCAAGCTCTATGACTGCACCCTAAGATTGCTCTGTGAGTGTGCGTGCATGTTCGTTTGTTTGTGCAGGTCACGTGACTTTGTGGTTGCTGCGTCTTATTGGCTCGTGGGTATTTGTGCCACTGCTAAAACATGATGATGCTACTTTTGCAGATGCATGGTCAGGAGCTGTCAGCTCTTAATATGTTTGTCTGTCTGCACAGCTATCTTAGATGTTGATCTGAGCTGGCCTGTGTGTATCTGGAGTCGAGCGGAGCAGAGAAGGCTCTGCTGTGTGCTCTGCTCTTGGTCTGGCCTGCTTGTGTCTGGAGGGGTGAGGCTGGCACTGAGGCTGAGGCTGCCCAGACAGGTCACTCAGGCTCTGTAAGAGACAATACTCTAAGCAATCCTTACTGGCTTCATTCCACTGCAAACGGGTATCTGGTTGAGTAAAATGTACATACTAGTGATTATTATACACAATCAATAGCAATCCATTTTTGTCTTGATTTTTTTAAAATCAAAATACACTAGAATGTAGTGGAGATACAAATAAACCAAATGTAAAGTCAAATCACAATAAGCTGAAGGATTTTCTATTATTTTTTATGAGCACACTTGTTATTTCCGTCCAGTTAGAGCTAGTCCTGTCTTAGGTCTGTTTGACTGTCAGTGCTTCTGCATAGTGATTGAACTTCAGCTAAGGGCTGGGCCTTGCCATGATAACGTACCAAACTTAGCTCTGCTCCTACAATCCTGGATTAATGCCAGCTTTAAGAGCTTAACATGGCAAACATGCAGTGGATTGACTGGGCTACCTTGGTTGTCTGTTATCTCCTGTGGAGTTTTACAAGCAGTACGTTTCAGCACCATCACTGCCTGTGCTTTGTGTACAGGTCATGAAACACGACTGACCTCGGCACAACCTGTGCTTATTTTACGGTACTGACATAGTTTTGAAAATTATTTTAATTCTTATTAGTATTTTTGTAATAATAGTATATTATCTTCTCCTTAAAAGTGTGATACATTTTATGTATTACAACATTTTTAACAATCAATGTTTGTAATGAATAAATCTTGAAGCTGACCAGAAATAAGTCAATTTCCTTTTCTTCTGTGTGAAGCATAGTGCAATACAATAGAGCACAAGCTTTTAAATGAGTTACTTAAATTCACCAGTTTGGTTGTGAGGCTTTTGTGAGCTTGTGAATGTGGGCATGGCAGTAAGTGTTTGTGCTTTATGCCTTCATTGATACAAACTCTACGACTGGCTGTTCACAAAGAGTGGCATGCGCTCTCCTCCTATAAGATGTCCACCGTAGTGCCGTCAGTGTTGTGCAGCAGCTCAGATTGGACGCTACCTGCTAGTGTTTACTGACAGTGTTTACTGTCACCGGAAACAGCTACATCCGAATACCTGTCACTGCTGCTTTCAGCACAATGTGTCTGTCCGACTAAAACAGGTGCATCTGTAAGTCTGATTAACATTAAATATGTTGACGCTTTGATGGTCACAATTCATTGGACTTGTGCTATGTCTGATGGGAATTGTGAAAAATTGCATAGCCTCCAGAAGTTATGAAATCACATCAAGCAGATAGAGGAGCTGATGCCTCCAAGGGATTAGTTTAATTACACCAATGTCCCCGATTTCAGAAATTCGGTCTGACATCCTTGTCGCCTCATTTGTTGTTGTTTCCGTATTTGTTTGCATGCTAGGCTCAAGGTTCTTTTGCCTTAAATCTCAAATATCCATTGGATAAAAATACAATGTAATCATGTTGGCCTGCCTTTGCACAATGTCTGGAGTAAACACGTATGGTCATTCCACATCTTATTACAGCTTATTACTGCAGTCATGTGCATAATCACTTTATGCTTTTCTCATGCGTGAGTAACATTTGCACCCTCATCTGTAAGCCATTGTGTTTTATTTTTTTTAAGCCATTCTGTTTTATCCAGTGTGTCACACATGTCTATAGTAGGACATTTAATTGTTTTTTCCCCCCTTTTTTGCTATGATGACTTGTCAAGGATAAAAATAAGAGCGTTGACAGTTTTCTTCAAAACACGTATCATTCTTTGGCCCTTCACAAGCAAAATAGTTGTCTTTTGCACAGTATTTTACCATAATTTGCTCGTGATCTTATCTATTGCACATTTGTAATGGTAATACTGAAGATCAAAAATAGAATTTGGTTGCATAATGAAGAGCAGTTAAAACATACTCTGCTCTTGGGTGGTTTGTTGTGTTGTTCAGTTTCACGAACTGATCTTCTGAATTTTCCACAGCAGAATTCCTCATTATGATGTACAGGCTCAGAAAAGATCGAGCGGTGCAATGTGTTTCACGGTGCACTGTGTGCAAGAGTAATGATGGTAGGGTTTGGTGCTATGTTGATTCCATCTTGGTTGTTCTGCAATAATTCAGGAGAGGAGGAGGGGCGGGATGGTGGGGAGGCACCATTTTACTTCTCCAATCCCCCTTCGCCACCACTGGAATATAATCCGCTGTCTCCTGACCTTCAAATCATGCAGCGCTGCAGTCATTTCAATTGGCCCGGACGCCATTAGCGTGAAATGTCCTCTAGCCACTCTGCTTCTGCACATGGGAGATTTCCTTTCTCCCAGCATGGCTTCCCTCTTCTACTTTGCTCCTTTCCTCCATCTCACATTTTCACCACCATGCCCCCCAAAGCCTGGCTGCGATGGAGGGTGGGAACCTCTTGCACTAAGGAAATGAGCCACCACAGGAGATACTGTTGGTCAAAAGACAGGATGAAAAAAAAACTCACTCCATTAGACTGTGATATGTTTGTGTTACAGTGTTCTTTCAAAAACATATCTTACGTAAAATATATTTGCTTTTACAGCGGCTGTCATTTTAAATGGCCTGAGTGTATCTATGACCTGAACAAATTAGCATGTTTTCGTCAGGCAGGTTGCTCACGTATATTCTATTTTTGCTACAACTGTTAAATTGCTTATGTGAATTTAAAGATACAGATACTTTTAATAACAATTAATGAAAGGATAAAAAATATTCAATCATACTCAAAGTAATTGTAGTTGGTGCATCTTTGTCTCGGGACAAAAGAAAGGCAGCTTTACTTCGTGGTCACAGGGTTCACTGGAGCGTGCCCGGGGTAGTTCCCCTTGGCCAAGTGCGTCACATCGAGGGAGCAGCCGGGGCTCTCCCTATCATACTAATAGAGGGAAGAAGATATAGTGACTGGGGCATAGAACTCACATGCCAAGGCTCAGCATGTGTTATGTTGCTGGTAGATAGATAGATAGATCAATTATTGAAAGAGGACATATTTGATATGATCTGAATATTAAAAATATATCAGAGGCCAAACAACATTCATGGCTGTCTTCAGATCTGTGCTGAGAGATGTGTGTCAAATCTCCAGAGAGATGCTTTATTCAGAAGGGTCAAGGGGTTCTCTGAATGTTTGATAAGATGCAAGAATATTTTTTTTGTTGTTGTTCATTTATAAAAAGTATTGTAAAAATGTCAGCAGCACCTTTCAAAATTATGTTTATTATCAGCATGCCACATAAATTATTATTCCTCCATATTCATAACTACAGATAAATATCCTATGACCTAGAATTCATCTCACAATAAAACATCCTTTCACAACCACACATATCTCTTCGTATTTTTCCTGTTTCTAAAATATGTTGTGCTCCGAGTGAATTTGGCTCACCCCGTCACTGCTTATTATGTTTCTGGGACAATGACAATTGGAAATGTGTACTTCGCTATACACATACCGAACGCATGATTGTGTGCCAGCTTTGCGAAAACCCTGACCCAGGTGCAGGGGATGAACTGATGAGATTTGTTGACATAGATAGCCATTGTGTCTCCTGGTCTTATACAAGACCTTATCTGAAACCTCCCGTAAGTCTATTTCTCCCTACTGGTAGTTATTACATACAGTGTATGTATTTATGATTAATGACCCCACTGGGGTGTTTCCATAATGCTATGACCTCAAGGTAAAATTGAAATGCATGCAATGGATGTAGAGCATTCTTATATTATTGCCCAATATACTTAGCAGCCATTACATTTGTTGGCACCGTTGAAAACAAAACAGGGCTATGAGGTTTCAAATCAACACAGCCACTCTAAGAAATGGACTTATTGGAATTGCATTAAGTTGATTAGACTGAGAAATGAATACTATTTACAATGGAGCAGTGTTAAACACTCTTGTTTCTCCCAGCTATAGGAGTGCATTGACAGTCAGTCAGCATCAATTAAATCTCCTGATCTGTATATCCTGAGAGGCCGGACTTGTTGTCTTCTAATAAAGCCGGTCTGTGGCAGCAGAATGTTTCATTTCCTCTTGGAGATTGCCCTCAGTAATGCAGAGTGCTTATCATAGTCTTGGAAAAGGACTGCAACAACACAACGTTCTGATGCTTGATACCCAGATCAACCTGAGGCCAATGCCATGGGCACACTGAACCACGGCCATTTAGATTCAGAAAGCCTCTTGCTTTTTTATATTGTGTGTTTGGTTTATAGTATGTTATAATGTACTGTACATTGTTGATATATTAGACATGTTGAAAATCTTGGTAAAGTAAATGTGTTTTTTTTGTAAGAGAATGCATGGTATTTGGGGAATATTATGAGTGGTTATATGTGTCTGTTTGTGCAGATGAAAATGAAAAATGGTGTCCGGGAAGGACGGGGTTGTGAGGGGGCCAAGCTGTCCCTGGCCATTCATTCTCTGTGGCCCCCTGTCTAATTAATGGGCCACGTTGATACACGTTATTGCACCAGACGGTCTGTCACTCATTAATCATGTGACCTTCTCTGGCACAGTTAATGACCTTGGAGGGGTAGATCAGCTGGAGATGACCGAAGCTGTGGAATTAAATTGTTTCTGGAAGTGGTCATGGTCACATCAGGCACTTTAACAGGCCTCTCTGCTGTTACACCTCCGTGTGTCTCATCCATAGGTCCGTGCAGGCTCTGCCACACAGGGATGGGTCCTGGAATTTCAGACATTAGAGCTCAGGATTAGAGTAGGCAGGGGATGGAACCAATGTTGAAGTCAAATCACTCAGTTATGACTTTATTGGCTGATTTCCTGCATGACCACTGCCTGTCACAATTCAAATCACTTGTAAAAGAACCAAGTTGCGCCAACTTCTTAAAAAACTTCTCTTGTCAAATATGTGTTGCATATTAAGTTTTTCATCAAAGTTTAGAAAGTACATGCTAAAACTTCAAACTCTTTAAGAGAGCGAGAGAACTCTTCAGCGATACAGAGCGAAGCAGATGTCATACAGCAGTTAGAAGAGTAACTATCAATTCACATCAATCGTGATAATCGATTTATCATTAATCAAGTAATTATGCAATCCAAAAGTGCAATTAACATTGATGGGTGGGTCATTTAACCAATGTATCTTCAGTGAATTTAAGTAATTTAGCCACCATGAAGTAAAAGCATAAACGACTGTGTCCCGGTTCAATCAAATATTTTAAATTTCATTCCACAGCTGTCTTGTTCATTTGTTTTTACATATATTTGTTCTTGGTTTATTATCAAGCATTGACTGTCTAATTACATTATGTTGTTCGGCTAAATGTAAAGATAAAGCTGAGCTATGTCAGCATAATACTGAATACATGATGTGGTACAGTACCAGCGGGTTACAAGTTACTTATTGTTTTATACTGTTGTTATACACTACATCAGTTTCTTTATACATCCATACAGTTAATTACTATATATATATATATATATATATATATATATATATATATATATATATATATATATATATATATATATTCAAAAAGTACATTAGTATCAAATTTAAAGGTGCATTACAACTTTCATTAAATTTACTTTGGAGCATTTTCAAAAACGGAACTAGTACAAAATAGGATAATATAAAAAGAAGAAAAACATTGTTCCATCTGAAAAAAAAAACAAATTAGGAAACCATTGAAGAAGCATACTGCCTCATGGCTGATTTTAGCCACTAGTTTATAATGAACTATTTTAAGAAAAACTATTTCAGCGTCCAAAGTTTAAATGATAAAGGCGTTATGGCTGCCAGCTCCTTTTCACAATTGCAGCATTAAAATGTTAGCTTTCTTCTCAGTGACATTGAAATGGAGGGATTTTGTTTATCCCTGCCTTTGTTTATTTAACATTTTGCTCAGCGGGGGAGTTTCAGATAGATTGTTTTCAAGACAGTCCCTACAGACAGCGAGCAAACACTCTACAGCTTCATCAAACAGAACAATCTTCAACTTTCCCCTTCCGCAGTGTGCAGGGAAATGTGACTGAGAGGAACCTCATAATGGAATATGATTGAAAACAATCGTCACCATTTGTCAGTCTGTAACAATATGCAAGCACTGGTTTATAGAGGATTTATTTACAACCATGTGCAAGTGTACCATTGCACGGAGAGAAAAAAAACACATTGATGGATGAAAACATTTTATTTTCATGTGGCAAACATTCACTAGAGTTTTGTTATTAATTAATTCACTCTTGTGTGATGGGTTCTAGATTTCTTTTTCCTAACTAAGAAAGCATCAACATTTGGGCACATGATAGTCAACCTGAAATACAGGGAGAGGGAGCGAAAACATATCTTTTTGAGCTGAAAAGTGAGTTCATCCCTGTATGAAATGAGATCTGAATTGTGCTCCTTCCACATTTGTGACTCTGTGCAAATGTGAGCCAGATGAGTTATAGTGGATGCATGGCACTATTTTTTCTTTTAAAAAACATCTTTTTGGAGTTGAAAATTCACTGTAAAAAATACCATTTTCGATGTCCGCATACAGATGTGCAAAGCTTGTTGGACGGTTGCAATCATATTCCGTAAAGCACACATAAAATCAGACATGCACACACAACCACGTACTATAGGAGCTGTGCCATCATCCTCTTTTCCTCTCCGACCACTCTGTCTTTCTCATTGCTGTCTTGCCTCTATCTCTCCTTCCACCATCATTCTCCCTGTTGCAAGTACAGGCTTAATTAATATTTTCCACTGTTCCGTAACCATGGCAATAAGGTCACTGCATATGATACTTAATTGAATCTTCCCAGTGCTTTTGTGTGCGTCTCCTGTGTCCGGACAATAAAAATCTTCAGCTGATGACTCCAACCCCCTTCCTATACTCCATTCCCCTCCATCTTTCTTTTCATTTGGTGCCCCATGAATTTATTCATTTGTTTCCTCTGCTATCTCTTTCTTGTACTCCCTTTCTTTCCTGGCTGGTCTCTGACCAAGTCTTCCTTGTCCTGTCTTAGTGTTTTACTCTTTTTTCCTCAAACATTTTTCTTGTGCATGTCTTGTCCTTCAGCAAGGAGCAGAATAGTGTCATTGTTATAGTGAAGAGCAAAATTCAGCTTTTTTTCCGCCTTTTGTTTACAGCCACCTGCTGCAACTCCACTTGATGACTTATACTCTTTCATGCCCTTTCCCCCCCTCTCTTGTCTTCTTTCTCTGTACTCGTTTCCCCATTCAAGTAACATTTGCATACTCAAATCAGTCTCCGGCACAATCGTTACATTGATTTAAAACAACACTGATGACTCAAGTGGTAAAACAGAAAGCCGCGCAGCCAGCAACCACTGGGACGTATAGTGAGCCTCTGACACGGGGGGCTCTCTGAGCAGGTGTTCTGATTAATGCCTAACAAATTGGGGTCTTCTAAGATCCGGACATAAGTGGGAGACACGTCCCCTCTTCACACGACACATGGACCAACACATCAACACATGCTGACTGAGTCTTTGTTCACGCTAGTATGGAGGCTAATCCATGACAAGAGGGGACACAGGTTCACAGGGAGAAAACACTAAAGTGGCTAAAGAGTGGAGAGGTGAAGAAGAAGAAGAAGAAGAAGAAGAAGAAGAAGAAGAAGAAGAAGAAGAAGAAGAAGAAGAAGAAGAAGAAGAAGAAGAAGAAGAA
Organism: Taurulus bubalis; assembly: GCF_910589615.1. Taxonomy (NCBI): domain Eukaryota; kingdom Metazoa; phylum Chordata; class Actinopteri; order Perciformes; family Cottidae; genus Taurulus; species Taurulus bubalis. The sequence goes on along the minus strand of NC_136592.1, from coordinate 14,801,176 downwards.
GAAGAAGAAGAAGAGGTGGTGGTCTGTTGGAGTGCTGGCTTTAAAAAAAGACAGCATATTTGTTTTTCAGATGGACATAGACAGTAAATACATGCTTTATCAATGTTTGATTACCCCAATTCAGCTGAGATACATTTTAGTTCTCGTTTTTATTTAGCTGTGTAGAAGAGGAATCAGTATTTTATTTCATTCACTGCAGAATGCTGGGACTATTTAGCCACTATTTGCTTATACAATACAAACAATGATCATAATAACATAATGTTTTACAATCACAACAAATGCAAGGACATAAAGGGCTTATTTTAGTCGAGGTGTTTGGCAGGTCATTTTCCTGAAAGGTCAATTTTGTTAATGTTATTGCACAATGAGAGATAAAATAAATAAAAGTGTGACAACGATTTTGAGGCAATCATTAGACTCAAATAAAACAGAAAGGTACATTAAGAGACGGAGACAAGAAAAAAATACACATCAGATTTGACATATGCACCATAAAATAACCATTAGCAGTTACCTACATTCTGAAGTGACAGTCTATCAATAATGTCACTCTGACAATGGGACAGGTTTGTTGCTGTCTTTAAATCACCGGAGACTCCGTACAGATGTAGGAAATGCATTCAGGCTCGATGTTAAAGGGAATGGAGGGAGCAGTGGGACACCCAGGGGTGCAGGAGGACATCGGCCACCTCTCACCTGGTCACAGGCTTGAGACACCTGCCTTGTCTGAAGCTCAGTCCTGTAGACAACATCTACTGTGGTTGAACTCAGCAGTTGATATTATTCAGTATTCCTATCTGTTATATTAATATTAATATGTTATGATAAAATGTGTATGTATTTAAAACTTATAATCGTATATACTTATAATCTTAAAATATTATAATTATCGTTCTGGTTTTACTCTTATTTTTCATAATTACAATTATGAATATTCTAACCAACAGCATGATCTCTGTAAAACTAAATTTGGATTATTAAAATGTCCATTCAATATAAACTAAACAACCTCCAAACACAATCCCTTTAAGCATTCACAAAGCAAACTCTGTCACTTTCAAAGATATGCAAACACTCATGCAAACAAGCACAAGCAACGGCACAGACACACGCACGCACACACAGACTTGCATTCACTTACCAACCCCTTCCTCCCTAATAGGGTATTTGTCTACAATCAAACTTCCTGTTGCATATGAATGGACCTATTAATGAATGGGACATGCACGCAGTGCCTGCAGCTTTGAAAACTGAGAGCCGAGCACACTTCTTTTCTATTACCATGTTTAATTTGGAAGCACGTGGAGGCTATAGTATGCCCATCTGCTCCCCACACACGCCCCTCAGCCGCCCCGTTTACCATGTACTGGCGTAACAGGCAGGCATTGTAGCAACAAGTGTCTGCACATTACCACGCTTGCCAGCTCCCCTCACTTGGCAGCGAGCCTGCTAAACTGCCCGCCCACTTATGAGAAAAAGACTTGATTGTACCAGGGGAGAGAGCTTAGGGGGTAGACCGGGAAGAGGTACGAGGAGGGGGATTTGATTTACATACTGCAGTTTAGGCGACACTCATCTGATTCTAAACGGCTCCAGAGCAATTAAGGGTCATTAGTCCTTTTGTTTTCTGTTGTGGCACATTGTAGCAGTGACGGTATCTGAGGCGCAGTGCTCCCTGTGGGGGCTGCCTGTGGGAATGTTAGCACTAACGGGGTCTGTCTACCACCCTTCCTCCCCATTCATGTCTCCTACTCCATTGATACAGCTTTCCTCTGTGTGTAAACAAACACTCAGCACCACCCTGGCAATGCAAGGGAAGCCACTTTGGCAAAGACCCAGCTCTGGAGTATGCAGCTGGTGACGGGGCAGGCTCAGGAGGCGCAGGCTGCTTATCCCAATTATTCTGATCATGGCAACGATTTCTTTCATATGATATAATTAGCAAATTGCAAACATTCAATTAAATGTGTTTTGGCAACGACATATTTTCACACAGTAGCACAGTGTGAATGGCAATGTCTCCATCTGAATTTTAGCTCTAATTTCAGTTTTATTTGCTATACAGTATGATGGCGGATGCAGTATATATCTATTTGATGTGTCAAATAGATTGAATACCTACATTTAAATACACTACACTATACAACACAGATTATGATTTTGTTTCTCTACACAGATGCAGCAGTCATCTCTACTTTGATTGCTTTCTATTTGCTGACTGTACACCACTCCAACCAGCAAGTGGGGATGAAATAATTCATCAAAGAACATCTCCCTCTATAATATAATAGTGTTCTAAAGACTGGATGTGATCAAGCAGGTATTTTAAATATGTTATGATACAGGAGAATAACATTGCCTCAAGGTCAGTTGTGCTGACTGTAATGAAAGCTGGGATGTATTCTTCAATATGTTTATCGTCCATTACTCACCTAGCAGGCGGCGGTGTGTTAAGCACCCCTGCTACTGTAAAAAGGCATCAAAGGCAGCAAAAAGACAGGTATGGTATGGAATGTGAATGTTCACATGTCCATTTGTGTGGCTGTAAGACCCTCCTCAGTTGGTATAGAAAAACACTTATTGCTAATGTAAATAGCAAGGCAGCATAAATCAGCAGGCACGCGCAGCCCTGGAGAATATCGTGTAATAGTTATTGCAAAATGAAGTGGCATTGGGATCAATATCCCACTATATCTCATTCTGGCGTAATGGCGCGGAGGGAAGCTGGAGGCCATGGGAGTCCGGTCCCTCCACCCTACCATGGGCCTATAAATCTGCCTGACCTGCAGCCTGCTTATTAAAGTGCATACACAATCGGCAGCAGCCATCCAAAAATACAAGCTTACTCACTGACCTGGAGTCAGGGGAATGGATGCCTTTACCTTGTCTAAGGGCAGGGGTTATAGGCTGATTGAGGCTATAGCATCATCTTACCACACTGTACAGAGAAACAGCGAAGTGTTGATTTTAGCTCAGCATTAATCATACTAATATAATTAAAAATGAAGTTTAAATGTCAGCATGTAGATTTGTATATTCTATTCATTAATAAATGAATTTGTCTGTTTGTCTTTTATTCATGGCATCTTGAAGCACACCTTTTCTACTGCCATTGTGAAGCTAGCAATTATGCCCTCTAAGCTGTGGCTTATTCACTAAAATTAAACTATAGTCTTTTGTTCGGTGAAGAATCTGCAGTGCTGTCAGAAATAATTTCTACATAAATGAAAGGAGAAAGGATATTATTTTCAAGGTTGAGATTTTGCCTCTCAAAAATTCATTTCAATTTGAGCTTTATGACCACACGGCCACAACCAGTAGGGTTTGCTGTTGGTACAGTGTGAGGATTGGTATTGGAAATGTATTTGTTTTTGACAATGGGGCATGTATCATCCTCATACATATACACAGAATAAGATAAATAAGCAAATTATTGTACATTACAAATGCAAAGTCTATAGTAGCTGAGGGGAAATGGCTGTTTTTGACAGTGGGCAGTATACAGACTCTAATATTTAGAGGAGGAAGTTTATGATTTTGGATGACTGAAAGGACAATGTGCTGAAGTCTCTCAGCTTTTGTTTTGTCTGAGCTGTTTTATGAAATTTGTTCATATATGTACAAAAAAGGAGTTGTTTTTGATTTACATGCAATGCTTTTATGTATTTTATGCATAACACGTTTGTGCAGTGTCCTTTTCTTATCCTCAGGTTGTAATATAACTTCATAATAAACAGCACAGAGCCTGTAGACAGAAATTAGTATAAAATAACAATATGATGATAATGGTGGTCTGTGATTTGTCAGATTATTCAGGTTTTATCCATTCATACACAATATCGTGTTGCAAGCTTAGTACAGCCTTGGGGCAAATCTTATTGGTCCGTAAGAAGGATGTTGGCAAAAGGTTATGATTTTTAATTGTAATAAACCAACATGAACAGTGAGGCATGTGGTTCACTTTGTTTTCTTAGAGAAACTTGTTTGGAAGATGTACAGTGTGACTAAAGACTGTGGACAATGACGCATTCCTCTTGTGTTTTTTAGGACTGTGAGGGACACTTTCCTCTGCTTCAGAGTTGGTAAGTGTTTCCTTGAAACTTATTTTTCCTAATTTCAGTTTCACCACATGTATGCGACTTTAGGGTCAAGACTTTCTTTGAGGAAAGTTTGTATTTTATAGATTCAAACAAACTCGTGAGAACTTGACATGAGAAAAAAAAAATCTTAGAGTTTAAAATATGAGAGCCTATGTGCAGAAAGTCTTTACTGATATATCCATTACATGCACACATCCCATTATTTCTAAACCATACAGTACCCTATAAAATAAAAAAAGACCTTGAGGTTCTTTTGAGTCATATTTTTGGATTGAACCGTGTCCTTACACTGAATAATTCACAGCTTGAAACACATCATGTCTGTCTTCAATGTTAGTTGATTGTCTCCAAAGTAAATCTAATATAATTATTTTAATTTGGGAAGAATGGATAAACTTGATGATGATTGAAAGTAAACAGAGGTATGATTTTTTTTCTTCTTGATTTTAATTGTTTTCTCAAACTTCCAGTGGTGACTGATAACACCTTACAAAAATCTTATAATCCCATTACAAATTTAATTAATTTGTAAAAATGTATCTTGAAAACAGAGATGCTTGGCAAGCTCCACTTTAAATGAAAGAATAAACAAACAAACCAATAAATCAATGATTGTTTAATCTCCAAGGTGCTAATAAAAGCTTCTCGACCGAAAATAAAACACGATATAATAAACACGAGATCAAAATTGCTTAGTTTTAAAATAATGATATTAAGTAAATTACAATTGTATATCAATCCTTTCTTTTTTTTTCTCTTTTTAGAAACACAAATGAACCTCAACATATACAAAAGGCGAGACATAAGTCAGTAGTATAGCAGTCCTAAAATATAATCAATGCTATATAGCTTTTTGACTGTACTTGATACTAATACAAAAAATATATAATACATTTTAAGCATTTGTATCTTAAAGTATATTTTTGCTTTAATAAGATATCACATCAAGCAAGTAGTTTGCCCTCACTGGATGTGCAGCAACAGTTAATTAAATTGTAATATCTTACTGCAGTCTTGTTTATTGACATCTTAAATGCACATTCGGCATTTTAAATGATTTATGTCCAAGCTGGATTGGATTTATAGCAAGCTGATAATTATATACATTCAAGTAGTTCTGGTGAGATTAATTTATGCCGGTTTAATATAACTGACAATTAAAGCAATCCTTTCTAATTAGCTGTATGTACTGAACATATGTACTAATCAACACCAGTGGAATGGTCTTTTATTTTAGTTCAATAATCTACTCAAGTGTAATTTCCTAGCTGTGAAGTACACTTATTGCAAGTACATGATAATTTGTTTGATTGCACACATGCACACACACACACACACACACACACACACACACACACACACACACACACACACACACACACACACACACACTGATTTTTTATGGATATGTACATAAACATAAATCTGAATAACCATTACAGAGTAATTTAATTATCAGCTTCTTCATGACTGCATACAGTTCTTTTTGTAAAGCTTCTCATCAGCCTTCCTACACACACACGCACACGCACACGGCACACACACACACACACACACACACACACACACACACACACACACACACACACACACACACACACACACACACACACACACACACACACACAGTGGGCACCTCTGCTTCAACCTGTCACTGCCCCTGCCCTGACCTTGATCTGGGTTAGCAGCTCAGATGACAAAGGTGGGGACAGTCTGTTTTTTTAGATCATAACAGAGGCTGATATTCAAATTGGACGTACAGACCAAGCATGAGGGTTGGGATGAGCTTGGGCCAGATATGAATTCACTTCAAAGCTGTTTTACCACATGATACTCACAACAATATCTGATGTGGAAATCACATGTAAATGTGCACCTCAGACTGACCTTTGCCTTCTGTGTGTGAGGATCTGTGACCAGTGGCTGACCCGTAATCCTCCCCTAAATGGTTTGACAATAGAGAGACATATTGATCTGGTCAGTCGTCTGGCAAAAGGGTCAAGGGCCGGACACACAGCCCAATTGTGCTTTGTGTCTGCAGGTAGACCTCCCTTTGTCTTTCCACCACATGTAGTCATATGGTGGGCTATGTGTGAATTGGGCCTCTGTTTCAATTCCTGGGAAGGACAGGTTTCATATGTCTGCTCTTGCATCACTTGCTTCACTATTCTAATGAGGATTACAATGAAGCTATGTGTAACATTTTTTTTAAATAACACATTCAAAGTTTTATGACAGGCTCAGGATATAGCTTCTTTTTCTCTTTAAGACAGCACAAATTGCTTTAAGTAAAGCTTATGCCTGAGAGCTTTGGTAACCTACACCATCTAACCCCCCCACCACCACCACCACCAAAAAATAACACATGTCTGCAAGCTCCCTCTCAGAGCCCCCAGCTTTCCCCACTGCGCCTGGGCGGCTGCTCTCCTCTGGGCTCACCCAGAGAGGGCTGGCCAGCTCTCACATCTGGCCAGACAGAAGAACAGAGAAAACACGAGAAAATCTCCTTGTCCACCACTCTCTCTCTCTCTCTCTCTCTCTCTCTCTCGGATTCTTTTGGAGTGACCGGTGATAGAGCAACATCTGGAAGGAGCAGCAGTTTTCTTTCCTTGTGTTTTTTTGGGAGATCTAGGCCCCCGATAATCCGTCTCCGTACTCATTAAAGGAGCTGAATAAACACAGGCCTCTTCCAGTTGTTCCTATGAATTTCCTCACCAGGCGTCAGGAGACCCAAGCAGGGGCTACTGGATCAAAGCTGCCGGCAGCCCCATATGTGCCGAGAGTGAGAGTGCGTTCCGGGGTTGGGCCCATTACCTTTCTCCCTGGGAGCCTCGGAGGCCCCTAGGTCACTGGCTGTCAGTTCTTTGGCCCTAGCTCAGCAAAGGAAGAGGAGGAAAAGGAAAGATAGGAAGAGAAAAGAAAAGTTGAGATGAGATCCACAGTTTGTATTAGGGAAAATGAGAGGGCAGGAAAAAAGTAGAGGGGAACAGGGTTGCTAGTACATGAAAGAAAGCAGTGTAGTTTTAGAGGGATGTCTGAAGAAACATGTTTGACTTTGAATGACCTGTGACAATTTTTTTGTGGTTCTAGGGAAACACAGATCTTTGAACATGAACCATTGAACTTGAACCACATATATATTAGGCAGTGGGACTTATATATTGTGATTTAATTCCAATGCAGGAAAGTGTGCAAAACAAAATGTATTTACTTGTAAAAGCCTAGTTTCAGGTAACCGAACAAACACATTGTTCTAGTTTATGTGTGTGCCACTTTAATTCCTTGACCCTGCTGTGACATTAATTTTCTAATTCCCTGCACTTCCTGGCAATCAACTTAGAGGGGCAGTGGTTCGCTGGAAAAGTTTGCAGTGTAGGCAATTAAAGACAGGAATCTAAGCGGTAACAGCAGCAACAACAGCAGCAGCAAAATCAACAGAGGCAGGAGAGGATGATGCCTTCCTCTGTAATTGTTACTCACTTACTCAGAGAGATGCTAGAATTCATCAAATTGCATCCCTTGCGCACTAAAGAAAAGAATAACCAATATTAAATGGTCAATGTAATTAACTTACCTGGCTACCAGCTACATACAGGGTGCAGATGTGGCTGGAAATGACCATAGTGTTTGCATATGTGCACCGTGTGTGTGTGTGTGTGTGTGTGTGTGTGTGTGTGTGTGTGTGTGTGTGTGTGTGTGTGTACAAATGGCCCTGTGGTCGTCATCAGGCTCCCATCAGCCCCTCCATTAGTTACTGAGCTGTGGGTCCGTGCTGGAGCCTACCTGCCCTGAATACAGATTAGTAGAGGAGAGTATGGACAGCAAGCACAATGAAGACAAACACACATGCGTGCAGCCAGTCACAAAAGATAGCATTAACATATTATCTACTTTGACATACAGTGACATATTTTGACACTCTAATATTCAAAGTAATTGCATTCTACACATCTAAGACTGAGATGTTGCATCATATACATGGAATAATAGTCAAGCCATTAAAAACCTTTCTGTATATTTCCTCTGTCTGATTACTGCCTATTACTGGACACTGACACACCGATGCCTGTGGAGAGCACTTCATCTGGTGCAGGCAGATCATAGCTTACACATTCTGAAATAACGTCACACACAGCAGAGTACACACCCTGGCAACCCAGCACAAAGGCAAATATGGTTGCATACTTCTCTTTTCCTTCTGGAGCCGCAGACTTACATGCTCGTGACAGGAAATCTGCAGGCAGTCATTACACCGAGCCAAGCAAACAGGCAGACGCCACGCTCATTGATAATGTTTTCACATGTGCCACTGCTATGTTGGAGGTATCGGCACGCGTGTTTGTGTGTGTGCAGATACATAAGCACAGCTTGGAAATGTAGTGATTCAAATCATGTGGCAATATTTCCATATAATATAGGCTCTCATTTCAACAATTAATTTTGGTTTTACATGGATCACTCAATATTTCAAAACTAATAATGATAATAATATATTTCTTTCAAAGAAAATGACATGAAATAGCCACGAACCCAAGTGAGGTAAAAAAAAACAAAAAAAAACATGTTTTTCCAGATGTTGTCATCTGTGATAGTTAGGAAGAATATGTGATACTGTAGAAACCTCGTCAGCAGCGATGCTTATGTTTAAAGGGATGTCAGAAAAAAGAAGAAGTGGGTTTCCAGGTTGAGTTCAAGGCCGAAGACGAGGGCTTTGCCTTGGAGTTCAAGCAGGAGCTGTAGGGCATGAGAGCTGGGGGAAGGGGAGAGGGTGTGTGATGGCTTCTGTGTGTCCCTCCGGCAGCGCAATCGGACCCTTGGGAGACCTGGGTCAGGAGGCCTCCCTCCAGACCCCCCCTCCTCCCCCCCCACACACACATTACTGTGCCATTTAAAGCCACCCAGCATCTATTTCCTCCAATAAAAACTAATAACCTTTTCTGTCGGAAATCACGGCAGCTCTTGACTGCTGGAGCAGAGGCCTGGCTGGATGGCCTGTAATTGCGGTCCAGAAGTTCCCCTTAAGTTTATTTTTTGCAGTGTTTTGGATTTGATTTTTCCCCCAGTACTCTTGGTCCTCTGCGCTTTGCGGCTGATTGCCTGCACAACTCGCCCTACACTCAGTAATCAGGCAGAAGCTGGAGAGGGGCGCAAAACAGCAACTCAAGGACCTTTTATAATTGGGAGGGATTTGGAGGGCAGTTGGACTTTACATTTGGTGTCAGAATAGGTTGTGATGGTGACTGTGCTGGCTGAATATCAGTGGTGGCAAAGCCCCCTTTGCAGTCAAGTAGTTCATTGTGAGGCAGCTATGAATAGGTTGCATGTATGTCTGCTTGCTTGCTGTCCACTTGCAGTTAGGAGGGTTGTGGCATAATTTTGGAAACCAGCTAAAACAAGTAATCCACCGCACTTTTAACAACAGATTCCTATAAGTCTTTCTACACATTTTGGCCTGTGTTGAATGCAATCTCATAATGTTTACAGTTATACTGTATGTCATAGGGATTACCATTTCATAGTATAATTAAACACATTTATTTTAAATTAAATGTATTTACATTTAAGGTTGTTTGGAGTCCAATTTTGATTAACTAGGTTTTAGATTACAATAGACAATTTTTTTTTATTGAATACAGACTTGTAAATAGTGACATTTTGTCATTTAATGTATCTTTTGCATTCTGTAATAACATGTACTACTGTAGAGGTATAGGCATGTATTTGCACTTACTGCAATTATATCATACAACATTCCCCCTTTCTTAGCATGTTTTTAGCAGGAGATTGTCTACCACTCTTGTGTTTAAGTCGTTACTCTGGTATGTTCGAGCTAAATTATAGAATAATTTTGCACACCCAACAGTGTTAGCTCTGGGCTAACAGTAGGATTGAGGTGAATTCAGATTCAGCTCTTTTCAGGATGCCCTGGGGCTTAAAGCCCAGCTCGTCCAAGACTACAAAAGGTCTTGAGTGTAGCCCTAAGCAAACTGCAGTGTGAAAAGAATTGTAGTTGTGCTTCTCCATCTGTCTTGGGATAATTATAATCTGGTTTATCCAAATTACCTGCTAGAATTAACCGATTACGGTTGGCATCTACCATGTTTATAACAACACAAATGCTTGCTTGATTGTTATTTAGTACATAATATATGTTATTGACATACAGTACATACTGTTCAAGATAAAGTCCTTTTATTCCTCCTCTTCCTCTACTTTCATGTATAGTTCAGATGAAGGAAATGGGAAGTCAATATCAATATGCCAGCCCTCTTCTGCAGATCAATCAACAACCCAGCAGTAATTAACTATTTGCTCAAAAGACATCATAGATTTCTCTTTAGTTATTGCAGAAATGATTTAAATGAAACATATCCCAGTACAGAGAAGAGATCAGTGAGGGTGGGGATTTGAGAGGCAAAGGCACAATCGGGGTCACACTAGTGGAAACAAACTCTGGAGTTTAATAAATTGGCCAGTTTTTAATTGCATGAGGAGGAGTGTGTGTTTTGGGAGGCACTGCTGGACACTAATTGAAGAGAGCCGTGAGCACCCTTAGGGTCACAGTTTCTGCCTTTGTGTCCCGCCATGTACTGCACAGACATACGGACAGCATGCCCCTTCTGCCACCGAGAGCCACTGCCCCCAGGGCACACAGGCCACAGTCTAGCCTTCCTCTTTAACTGTACAACGCATATCTGTATTTTTCTTGAATTGTGGTGTTTTTGGATTTCAGTTTAGTGTTTGTTTAGTTTTCATGTACAATGGCTCTTTGTGTTTTCTCTATATTCTAACATCCTCAGACCATGTTGGAAATAAGTGTTTTCAATGTTTCTGTATCTGACAAATTAATCAATCAATCAATAGAACAGACACAATGCACAGCACAGGGTGGGCATATTTTGCCATTGTAGGAGGGCAGTACTACTCTTTTTTTTTCCCGTTCTGTGTCCTTCTGGTGTTTTAATGTGAGCATAAAAGGTATTTGAGCATTAAAGGGACAGCTCACCCCAAAAGGTTTCCATGTTTCCATAGTTTCATGAAATTGCTCATAACAACGTCTGTGGATTTTCTAAAGAAACCCAGTCATAATTTCTGGAAAGAGCCATTTCTGTTTAGTTTTCAATTATTTATTTTTTTAGCACCACAAAATAAGTGCCATATATTCCCATTATATTTGAGAGAATGCAGACATTTCCACAGCAAAAACTAGACAACTCACACCAAAACAATGATAGACATGGGTTTTGGTAGCTTCTGGTCCAGTTATTGGACATGTATTGACAGGCATACCTTACTTTTGCCCTGTGAGATGTGCCCTATCTTTTATGTTAGAATATAGAGAATACAAGATTGCCCTTGAAGGCTATATTTTGTTGAACATGAAATATGCACAAAAAATATGTTATTGAATCTTGAATGAGGTAAAAAAAAAAAAAAACATAATTGGCAACGTATCAAAATGCCACTGAAATACAGTGTACTTTATGATGCTGCTCTTAATACTATCCATGTTTTTATGTAGAAAACAGTGAATGAAAAATATAAAGCATAAACCAATGGTGACTAACTAGATTAAGTCAAATGAGATGGATGTGTTTACTAGACATATCAGTTTAGGTCCTCTCAGTTGCATGGCAATGAACTTGACTTGAAACTAAGGGAAATTCATTTGGTGAATAATATAGCATAATAAGCAGTTCAGTAATATCTATGGAGCCTTCATGTTTAACAAAATATAGTACTGTGTATACTGTGCTATTGCTTGTGGCCTGCAAGCAAAGTGTGTGCCAATGCACTTTGTGTGCATATGAGAGAGTAGTAGAAATAGTCTGTGTGCTGTCTGACACAATCCTGTTGTCATTTAAAAAAACAAATGTATTGCCTTCAGTATTAGATTGTTTAACCTCCATAGACTGGGCATATTCTAGTCTGTTCTGTCACTAGTTGGCTGTGGTTGGTACCACAAAATATTAATGAAGGTATTGAGGAGATGACGCTTCCAAACAAAGTGAGAGAAACAAGTGGCGAGATATCCCATGCTGTAAATAGACACTGTGAAAAGACTTTGTTACGATAACTCAAATTGCATTTTTCTACCACGTGAATAGGAAAGGATAGGTGCAAGTGGCTTACCCACAAATAACAAGGCATCTGGACATGCAACAGAACCTTATAACTAGCAGGTATTCTTCTTCTTAAATGGGTTTAAGTGTACAGTGTAATGAAGCCTTGCTTGATTTGAATTGATCCTTTAGTGCTTGTAATCACAGAGGCTTGGGCCTAAGTGTTGGAGCATGACTGTTCCAGTGAAAATAACCTGTGTGTGACCAGAAACCCGTCATTTCAGCTTGTGAATCAGAGGCAGCATGCGCCTGTTTGCATGTATGCTTCACAGTGAGTATTATTTATGATATCAAACTATTTCTCACCACAACAAAGTTTATTGTGTTCAGCAGTTATAACTCTGTTTTCCAGACTGATAATTAAATATATTTGTTTGCTTAAGATTTCAATAATTACAATAATTACAATTTATATAGATGGAAACCATTTTTTAATTCAGATTTTCATGTTTTCCCACTAAAACCGTAACACCAACTTGATAAGTGATGATGCATACTCTCACATAGGATGAAGCCAAGCCAAGACCTTACATTCCCTGAAAAATTAAGCTTTTCCTCTTGCCCTTTTCTCTGTGTTCTCTCTGTGTTCCTGTTTTTGTGTTTCAGAGTATTACTGAATGTTTGTGTGCACACTTCCTTAATTGCATTAAGCGGATGACGCACTTTCTTACTCTGTTTAAGCTCACTTTAATTGCCTCTGAATGGTGCGCTAGGGAAGAAGGGACTGACGGCACAATGTGGACATGCAATTAGCTATCTTTCATAAGACGCTCCGGGGAAAAAGAGAGGGCTCCAATTCATAAAGGAATTTCACACACAAGGCAACAAACGCTATTTTGTGTCACTGCTGTGGTGGCATCTTGATGGAATGGCATTTCATTCATTAAAGAATCAGACATTCAGGGAAGCCAAGACAGAGAGATCCAGTCAAAGAGAGAGAAAAGGGACTGTGAGAAAAAAAAAGCACAGTGGTAGCAGGAGACACCAAGATATAGGTGAGGTGCAAATAAAAAACGAGAAGAGAGAGAGAGAGTTAGGGAGCTAGGAGACGGGGTTAGGAAAGAGGGATCGAGGTAGATCGCAGTGCAGACACACAGAGATATGTGTGCCCCGGTGAATTCTCACTTCAGTTTGGACGGAGTGCATCAGTGATGGCACAATGACAGAACGGCTCCAGAAACTGAGCTTAGTTTGGAATTACAGACACATTTTACATATCCCATCCCATCTGACATTTTAAGTGGAATGAGAGGGAGGCGCCACACGTTTTCAAAGCAGAGGAGGTAGAACAACTTCAGAATGCTGCCAAAAAGTAACGTTGTTTTAAAGGGCAATGTTTTTCTGTTGATAAGGCAGCCTGCTTCCTGGTTTTGTTCCGTAGGTAATCAGATCAAAGGAGTAGTAAAGTGATCCCTTTGTATTCTAACATTAACATTTCACATGCCTTGACTGATCATTATTATGGGACTGCGCTCTGTAAAACTTTTATACTTCATGAATATTAATTTCTTCATATCATTTTTAGGGATGTCCGATGTGGATTGACAATAATATTGCAAGTAGCTCTTAAAACACAACATTAGTTTACGATCCTTTATTTAGATTGGGACAGGCAGCACATGCATTTGTCATGTGTATAAATGTATAAGTGCAAGGCATTAAGGTAATGACGTCATGCATTAGGTTAATGGCATTGTTGCGACACGTATCAGAAGCTTTTAATACCGTACAATGCAATAGGTAGCTGAAACAGCACTACTGATGCTCTCGATCTCCTCCAGCTGCCCATCCTTTTTTTCCCTCCCTCTCCTCGTACTCATTTTGCTTTTGCATTATGCTTTTTCCCCCTTTCCCCTCCCGATACCCCTTCCCCCATCTCGGACAATCTCTCTCTGTCTCTTGCTGTCTCTCCTGTTCTTCCTCTCTCTCTCTCTCTCTCTCTCTCTCTCTCTCTCTCTCTCTCTCTCTCTCTCTCTCTCTCTCTCTCTGTCTCTCTCTCTCTCTCTCATCCCAACTCCATTCTCCATATCCCTCCCTCCACTCTTCTTCATTTAATAGTGGACCTCAGAGTGGTTGCCATGTCGACCAACCGGCATATTACTATGGCAACCAGTCTGAGCGAGACGAGGCTGCTGATTAGGGAGAGATGTCTAGTGTAGCCTGGCCAGCGGAGGGTGGATAGGAAAAGGGGGAAACGGTGTTGGGGTGCTAGAGGGGGGTTGTATATTATAGGTCTGAACATTGTGTGTGTGTGTGTGTGTGTGTGTGTGTGTGTGTGTGTGTGTGTGTGTGTGTGTGTGTGTGTGTGTGCGTGTGTGTGGGTGTGTGTGTGTGTGTGTGTGTGTGTGTGTGTGTGTGGTACATGCCTAAAAAAATAATTCGAAGAGTTATCTAATAGTAAGCCAAAGGACATTTTCCTTCAAATTTCAGATCACTCTGCTACCTGCAGTAATGCTCTCTCTACATGTGTCTGATAGTCTTTTGCTTTCTTAAAAAGAAATAAGAAAATCTTAATCTCGCAGTGTGCTCACCATCATCGCATATGGCTTTAGGCACCGTGTTGGATGGTCTTAGCTGGCGGACGCCTATTGAAACATTCTCCTAAATAGATTAATGATGAAAAAGAGTGCTAGCATTTCCATGTGTTTTATACAGGAACCACCTTAATGTTTCCCTCAAGACCCACAGTGCTGAGATACTTTGTTTTGGTGGTATATAGGCAAACCTGAGTTAGGCTGGAAATGGTGCTCTTATTGTGTTTGGGCAGAATCATATCTGGTGTTATGACATGTGAGGGACGGAGTAGGCAGAGCTTTTAAAAAGCTGCAGCCTCCTCCAAGAACACTAATGAACGCTGTAGAGGATGCCTCAGACCTCCCAGATCCATCAGAGAAACTAATTACAAGATCCAATTAAAGAGAGAGAGAGTGAGAAGAAGGGTAAGAAGGGGTAGAGTATATATGAGGGTTGGGGGGGGTCTCCCTTTACTATGGACCCAGCCAAGCCGTCGGCTCATTCAAGACAGTAATTATAGCTTATTTATTATTCATCCTTGAGCTAAATAAGAGCGTGACATTTCAATAACAATAATAAGGGCAGAAAAAAGGCAGCACAAACTACAGATTTACTAATTGCAGTGCTCAGAGATTAAACGACTGGAAAAATGTTGTTATTGACTTATTCATAACATCTAGAGCAGCCATAAGAGCGTAGCAATGCACTTCACTGAAAATGAGTCTAAAGGGCTCTCTCATGATCTCCTTGGTGGACATAATCCTCAACAAGACCATAATTCCATGCTCCCCTTTCCAATTGTTTTGGGGGTCTCTGAACAAGGACTTAATGACTTTCTCTCGATGTTTTATTGTGACCGTGTCTCATTAGAATGAGCTGTGCAATCCGGTGTGTGGTCTTACATTTCAACAGATTTAAAAATATTTTAGGACACTATACTCAATCATAGCTCAAGATTGAATGCATTTCTCAATATTAAGATTATCAATTCCTCCAGCTTGCATAAGGCCTTCGGTCCTCCTCTCATCCTCCATTGTTACACCCATCTTCCCACCTCTCCTTCTCCTAAGCTGAACTCTGAGGCACCTCATTAAGTGCCAGCTCTTGGCCTCATTGGCTATGGCAGAGGTGAAGAATATCACATAATCATGAAGTGGAGATGGCATTACACTCATCACAAATTATAGATGAGTTTTACTGTGTGGCGGGAGGCCTGGCAGACTAGTGCTTAACTTAAGTGACGGTTACAGGGGTCTGCAAACCTCTTTTTCCCCTCTGAATCGAACATTGAACATCATAAACTGAATATTTTCTTTTTTTTCTTTCCGGAAAATGCCCCTTCCTGCCAAATTGTACAGGGGCTCAACTATATCTGAAGACAGTAAAGGAGCATAACATATTTGTTTTATCCAAATCAGATCATAAGTGGGGCACTTTCTGCTCAAAATACACAGATATTGGTATGTTGAAGTGCAGCCTAGGAAGTATTGGTGTGGCTCAAGCCAGTAAAAGTCCATAAACAAAACCCATGACAGTTTTTATTGATTGGTTGTTGAATATCTATACCTGCCTTTGAATGTATTTGATCAAACAGAGACAACTTTGTTTTCTCCTGTCATTTGCCAGACACTAAGAATAACTGTTTTTGATCATGCGGTTCCTATGTTAGGCATCATGACTTCCATTATAGCTCTAAGCTGACAAACAAAAAATACAAAGAAATAAAGACTAAAAGTAATGTGATTTTCCTTTGATTGTATCTATTTGCATTCATATCTTCCTCCCTGCCACTCAAGAAGTCCTTTACCTCCACAAACAGAACAGTGGATAATAGTAGAACACAACGTCAGCCTGTGTCCCATTGCCATAGGGCAACAATACACTCTTCTGTACCTTGCTTCTTTTTCCTCTTAATGTCTTTGTCCTTGAATCTCAAAGGAGCCCTGTTAATACACTGCTATTATGTGAATCAAGCAGAAATAGACTGCAGGATTTCTAAATGAATAGTCAATATTTGGAGATATGGTAAAGGCATATAAAGAGACACGCATATCTGTGTAAATTGGTGTGTTTTTCCTTTGAATATTTAATTTCATAAATATATGCGTGTGAATCTATGATGTGTTCCTTATATTTTACATAAGTGCATTTGCTCACGTGCTTGTACATACACACCGAGAAGCAGAAAGCTTGACCTTGCAGAATTGAAAGAAAGGAATAGCAGCCCAGTGACCAATGGGGGGGTCATCAGAGGGCTGAAAAGCTTATTCTCTCCATCTCCTTCAGATTTGCCTCCTCTCCCTCTTCCATTTCTAACCACACAGACTCTTCATACCCTCATGAACCTGACTAGAACAGGAGGGGGAGGTTATACCACTTATCAGCTGATGCGGGACATGTCCTCAGACAGAACCATTGATTTTATTGATTCATTCATTTGCACTTTTCCCATACGGTTGCCTGCTTGTAGTTTTTGTCAGGGGGCTGAGCTTAAACACAGAGTTATGGAATTTGGTTCATGGGCTCGATAGGACTAGGGGAGGGTCATTGTTGTGACAATGATACAGAAATGGAAAAGTTCAGAAAGCCCAGAATTACGTTTATTCTATTCTTTCTATGTGTCCCCCTATTAGCAGAAAATGCATGAACAAGAAGGTAGTTATGCACTGCCATGAAAAAAACAACCACCAGCTTCCCTTTTTTCAGTCATTCTCATGCAAATGGTAAGGAAACTGTCCACATGATTGCACACCCTAGACTATACTTACAGGATCATAAGTGATACACAGAAAAAACACAATGTCCTATCGCTCTCCTACCACACTCATACAAACACATACACACTGACCAAATCACACCCCCTCGGGGCTGTGGGGCAGTTCTTGAGCGATGTCTCCCCAGGGGGCTGATATTTTATAGTTTGTGTCCATCAGTGCCGTAGCCTGGGGCACCAGGGTTGACAGTAAGTGCTCTCAACACCGGTGACACTGATTCATCTGAGCTATGACACAGATGAGAAAGAAGGGGGAGGAGAGACAACCAAAAGAAACATAAAACACCTAGAGACCAGTTTATGCTTGCGTATTTTGTTTGAGTTTTCAGGTCCTTATTTGCTGTGTACGATGCATACCTCTATACCTTCCAGCGCACTGTAATGTTAGTGAACGCCAAATTGTCTTACCTTTATTGTTGGCTGGTTCAAATGGATGTTCACCACAACACACATGGCTGTACGATGATGTGGCGGTCTAATATGGGCTAGACCGAAGAGAATGGCTTGAGGAACGGACTTCAATCTAACATGGCATTTCAATTTCTCATTCCCCCTCATGGCTGTGCTGTGCACTGCTGCACCTCTTCTACATATATATAGGGAGGATGCCTCTGAACCCCAGCGTTCTGGATGCGCATACTAAGCAATCAATGTGTCACCTCTTCCTGACAATCCTATTTTTTTTCATATGGGGCCATGCTCATTTTTTCTTGTCAGCAGAAGGTAATTTGCTGTATTGTGATTCAGTCCCAAAACTTGGTGACGAGGTGTCTTATAATTCACTACCTCCCCTCCCTCACAGACCCCCTGCATCATCCACAATATGGAAAAACTGAAGGAAGCACCCCAACCCCCACCCTATCTGCACCCAACTGCACCCCCACACCCCTATCCCTTCTTTCCACACCAAGCCCAACATAGTTGTATCTGAGGCGCGCTGCTAAATTAGATAAGCGGGGCTGTGGCGCAGCGCCCCTGATTAATAAAAGATGCAGTGCTCTCGGGGGATGGCCCCTCTGAGGGTCGAACAGAACCTACCCACACACAATGGAGTTTGCTGGCACACAATGGACGGGAAATGGAGAGAATGAACCAATCATGGAAATATAACATTTAAAGTAGAACTATCCTGTGACCCTCAGTAACATTATGCAGGCATCATAATAGATAATAACTCATGTTGGAAGTGAAAAAAAAACACAGATATTAATATAATCATTTATTTAGGAAGCATGGGCTGCTATTGACATATGTTGGATAGAACTGACGAGTTCCTGCTGTTTTATGATATTTGCAAGTCATTCAGCGGAACTACTACAAATTCATGGTCAGTTGTATTTTCGCCCCTACCAGTGCACATTTAACATTGTTTTGTTACAATTGTTAAATCGGAATGTTATACGTTTTATTTTGAAACACGTTTTATTTTGAAACAGGAAATGTCTTGTAACTTGTCAGGTGACTTATAATCAGGAAGTGAATAAGTGAGAACATGGCTCAGAACTGCAGTTTTCGGTAGTTTTCCAATCCAGTTGAGTCTGCCTGCATCTTATGCCTTTTGATGGTATCATTGTTTTACTATGCTGCCCTCAGTATATGTGCTGTGATACACCTTGGCAGTTAGACAAACTCCTTCTTGACATCACGACTCTGAAGACAGTTGTCCGTTGTCCACAGGTTTATTGACGTAAGAAAGAGTAAAACTAAAACACACAAAAGGCATAATGAATACAAATAAAATGCTTTCTCATTAACCTTATACATACACAATGTCAATATACTGATTCTTCAGTGACATACATTGCTTTGTTTTTAACCGCTACTTTTTATGTATGTACATCAGCAGTAAATACATAAAAAGTAGCGGTTAAAAACAAAGCAAAGCAGCATAAACATATTGGCTATAATTCATTCTGCCATTGTTAGGGCTGATAATATCCGAAATATTAGAGTATAATAGCAATGTGATTTTGACGCTGTCATTATATTGTATATTGCTTTGATTATTAGAATAAAAAGGGACTTTCTCCCATGATTTCAGAGTAAAATCTGAATCAAGCGAAGCTATAGACAATTACAGAAAATGTTGTAATTGTTTTATACAACAGCAGTCCAAAAAATCCACTACAGTGTGTTTTAAATACCTTTGTTTCCCAAGTCTTGTTTCTCATCTAATACACTTATCATATTATATTATGTGTGCTTCAATGCAACAGTTTAAAGTGGATTTAAACTAGATAACCATGCACCATAACCACTGATCTTTTCCTGCAGTTGAGCTACCCATTGAATTACAACTGCAATAAAACATAATATCGTGAACATTGTTTTAAAAAAGATGAATTGTGATGTTCCAGCTAATGTCCGTACATATAATAACAAATAGATCCTCCTATATTGTAGTGTTTGAATATATTGTTAACCCTTTAAAGATATTGCTTCGATTGGCACATGAACAAAATGGAATATTTTCTTAAACCGCGAAGAGTTCCCAGTATATATCTTCTTTAGGTTCATGTGACTCGTATATGTACCATGTGCCTACCTCTGTGGGAGAGTGTGCAAAAAGGCTAACGGACACTTTTCACACCCACAGCATCACGTTGTCATGTCATTTCAGTCCTACATTAGCTCTGTTCACGTTCATCCCATAATGGCTTTGTTACCAGGAGGATAGTATCCCTCACACTACTCATGTTTAGAAGACATCCAGCAGGGATCCATTTGCCTATGGAGACCGTTGTATAATTGTCTGGTGTTGCTTTCAAAAAATTTTCTGTAAATAGTGCATTAAACTTAATTTTAGTACTCGCATAATAACACAAATTAATTTACTGAAACCTATTTGCCCACCAACTAACAGGTTTACTAGGTGAACACAGCCTCTTATGTGCACATGTGCACTCATGCAGCCACACAGGTTTAGCAGACATGTTTCTCCTCTGCTCCGTGTTGGTGGTGTGTTATTGCTGCATGGATCCTGAACACTATCTTTAAATAACCTCCAACCCGCTGTCTCAATATTGAACAAAAGCTAGATGCTTCTAATTTTCTGCATGATAATGGTAGTCATATTGAGATGAAAAAGGTCAAGGGTTGGCTTGTGAGGTTTTGATTGGTTCGGAGCATCACGCGGCCCTTGGAGATAAAATGGAAAGTGATATTTCATTTATAGTACCACCCTTCGAGACGGACTCTCAATTTTCGGTGATCGTTCCATGAGGAGGCCGAGAATTGCAATGATTAGAGTGCATCTACCAGTCAAACACTAAACACAAAAATGGCTATTCTGATGTCTTGCATCAGCAGTTTTTTTTAATGATCAAAGGCAGGTGCTGTGTAGTTTTCCACGTGCAGTTTTTATTATGTAGTTTTTCCAATGTTCTCCCACCCCCTCCAACCCACAACGGTTGATGCGATTTGTTTATGAATATATATAAGATGTGCATATGCAGTAGAATAGGACCTACCTTTGACCTTCATCTGCACTCACGTGAGCTCCTGCTGTAGCATTGTAGTGTTTTTATAAACAAAAACTATTTCTTATTCAAGTAGACACTGTAAGCTGTAACACTCCTTGAATTCTCCTCAATTCTCAGGCCTCCATATATTTGTATTCATAAAGTGCAATTGTCCTCTATCCTGTATGTGTATCAATGGAGATGTGGGGGGATGTCACTAAGGTGGAGTGGAGGAACCTACACGGATATTTGTGTTTTCCTCCAAAGTTCTGTGGTAGCCTGGTGTTCATTGACTGTAATATTGAATTCATGCTTTGACCACAATGGTTAGAGAATCACCACTCGCTGATATGTGAATGTATTGAGAACCAAACTATAGCTGACATGTGAGATCGACCATATAGAGCCTGGGATCTGGGTGCACCCAGCGTAGAGGCTGCATATACCCACATAACCAAAGCACTCCAAATTGCTGAAACCACTACACACCAACAAATGATAAAGCAATGAATCTCTAATCGCACAAATTATGTCTCTTAATAGAAGTGTCACTGACACCAACAACACATTTGTGACATAACTTCACATTCATATCACGTGTTTTATTATGTTAATTCCCAAAAGCAATATGAACCAACAACAGTAGAAAAACTAGCATTTGGCTGACATTTTTTTGTTTTGTTTAACCCTCCTTGGTAGCTTCTGCATAATCTCTTTGGCCTGGTTTCTGCACCGTTTCTTTTTTTAAATTCCAGCCTTAGGGCCAAATGCATCACTCATTATGCAGTGACCCAAACTGCATTTCCCAAACAGCGGTCCAGCCAGTGGGAGTGGCCTGAGCTTGTTGAGGAAGTTGCCCTTTAAGGTCAATACATTGGTCATGTGATAGGCCAGCGGAGCCCCCTGGGCCATATGACAAACCGAGCTGCCAGACCGAGGTGTGTGTCAGGGGTGTTTTTCCACAAAGCATTCTATAAAAGTGTAACTGGGCTGTATTTGCCCTTTCCTCCTGCTATGCGTTCAGCCAACAGGCCCCTGAAGATCTCTTAAAAAGTGCTGATCCACAGAGCTGGACTGGAGCTCTTGTAATCCTTCTAGCCCCCCCCCCCCCCCGCCCAAGATCCCCATCCTCTGTACCTCCTGCTTCCTCTCTCACATTCCCTTACTGTCTCCTGCTGATGCATTGCGCTGATGTGAGCGACAAGGTGATGGGATGATGGGGCTTGTTTGGGCCCCAAGCTAATTACCACACATTAGAGCATGACTAAATAAATCTTAAGTGCCGCTAATTGCTTGGCAGTGAAAACAATAACTGTGGTACTTGCCCAGAGGCTCTGGGGTAGTGAGAGGCTGGGGCACTGGGGACCAGGGGCCTTGGCACTGGGCCAGCAGGAGACACCAGCACCATCAGTCAACTCTGCCTTCATGTTAAAGTCACACACCACTTGGCACTGTCACTACATGCACCATATGCCCCACACCCACCACTTCCACCACCCGGTCCCCAACACAGTCCCTGCAGCCCTCACCAGCAAAGAATGTGCCATACATGACAGGCACAGACAAGCCCAGTCTTGTCTGTAGAGCCATCATACATCACTGCATTAATAAACATGAATTAGTAATGGCACAATTAGATGGGGTTGTTCTGACATTTACTAGTACAATAATGGTGTTCTCCTCTTTACAACCCCCTTTGGCCTGTACTAGAGCGCCCATCAGATCTCAGACCTTTAGATGTGAGGGCTGGAAGGGGTGGAGATGTCCCACTCATTATGTATCTTGGCCACAATTAGAAAAAACACATTTAAGGGACTTGAATCAAGATTATTTGTTCCTGTCTTCTGTATAAAAAAAGAGAGAAATAAATATATATTTTTTTCATGTGGGTTTTTAAAACTCCCAAATATCTACGTCAGTACTAGCCATAAAAAATAAAAAATCCAGCATTGGTCCGTGTACACTACAGTATATGTGTAATGTGTGTTTGTTTTTCTTTTAGATTGCATTCTGTTGTGTATGACGAAGCCGTTTGATCAGCCTGTGGTGCCCATCAGATCACCTGTGGCCAAAGGTATGTTCAACACAGACATCCCAGCAGCCTCCCCCACTGAAGGTGGCATCGCTAAGCCTTTCATTCTGCCACAGCACTCACCAAAGATGAGTGCCATACACTGCAGACAACATCATGTGCCAGCAACTATGACTAGTCTAATATTCAGGGTTGGTAAATGTTCATTTCACAAAGAGACAGTACAGTCACTTCACACCATAATATTACAGAAACATACTGCAGATAAATTGTTTTGTATAAATATAAAATTAGCTTTTTCCATTCCATCATAATCATGTTTTTTTTTTTTTATATCATTTCCCTAATCAATTAAGCTAAACATAGTGGTAAGGTTTAGCCATTGTTATGGTTTTGTTTCACAGTGCCAGATGATGTTTTAACACAATTTAAGGTTTCATCTAAGGAATAATATGCCTTTAAATCAAAACTCATTAGCATAAACATATTGGTCCTTAACATTAACCTGAATACAGTATACCTATTTAAAATGCAACTTGATCAAAGCTCTTATAAATTCTTTTGTTTCAGATCTGTCCCTTTCTTCTTTACAGTCTTAATTATTTATTGTCACTTGAAGTTTAATTTCCCCAAACCTGACAGGGGTGACTAGTGATGTGATCTCCATGTCAAATTTATCCTCTGCCACTTTCTGATCCTCTTTTTTCTCTCCTGAACCAGTGGCTTCTCATTTGCACTGTCACTCTTCTGCAGTGTTTTACTGCTTTCCCAGGGGACTCATGCGCTTTTGTTAGCTTTTCTGTGAACACACACAGCCTAATTGGTTGATTAGTTCAGGTTGACTGGCCTGTTAATTGAATAGTAATTCAGATTTGATGTGTCTAATGAAGATCCTAATTTACGTTTTGGCACGCAACCAATGGTTTGTTTTTGAGAGTAGGAATCAAACAAAAGAGATGAAAGGAAATAAGAAAATGATTCAGTGTCTCAGTACTGCCTTGATAGCACATGAATTAACTCTTTGTGTTAGGTGATAACACTTACAAATGTTAATCTCCCTGAAACTAAACTGATATTAACAATAATAGGGCACTGATATGTAGTATAAGTGTTTAGAACTATCTAGCCATTTGGTTGTTTCTCCTAATGGGCAAAAACAATGGGCCTATTTCTCCATACCATTGAATGTTAGTAGCACATATACTGGCTGTAAATAATACACAGAAGGCAACAGCTATCCCAATCAATTCAAGGTATCAATATACTAACAGAAAACCAATGAGAGCATGGCTGAGAAGACTGGCAGCCATATTTAGCCTGTATGTTACACCATGAGTCAAGACTTCACCTTAGTTCATCTATAGCACAAACTGATTTTGGGCAAAGAAAAGACATTTATAAGCATTATTTGTACTGCCATTACTTTTCTTTTAAAGAAACACACATTTTGTATAGCCCCTCCTTTCACAGTTGAGACAGCCGCCATCTAACTGTGCTTCAAACCTTTTCGCAAATTATAACAATAATATATTGTGTTTGCTAAACAACATTTTACCTATATTTTACTCCCTTTCCGATCATATATTACACAATTGTGAAAAGCAATCCACATCTGACCGAGGTTTTATAAATGTGGATCAGATGTCAGGTCGGTGACCATTGGCTTACTAGTCAATGATGATATGCCAAATTAATGCTTGCTATTGCTGCACACAACTCACACAACTCTAATGCGAGCAAGATAGCACTCTGATGTCTGAGTCTCCCTGGTTACCATGAATTGTACTGTACCAGAGCAAAAATGTTATAACAAGTTGAAGTACAAGTAAATAACTCCATTCAATTCCACACTATATTTACATATATATATATATTGATTTTTGAATAAGATAAATTGTAAAATGTATAAATATACTAAAAGACATATATTCATAAATGATACAATCTCAATTCTTTTGAGTCCAATGAGTGGACGGTGGTGACAGAGCATAAATCAATATAGTTATTAAATCTTTGGAAAACATTTTGCGTTCTTGCTGTTTTTCTCCTACTTAGGATAGAAGTACTTAATAGAAGTAGAGTTCCAATATCACAGTTTAATTGAAGTCTGTTGGCAACCATATTGAATAATTTCCTGTCATTAATTCAATGTGTCAAAACAGTATACTGTCTACATGCACAACGCAAGTGTGGAACTTGGACACAGCCAAGGATCTGTTCTGCGAAACAAATTTCCATTGTATACCGCACAACAATGTTTAATTTATTTTACAGTTTATTTATATTATTATAGGTACTTCTTATCATTGTTTAATTCAACTGCTTGTTCACAGAGAAGTGAACTTGTAGATAGTTGGCCTGGGTGTTCCCACACCAGAGCTCCAGTGCAAAGTAAGTTCATGAGCATCAACGTTTCCCCCACAGGTTGGAGGAATATGTCTTCCCTCAAATCCACATTATGCACAAGGAAGTCCCATTAAAAATCTATGGAAACTTGATTTCCTATTAGCAATGGGGGGGGATCATCCCAAAAGCCTTTTGGCTGCACCTCTAGTGCGGCGCAACTTGGGGCCTTGAATCAAACATTCATTGCAGTTGTGGTCCAGTCAGTCGTCTGCACAGTAAAACTCCAACAAAATTCCAAAGATAATGAAATCCAATCCAATCCAAAGAATTGTCAGAAAACATCCCAAAGCTAGTTGTATTCACTCCATCTCAAAACGGCAAAAATCTATTATTTACCGCGGTTCTTTGAGCTCGGAATCAGTGTTGGATTGTACATCCAACTTTTCCTTGATCAGAAATGTTCCTGTTACTTTCTCGTTGGATCTTTGTATCCAGGATGCAGGCTATTTTTTTGGGCCTTTGATTTTCTCAGGAATTTCCCGTTATGAGCTCCAGTATGTGGTGGGCCTTCTCTGTCCCATGATGTCACCAAGGAAACTGCATATCTTTAATACTCCATCTTCTCCTGTTCAGAGGGCGGTTTATTTCTAGATGAAACATAGAATCCAAATCAAAATGTAATCAGGAATAAATATAGCAGAATAATTGTTTTTTTTCTTCTGTGCAGAACGTCTTAATCGCCAATCATCCGCATCCCTCCCCTCAATTTCACTTTGAACCTCATGCAATCATGCACACTTATGCACATGCAACAATGTACTTGACAGTGCTACACAGCAGGCCAAACTAGTGCAGGCATTAGCAACCTCAGGTGTGGGAATCACCCCCTTTCTTGCACAAATACACATCTCTTCGCACTATTTCTCCATCTGTCACTTACCCGCATACTTAAAGCAGTAGTCATTAGTCGCTCTCACCCGCCCCCTCTTAACGAGAAAGCAATTACCATAGGTTTCTCCCCAATCCCAGTGGCCTGGCAGCGTTGTCCGAAACCTGCTTTCAGCTCTGCGTCGGCTTCTCTCTCAGATTTGCTTCTCTTCCCTTGTACCTCTTCTCCCTTTCACTGTGGCTGCAGACTCTCTCTCTTTCTCCATCCTCTCTGCAGCCTCTCTCTTTTGCTCCTCCCATCTCTGAGCTCTAGGCTGCTCTGGGTTTTAGACGGATCACTCTCACAATGGTTGATCAATACAGGTATTGATCCACTGGCAAAATGTTTATAAAATCATTCTGGGCAGCTGCAGTGCAGTGGGGAGGGGAGGCGGGACGACGTGAGGGCCAGCATGCCATGCCATTCGCCTGCGAGAGAGCCAGCACTGACCTGATTGGCTGTCTGTCTACCCGCCTTGCCAGGAAAAGGGCTGGCATAGTCTGCGTTTCTTTGTCATTGTTGCTTGGTATACCACAGCCCTCCCCGGCTTACGCCGCTAAACTTTCCAGACCACCAAAGCAGAGTGCAGCAGTTTAACCTTCTCACTGCTCGATGTTGACTGCCTGCCAAGCAATGTCACGCGCTCCCTCTGGTTTCACATCAGCCAAGAAATGAATTTGCATAAATTAGCAAACTCAAGGCAATCCCAGTCTAATAATCCACTGTCATTTAATTTGCCCCTTCCCCCCCTATTTTAGCAGGGAAACAGTATTTCTCCTTAATGCCGTCACACTATGGGACTCTCGATACCTTGCCCCTGTTTCACACACCAACAGATCAACACACTTAGACACACCAAGTTCATAGGCTGGCTGAGTGCAGAGGAACACCTAACATCATGCCACTGTTGTACTGCCATGAGGGAACAGGGAGCAGTCTGGGGACAAGTCATCCCCCTGGCTCTCATCCTTGCCTCTCTCTTGACTCTCACACTTTGAAGCATACTGTAAATTAAATGACTCAGCTCCAGTCTTTGTTCCTCCATTGCAGGGATCATTAGCAGCATTAGCAGCAGCGCACTAACTACAGCAGGCACACTGTTGCTCCACTTGGGAATGCTACTGACAGGCCAGCAAACTCAAACACTGGAACACTTGATTGCAGCACAAAGATAGCAGATTTGAGTGACATGGTTTATCAAAGGCTTTGTAATCCAGGGAGGTGCTCCTGGGTATGTCTCGTTGAGTGATGATGTATGAGATGTTTCTGTACACAGAGAAGATAATCGCAGCGTGAAACTTTTTCTTAGAATCACAACTCATGTTGAACCAGACTAACATCTGTCAGCCATAAGGATAGTCAGCCTCTGTGACCTAGAGTCAACCTCACCCTTCTGGGATGTGTAGCTTTCTCTGTCCAACTCCCTTTCTGGCACCTATCATGGACCCAGATGCCCAGACACTGGCCCAAACCACAAAGTCCCGGCACGCCCCAGCCCATCTTCTATGAAAGAACAATGTTAAGCTAATTATAGGAGATGATCCGTATGACAGTAGCTGTTGCATTCTTTTAATTAGCTGCAGTAGTTGCTTCTGCTTGGCGCATGGTGTCTTAGACCTCCTTGATTTTCTTAGGCTTCATCCAGTTCACTAAACCTGGAGTCCCAGGACATATGACTGGCACACATGTACACACACATGCAAACACAGACGTGCAGAAAGTGTCACTCACGCATATGCTGGAGTGTGGTAATTACTATAACACATCCAGAACTGACCACAGTTCTGGATGTGTTGTTCATTACAACATGTCATTACCATAACATGTTGTAATGAAGTTAAATCCCTCATCATGTTGTCTGTGGTTGGGAAGTGGTGTGTGACTGAACTCAACTACTCCAGATGTCATCCCGTCTCTTTTTAGTGCTGCACTAGACTGAAGACATGCCATTCAGTCCTCTACCCTTAGCCATTTCCTTATTTTTCATCTCTGCTTTTTTACCCTTGTAAATCCATCTTTGTTTCTCCCTTCCTCCCTTATCCCATTTTTCACCTTCTGTTCCGTCGTCCACATACTCTCTCATCTTCAAGAGTGTGTTATTTATTTCATCTGAATGCAGGGGCTCTTTGGTGCATGCTTCTCACAGTAATCAATTTCAACTCAGACAGCATAACTAAACAAAGCGCTGCACTCATTCCAGCATGGGCAAAGATGCAACCTATCTCTCTCATTGTCTCCCTCCTGCTCCTTCATTGGAAGACATTTTGTTCTCACTCTGATGCCATTATGTCAAGCACTGCAGACATGTGGTGATGTGTGAATGCAGCTGCTAAATGACTCATGGCAAGCAATGATCATTAGATACTACAGACTTTACATCTGTTAATGTATTCGGCATTTGTGTTGCATACAATTGCCATATTTCAGTCTGTGTGCATGCATAGAAGTATTTCCATTTTTAGAGTACACAAGAATGTTTGCAACGTGTTGTTCAGCATTTTTTTCATTGAGCATTTTCAGAATCTCCTTGTCCTTACTGGCGGACACCATATAGTGTAAATAAGAAGCAGGTTTCTCCCATTGCTGTGTGAATGAGAAAGACTCGCGATGCCAGCTCTTCTGTATCCTTTTCTCTGCCAGCCATCCTCTTTTTACAGCAGTTGAGACCACCAGTTAATGCAGCCGCTGGTTTGGCCTCTTTCCTTGCTCTGCTTTTATTGATTTCAGCCAGACACAGAGACAGACAGAAAGAAAGGGTCTTTTCAGGAAGAAGTTAAACAGTCAAGTAGCGGGTGGAGGGTGGCTTTCACCACTTTATTGACGAGGTGGAAAAATGTCACTATTATGGAGGCCCTTGCAGCAGAGTGAGCTGATTGGATGAGTGCCCCCAGGTCAGAGTGGAGCACGTTCCCCCTGCAGCCAAACAAGAACAAATAAAAGGCCAGAAGAATCCGCTTGAACTGGAAGTGAGGTTTCTCTCCACCAGGTCTCTCTGTAGGCAACATTTCTCTGGTTGTGTGAGGCAAAATGCCAGGAATTTGGACCAAGTTCTGATCTCTGGTGGACCCCTTCTCTCTGATCTCGCTTCTAAAGGAATTCTGGGTTTGCAACACTTTAGCCCATGATACATACAAATGTTGAACTGGTGCTACAATGCCAGAGCAAAGATGAAGACATTGATGTGGAATACAGAGACTGATGGTGGTGATCATGCGGGTAACACAGAGACACATCGCTATAGATGCATCCATTTCAAAGGCCCTAAGGCAGACAGAATTTGGCTATATTGCTGACTGGGGTAGGACTGGCATGTTTGAGGGGTGGGGCAAAAATAATTGAGAATACTCGTTGTTTCATGTGTGATTGAAAACAGGATAACACTAAACTTGGTGCAAGAGCAGAGAGGACACCAGGCTCACTGAATCATATGACTTTGGGTAGGTCCCTCATTTGTGATTGCCCCTGAAGTCAAAAGTGAATTGATATAAAAATGTGAGAAAATTAAATGGAAACGCATTATGGAATATGAAGAGACTGAGGTTACAGCATTGCATCTGACTTGTGAGACAAAGATATGGTTGTAAGTCCTCATAGACGGGGTTCAAACACAAGTCTCTCTCCGGCCCTACCCTCTGACGTCAATCAATCTAATTAGCCCAGCATATCATCTGGATGGCTCCTCCTCGCAGCCCAAGACAGACCTCTGGAAAGGTCAGCATGCCACAGCAGAGACAGCGCAGTGCTTAATCAGAGGTGAAATGGTTTCTTTTCCAAATTGATTCCAGTTCAGATCAGACAAGATCGTCTTGTGTTGAGCCATTTAAAGACTTAAGGGAAAGGCAGCAGGCGCTTTTAAGGAAGCTTTTAAAACAAGACATTAACAAATAAAAACTGCTCTGGTGACATCTGGACCAGGGCCCAAAGAGCAGTGGGCAGTATGAAAGATCTGTCTGTCTGCCTCTATCTTCATCTCTTTCCGCTGTGTATCTCTTTATCTCCTGCTCTGCATGAAACACAGCACACATTCACATATGTACGCAAAGACTCAAATGAACTGAGAAAAAATTCATGGAACTCTGCAGGATATGTTATCCCTCTACAAAAATTGCAAAATCACTTTTATAATGTTGACACAAAACAGTACGAAATAAATATTTTGTCTTCTCTCTCACAAAGTAAACTAAGTACCATTAACACTGGGCCCCTGAGGCGTTATATATCTTTTTACACTCTCTGTAAAACTCGTTTTACAACAGTCTTGTCACAGCCATGTATACATAGAAGGAAACATCTGAGCCCCCCCCCACCCCTCTCACACACACACACACACACACACACACACACACACACACACACACACACACACACACACACACACACACACACACACACTTCTGCACATTCACTAACTCCCCTATGCTGAATGCATAATATATGTAATGAAATAATGTTTCCAGTGGGGATGGTTGTGGCTGGGGGATGGAGATGTGTAGTGAATATCAATGTGGTTCCCCCCAGACTCCCTGGTTCAATTGGTGTGATGGTGGGGGGTAAATGAGTATGTGGGAGTGAGAGAAGCTTCATCCCTTTGCCCAAAGCTACAGTGAGGAGTCCAGACGGATAGAGGAGGGGTTCTTCCCCGGCCCACTCGGTCATTATGAACTTCAGATTTGTACATTCCAACTGATGGTGTGCCACTCTTGTCTCTTACTTGCCGTGTCCAAGCTACATACATGCAGACTACAGACTGTACTTTTCATATTCAGAAAAAAATATCCAAAGCATGATGCATTTGTGGCAAGATACACAATCCAGTGACAGAGATTATACTCTCCACTTCATATGGTGGCCAGCTCTGCTATACCACAGACACCAGGTATACAATTTTGACCTGCTCTAAACCACAGCTTCTCCAATGAAAATCAACGGAAAGACAAATTACATTTTCCCCTGTGCCTCACCTTGACTGACTCAAGTGAGCTCATATGTTCCATCTTGTCAGAGTGGAGATGCTGTGTCTCTGTCAGCCGGAGCTTTGATGTTTTAAACATTACCATTAATAATGTTTTCAGCATCAAAATTAATTGCTTTGGTACTGTGTCCTGCTCTCTTCATCCTAAACTGAACATGCATAAATCAAGACTAACTACCTTTGTCTTGAATTTTGAGGTCAGGGATTTAGGATGAGACCAAACTTGATTGTGGCCAAGTACTGTAGGCTCTGCATGTTTATATATATATATATATATATATATATATATATATATATATATATATATATATATATATATATATATATATAGAGAGAGAGAGAGAGAGAGAGAGAGAGTGTGTGTGTGTGTGTGTGTGTGTGTGTGTGTGTGTGTGTGTGTGTGCTGCATTACGTTAGATGTAGTGTTTGAAATACTTGTTGTTCACATGTTGTTCACATCCGTCATTCATGTTGATGGATGGGGGATTATGTGAACATGTTGCGCAAAGTATAAGTGTATGTGTGAGTTTGTGTCAGCACTGGAGGGGTTTGCGGTACTTTTTCACGATGTTCATTTCAGTCTAATGACAAAATCTGAGCAAATGATGCATCATGATCTAGAATGCTTGAACTTTTGCCCACATACAGTAACTTGAATGCCATTCAGAAATGGTTACTTTTTTCTACAAGAAAGGTTGAAATATTGGAGCTGTCAGTGAGTTAGCTTTGGGATGTCGTTCATTGCAGGATGTGGTGACTTTTGAATTAGTTTGGATTAGACGCTAGAGAAGTATTTTTGTGACTTCCAGATGTTCTGTTATCTATAATTCCCAGCTGTGTTCTGAGAAGTTAAATGAGCTGGAAAGTTTCTGTCCACGTTCTGTTATACTCATCAAACTCAGGGAAATGTAATTAGGGTATTTTTGAGATCACATCGCCTAGCAACTCACTCCTAAATAAACAATAAAAAATTGCCTTCCTTTTTCATTTAGCCACACCTCTTGTCTGCCAAGCACCTCCTCCTCAGTGGCTTTGGCTCTGCCCAGTCTCTGGGGCTCCGCAATGTGAAGACAGGGTGAGGAATGTGCGAAGCATCCAAAGAAACATGAACTGCTATTTTCCCACAAGTATGAAAAAACAGAGGCCATGCTGTGGAATCTTTCTGACGCAATCAGCTAGTGGGATGACTGCTGTACAGTTGGGATTTGAACGGGGCTCAGGTCAGGCTGTTGTTAAAGCTGTATTCTTAGAACTTAAAGATCTAAGCTGGACCGGGATGGGTTAGGGATCTGCTGACGAGGGCAAAACCTGGCAAGCAAAACTGGATGGAAAGATAGCAGGAGCTGTTGAATGGCCCCATTTTAGAGCACTCCATAGTTACTGTTATTTATTTTTTAACAGGCATCTGTGGGGCAGCCTATTCCTTGTTTGTTGGTCAAACCATCATTAAAAAAGTAGACAGCAGGGTGGCTTTTACAGAGATATAAGAAGGAGCTGAAACAGGAGAGAGAATCACTGAAGAGGCCCCACGAGGCCCTCCTAGAGACCCAGATGATTACCAAGCTACTGTTGCCTCTGTAATTCTTCATACATTAAGACACACGGTTGAAAGGGTTTCCCAAACACAAAAACAGAGCAAACTTCAATGAGTCTCTCTTTCTTTCCTGATCTAATTATCGCTGCCCCCATAAACGCTGTTATATTCATCATAGTGCTCAGTATTTATAGGGTCTGTTTTCATCATAGTAATAATGTCACTCTGGAATTCCCATGCAGAGGGAGAGAGACATACATCATAGATATATAGAGGAAGCAGCTGGAGATGTGGAGGGCTGCTTCTTGGATCCAGATATCATTTGATGTTAAGAAGGTCACAACAACAGGACTGCTCCACTACCTCCCTGAAAATGCCCCCTTGTTTTGTCTGGACTTTCCCCTGCCTCTCCACTGCGTAGTCTCCAGATAAACGGGGTCCAGCTCAGCGCTAACCTCTGATCCTTGTCTGGGCCCCGCCTCGGTCCTGGAGCTGGCACAGAGCCTGTCTCACTTTCTTAGGCCCTTTGGAGATTAGAAAACCTACACAAATTCATTCATATTCCTTTCACATTTTTTATCTTTCTGT
This sequence comes from Taurulus bubalis, assembly GCF_910589615.1. Classification (NCBI taxonomy): domain Eukaryota; kingdom Metazoa; phylum Chordata; class Actinopteri; order Perciformes; family Cottidae; genus Taurulus; species Taurulus bubalis. Next base: position 14,767,802 of record NC_136592.1, on the reverse strand, counting down.
ATTAACAGTCTGTCTGTCTGTCTGTCTGTCTGTCTGTCTGTCTGTCTGTCTGTCTGTCTGTCTGTCTTTCTTTCTTTCTTTCTTTCTCTCGTTCCACCACACAGCTCTTCATATCTGCGTCCAGCTAACTCCACTCTCATTGTTCCCTCTTTCAACTCTCCATCTCTCTATGCCCCTCTCCCCCACCAACCCACCCCTTTTGCAAGGGAGCGCACTGCCTCTTCTACTCTGCCCCCACAATGTTGCTCCCAGTATTTGGGTATATATTTAACACCCACATGTGAGGCCTGGTGAAAGTGCCTGGGGAATGGAAAGGAAAACACGCATGGCCTCTCTCCCGGCCCTTTAGTCCTGGTCTGCTATAAATACCTTCGGGTGGCGCGCCGGTTCCAGCACCAGTGGCATGGGAACCTCTCTCCCTCCTCCAGTCCATTGCCTGGACACTCAAGTCCAGTCTGGGAAGGCTTTAGCAAGCAGGCTGGCCTAAAGGGTGGGTGCGTGGGTAGGTGTGTGCAATGTGGGCGGTGAAGGGAAAACCATATGAAGTGCTGCAGTGGTGGTCTTCCTGTGTGTTTTGTCTGCTTCTCTGAGGAGCATCCCTGTGTCTTCTCCGTTTCTCCCTTTGTGTTATCTCCCTTTTCAAAAGACTTCATGTATACTGCATTTATGCTGTTTTGCCTTATGAAGATTGTATGAATATGTGCTTTTCAACCTTTTAAAAAGAGATCCCCTTTTCTTCACTGCGGTGGAGCGTTTGTTATGTTACTCCCCCAAAAATTGATTTAGACTTTTCAAAGGTTTGTTCTTCACAGTGCTGTCTCCCTGTGTCGATGCACGACAGGCTCAGCTCATATTTCCAGAGTTTGAGGTAATAGTTTTAAACTGACAGACTAAACATCTCTCTCCCTGGCTGTTCCATTTCTACAGAGTAAATAGTTTTATGTGCACAAACACTCAAACTGGGTGACTGACTTAGTCTAATGATTATTTATTTTTGGTTTGTGAGAGTTCAGGAGAATTTGCTGGGTTGTAAGTTAAAAGACATGGGCGTAAGTCCTCTTGCCTTCTCTGCCTCTCCTCTCTTGAAAATGTTGGTTAGCTGTTATTTTTGTACAGATGCAGTGCAGAGAGCATCCTTGTGCTGTATGTCTCAGCTTGTGTTTTGGGGGTTTTAGACCATGAATATACTTTTATCTTATAGATGGAGTCATTAATAAACATCACTATTGACTTTTTAAAATAGATTGTCAGTTTAAAAAAATGAGATACAATACATCAAAGCGTTTTGTTTGGTCATTTAACATACTGAGTCTACAGATTAAACGTCTATCCCCCCCCCCCCCCCCCCCCCCCCCCCCCCCCCCCCCCTCCCCCTTCCTCACACCTCTTAGAATTCTCCCTATGTCTCTTTTTCTCTCCCACTCTTAATACTCTCTTTTCCCCTCTCCCACCCCTACAAGGCTCACTTGTTATTTTTTCGTACATGGTCCTGTAATTAAGTTTGACATAAGCACAGGGATTAAATATGCGGTTGAGGAGGGAGAGAAAGGAGCTCTGTTACAATCTCAAGGCCAGCTGTAAAATGGAACCAGATTGCGACACTTGGAGTTGGAAAGTTTGGGAAAGGTGCCGAGACTGGAGCTGTGTTCTACTAACAACGTGATCTGAGTCTTTCTCCAGCTTCAGGGCAGCCAAAAGGCTAGTGAGTCTCTTGCCAAAAGAGCTAATATTAAAAAATCCTTAGGCAGCAGACGAACACTGTGCGATCCAATGATAATTTCTTTCTCAGCTAAAAGACCGCCATCTCCTCCAGCTGAACATTAACCATTGTCTGTCCACCCAGATGAATGATAACCTTAACCCAGCCAAAATCCCTGCTGCCAAAATAATACTAGAAAGCAAAATAGTTTACTGCACATTTAAAGTGTATGGTAACAATGTATTGTTTCCGTTAAAGCTGTGGTTGGTCATGGATTTTAGAAACTTTTTTTGTTACATTTTTTGAAATTCTCTTTAGACCTCGACAGCAATTAATAAACCAAATGCTCTGACAAAGAAAAGGAAGAAAAAAAACATCTAGTATCTGTGGCTGTCGCAGGTCTTTAATAAGCCCGTCAATCATGTCATGGGGCCCGAATGAAATGATGGAATGGGCTACCTGCCTGTCTACCTGCCTGTCTACCTGCCTGTCTACCTGCCTGTCTACCTGCCTGTCTACCTGCCTGTCTGTATGTCTGTCTGCCTGTCTGCATTCTGCCTACATTGCGCATCACCGAAGTTCCATACAAGCTGCTTGCTTGACAGCTGTAAATACCAGCTATAGCCATGTCTGTTGTTTAGGTGCATTACGATCATTTTTGGGGAGTGGTTTTGAAAGGAGGCCTGAAGGGACGTGCTGCCTGTGTTGCCGACTTGGCGACTTTCTAGATTTAGCAACTTTTGGAGCGAGCGCTGCTCGATACTTTTATTAACAGCAACACTGGGCTATTTTTCAGTTGGTACTCTCACAATCTATTTTGCTGCTGTCTTTAATGTTTCTGACAAGTAATTTGTCTGCCATTTTATATTAAGTAGAAGCCACAGTTTTTAAATATGTTTACAGGTAACAACAAAAAGAGTAATTACGCTCATAACCTCTGGCTGGTGGAAAGAAAGGAAAAGAGATTGTAACTCTTAACTATAATACAGCAGGAAAAAACATTTCCCATGCAATCACTCAATCACTGACACCAAATATAGAAATATAGGCTAAGATCAGCCCCCAGTGCACCGAGCGTGTAGATAGAATTTTCTTCTGTTCTGAACTCTGAGAGGTCTCACATGGAACTTTGCATTCTTAAATAACTCCGGCAAACGCTTTAATCTTAATGAGTCTGAACAGCAAATCTCTCATCTGCAGCAAAAAGGATTAGGAATGCAGAAAAAAATACTGCCGTTCCACTTTGATGAATTGTGTTTAGAAAATCCCTCGGCATGAAGTTCCCCCAATGAACAAAGCGTTAGGCAAGAGCGGATGCTTTTAAACAACACAACTTATCTGAGAAAAACAGAACATGCATTTAAGTGAAAATACAAAAGCAGAGCTGATTCGACTCCTCTGAAAATGATAAAAGTGACTAACTCTTTTCCTCAATCCACTTAGCTACTTTTGGAATCAGACCCGGAGTAGCTTTGCACAAATTATGTGCATTGTGTTTTCAGTGCTTCATCAGTGGTGTGTTTATTTATTCTGCATGATGCGTTCTGCCATTGTTAAGTATAAATAAATGAATTCATAATTTTTTGCCTCTTGGTAGCACTTGAAGTGGGTGATGCAGTGATGAAGAAGGGAGTTGATGAACAAAGACAGTTCAGTGCCAAGAGGTGTTGCTTCCTAAACCACAGAAACTCCTGCTGCTTCCAGTGCAGTTTTTCTCATCGCTTAAAGAAGGCCAACTTTTTTTTGCCAAGTGTGAAAATGTAGTTAAGTATGCTATTATGCAGAGGTGTTTATTTGTATTTGATTAATACATTATTGATAATATGTTAATGTAATCCAAATCAAAGCAGTTCAGCGTTTACTTGATTAATTATTACTCTGTGGTGCAATTTCCCCAAACAGTCTCTCTGAGTGGTAGGGGTTAGAGCAGTAAGCCTCTGGCTAGTTCAGACTGCTCAAACTACAAAGAGCCGTACTGCACTGGGACCTGCTCTTGGTTCCCCATTTCCAAACCCCCACTCACCTCCCCAAATGCCCCCGGGCCTTTAAAGAAACTACTCTGGATGATTTTTTGCTATATTTATTTTACTTTTCTTTCCAAATCAGCGCTCTCCTTTGTTTCCTGTAATGGACATAAAAAGAAGATACTGCTGATGCAGGCCAGACATACGATCTATATTAACAACCGTCATGCCAGATATATATCCTACTGAAATAAATTAGTATATCACCAGGGTGTAATTTTTTATACACACTTTTCTTTCTGCTCAGCACACGTCTCTGCATTGCAAAGACATCAATGTCGTGTGTGTGTCAAGTAGTGATAAATATTACCATGCACTTGACCTGTATTGATCCCCCAGTTCGATGTTCCCCATGTTGAGCCTAAACATCTGGTCACCAGAGTGCTCCTTTGAATGACAGATAACATCTGGGAAGTCTGCTGCTATCACAGGAAACAATGTCCCTATCTCCTCCTCTCCACCCCTCTATCTCTTTTCAGTCTCTCCCCCTTGTCCCTCTTTCCCCATGTCCTGCTCATAAGCACATCCCTCTCATTGATTTCCCATTAACCCCTTCTAGACTGTGAGTATCTGCCTACCCAGACATGCAGACACCAATGGATTGATTACCAACATAAGGGTATCACTATGGCTACCTGTTCTCATCAGTCTGGCAGGTTTGCAGGCTGGTCCAGTCCATATCCAACTGTCTTTCTCACCACTTCTCTTCCACTGTATTTGCAGTACTTCCTTCCTTGCCTCCTCCCTTACTCCCTTTCTTTATCTCCTTTTCCCTTTATCTGTTCCTCTTTGTTTTTCTTCCTTGTTTACTCATTATTTCCCTTCACTATTTTCACCTCAAACATTCTTGTCCACATTATCATCTCTCCTCAGCATCTTTGTCCTCCGCTCAGTTCCCTGTTAAAATTCACCTGGCATTCAGCATCAGGTCACAGATGTAGAACCACCGTCTGTAGCAGTACTCAATGTTCCTGTTGGCTTTCACAATACCCTGATGAAACATGTGTGTGCAGATATCTCTCTGAATGAGCTTGCAGGTATGTGCTGATTAGTGTCATTGAGTACATCAGTTTGCAATTCAGTCTGAGATGAACTGGAAAGTAACAAAAAGCAAACAGGGAAATTGATGATAACTCTTGATTTCGTGAAAACGGAACAAATGCTGAACATTTAGTTGCATCAGAATGGCAGTCCAACTTTGGCTTAAATTACTATGAATACAGACTAACTTCAGAAAAATATTTGCCAGTGCTTTTTATTATGAGAAAATTAAACTTGTTCCTGTGTGTGGGTGGCTGTATTGATGCGTGCATATGTTTAGATTTTATTTTCTTGTTGAACAGACTGTGTGTTAAAATATATACTTACATGAAAGGCTGCCATCCTATCTGTTTCACTATGTATTTCCTCCCTCACTTTGGCAACTGCTTTGGCGGCAAAGATAAAGTAAATGTGTGTTTGTTAGGTTGTGTTTGTGAGCCACAACGGAGGCAAGTTAGAAAAAGCCCTTCATTTAAGCATGGCGTGCCTCCATCAGTCCTAGTCTCTGATGTACAAAGAGCCCAGAGGAAGAAGCTTCACAGCTGTTTGTAAACTATGAGAACAGGAAAGGTCAACAAAGTAATGCAGTGCATTTTTTGTAACGCATTTTCATCTCTCTCTGTTCCATAGTGAGACAGCAGGGCTGTGCCCTGCCTCAGTAGTAGTGGTGCATTTAAATTACTGTTCTTGCCTGGAGAATAATGGTGAAAGCATAACCCCATTGTATTCTTTGATAAACTCTGGAAAATGCATGGTATAAGCTGAGGAAGAGGCGCGGTTTAAGGGCACAATTGCCTTGCAAATCTACCATGGCAAAGTTTTTCAGAGAGATGGGGGGAGAGAGAGGAAGAGGCAGACATAGGGAGGAAGAGAGTTGTGAGAAGAAGGGGAAATGTGGAATTGAGAGTTGAAGCAGAAACATAAGGGAGAGGGAGAATCCAGCATGTGGGTAGAGTAGGGGGGTCTGTGTTGCAGGGGCATGTGTTATCTCTGGGTGCAGAGGTCTTTGTTTGCAGGGCGAGAGGTATAGATTCCCTCTCCATGTCAGCGCCTTTATTTAGGGCTCAGCACAGAGGGGACAATAGCAAACTAATCCACTACTGAATCAGGATTAATATTATAGCTGCAAATATTAATTCACAGCCAAAAGGAGGAAATGCAGAATATGTCAAAATGCTCAAACAAATAAAGAACAAAAAGCTCAAGATCCTTGACCAAAAATTCCATTCTGAGTCTTTCACGAGTGCATTATTTTTACTGGGTCCATACAGTCTCGTCTCAGCATTCTGTTTGATTTCTGTATTAATCTTCATAATGATTTTCTATAGAAGAGCGAGGGCTGGGGGAAGCTGAAGAGCTGCATGTTGTTTTTGGCTATTCTCCTCAAGCTTCTAAGCTCTGGATTTAAGATCTGGATTTGAATATTTATGATAGAAAATAATAGAGGTTATAAAAATAAGTCCCTGCAGAGCTGGGCTGTAAGTTATAGGGGTAAGCAATGCCTCCCACATCAAAGAAGCCTGGAGATGTTGGCCAGTAGTGTGATGCTTGTGAAAGCCTATAGCTCTTCAGCCCAGCAGAGTGTGGCTCTGCTGAACACACATGATCCAAAAGTGTCACTCACTATCAGAGTGGTCATGAGCTCCCAACATTTTGTAAAATGTAAGTTCTTTAGTTCAATTTAGTTGTGTCTGCCTCAAAACAAGAGAAAACAAATCTGCTATCGGGGTGAGATCGTTTGACTTGTTTCAAATATAGTTTCTCTTGTTTTGAGATTGAAACAAGTGACAGTTTGTGTAACTGACAGGTGGATTACTCCTCTAGTTTCAACATGATGTCACTTGATCCAAGAAATGTTTTAAGAAGGCTGGTTTGCATTTGAAACAAGTGACACTTTGCTTCCCATTTGACAGCTTTTTCATTTTTCATAGAATACTTAGATGTTAAGACTTTTGATGATGATATTATGGAGAACTGTGGAAATGAAATGCTCTACCTGCTGCTCTCCTCTTGAGCGTCTCAGTAGCAGGGCAGAGCGACCTGTCCCCACAACATGAGGAGTTACCGTGGGCTTCTCAGGGGCAGAGCCTGACACTGTTGTGTGAGAGAGAAAATGTTTGATAAACACTGATTGTTTGCTAGTAACGCTGTACTAATAGTCCATTGCTGTCAAATCTGTTTTATAATGACAGACCACATCATTTAAATTGAAGCGTTAAATATTTCATGCACCAGTCTCAACGTTTTGTTCTTTTTTTATTTATTTTTGTCCCACATGACCATGAAAATGAAAGGAGATTGAATAGAGTTTTTACACTGGATTAATGCTTTAGTTTTGTCCAAACAAGAGAGCATGCGCATCCACAACACACTCACACACACACACACACACACACACACACACACACACACACACACACACACACACACACACCAGTAATCCCACACTAGGGGGTAGAGGCCTGTTGTATACTGAAAAAAACATTGTGATGTTCTGAAGGGCTTCACAGAGGCTCCAACCATTGACAAGGTCTAATGTGATGAGGGACTGTAAACTTCATCTTTTATACATGGCAACATAATGTGAAAGGTCAGCTTATCTTAATCCTCAAATCGGCAGCATCCAGGCCCGTGGCCCCATTTCATGAAGTTAAAGAAATAATCTTAGAGTCCATTCTGAAGACGGCCCTTATTATCTTCTCTGCATGGTCCAATCAGAAGATATCATTAGAGTGTACAATGAATGCACTGTAAGGAATGATTATTTCTCTTTTCTAATCGGCCCCAATCATATCATAGAATCAGCTGGACTGTGTGCTCATAGTGAGAAGCTTTGTTATGTTCAGTGATTAATCATCAAGCACTGCCTAATCCTTCTTAGACACACAGCCCAGTGCTGGGCTGGTTCAAAGAAGGAGAATGGGAAGCATCACCTACATCAGCACGGTGCTTACCTGATGTTTCCATACTCTTTAGTTCACCCTCACCATTGGCCTGATACAGTAAAATGCTAGAGTGTGTCATAATCTCAAGGATATGAACATGGTTTTAAGGCCAGTTATTCACTCAGGCTCCATGCAAAGGATAATCAGTGCTGGGTAATTAAGAAGCGCACCATTAAGTTTTGCCCCATCCATTGTTTTCAATTGCATCTTTAAATGTGCCCTACCATCCTGATTTGTCTTATACTTTTCTTTGTTCCCCTCTTAATCCGTTCCAATCTGCTACCTTCCATGACTGCCAACAGAAATGTTTCATTCTCGACTTCAAAATGAAGTAACAATGTATCCCTAACTTTCAAACAAATTGAGCATTGATTACATACACAGTTGTGAAGTGGAAGTCGCGAGCATATTTTGTGAATTAACGCAGGTCAAAAAGGATATTGTCTGAAGACCCAGTTTGTGCAATTTGTTGTTTAAGAATCCTTTGTTCACCGAAAGTGTGTCAAATGTAGACAGATTGTGAAATATTTATTCCTTGACTGCAGATCATATTAGAATGTTATTGTTTGTTTCGTTTTGTATTCTACCCCTAATTTGCCAGTGGTACAATTTTTCCGGAAGTCTAACAAACACACATCAACTTTAACAAAGGTAGACCCCATCCCGTAGCCTTAATTAATAGGAAACTGTAAACAGACGCATGCCTTTCTTTTACATACTTTATGACTGAATGTTTGAAGTTTTGAGGGATTCTGAATCAGCACTGCTCAAGTGGTGCTCTTATAGGACATTGTTGTCTTCAATTATTTTCAGTTATATTCTCGCCTGTAAGAGGCAGGGGATCATTTATTATTTAAAGATGCAATCGTTGCTGTTTATCTGGGATTTTTAAAGCCGGGTTATCTTTTCGCATAGTTTTTTTGATTAAAGGAACAAAGTGTAATAAAGCGCAGTTTCAAACAGATGCTTGTCTCTCTAGCGCGAGAGCTCATCTGCCGTTATTGTGATTTAATATGAGCGGTGCCAAGCAGCTGCCGAGAGACGAGATCTAACGAGCATCAGGGATGCTTTAGTATGTACATAAAAAGTCTCGCGCAGACACAAGCTGGTGCAGACGCACACACACATAAATACACATTTGGTTGCAGACTAACAATCGCATGTCTTTATCCATATGTGGGAGCTAAAATGGTTGACAGAAAGACTTGTAGCTAATTGTCTTTGCAGCAGGATTAATGCATTTTCTTGGGAACAAGTAGTGATGATTTGACCAAATACTGATCAATACATTCATCCTTTAACTTAACCACCGCAGAAGCAAACACCAGAAAACTAAACAGTTTAAATCAACGTAAAGATGTTGAATTCATACACAAAGATGATTGGTATACTGTCTGCTTGGAAGAAAGCAAGAAGGAACAGATTCTCAGACTGCAGACCGTCATTCAGTCAAAGTACAATGGTGCAGTTGTTCAATATATCTTGTTACAACATCCTTTACTTCATTACTCCATAAAATTGTCATGCACAGAGCTTCATCCCCCAAGTGTACCAATCAATCAATCAAACTTGTATTACAGACTCAAGGTCCAGATAATACAAAAGACATTAAATAGAATAAAATACATACAAAAGCACAATTACAATACATAGACCTATCAATGCTTTATAAATAGACAGCTGTACCAAAGTCTCCAAAGATGGGACTGGTAGCGGGTAGTACTATACTTTATGTTTGATAAAACCATGATGATCTCATTTTCAGAGTCATTCACTCGACAGATACATGTATACATAAGATTTCTTAAAACGACTTGGAAAGTATTAACTCCTGTAGCGACAAACATTTCACTTTGCACTACACCCTAAGAATATAACCCTTTTCCAGGTTTGTAGTTCCAGTCCCGCAACTACATGTCCTCCATGTTCTTACACATATTGTTTTTTAAGTCCCGCAACTCTTGTTTTGTCCCTCTTATGGTTACTAAGATCCACCCAACCTAACCATCATTCTTGTTACTTCCAATACTTAACTTTACACTGAAGCTGTTGCCCCCGAAACCCTAGTGTTGGGAGATTAATCCAGCCTCAACTGAAGTAGACAAACTGCAATCAATACCTGATAGAAGCAGTCCACCAGGGTCAGGCGACCTTGCTGTACGGCACCCACGGCAACTCTAGTAAAGTCCTTATAAATTCTGGGTGACTGACCCCTGACGACCTGGGCAGATAAGGTCAGTCTGGCCAGAGTGACCTGGAGCCAAGAGGCCAGTGTCCAGTCAGTCTGGCTGTCCTATAATGAAGTGGCCAGTATTGCCTTTCTGTCACTCAGCAATTACTGGGAGAGATATGGAGCCATAGATAGGTGCTGAATGCACAGGGAGGCACTGGCCACAGAATTACATTCACGAGGAAAAGGAGCGGTAAAGTGACATGTAAACTACTATAATATGGACTGGTAATGACTGGGAGCAAGATGGATCGAAAGGAGTCTGACAACTTCAGTCGGACTGCATTACATGTATGCATGCAGGCACAGGAAACACTACTGTAAAGCTTATGGTTAATAGCTGCTTTTAAAACTCTTCAATTATCTTTAGAATTATTTTTGGGATTCTATTTGCAGATTTATGCAGTGTTAAACAAAAAGTGACAACCAATCATTACTAAATAACTGATAATCTATTAGATCTATTATAATAATCCTGGATAATCAGTCTCAAGGGAGCCATTGATGGAAGGTGTCCTGAACAAATTCATGACACAGGTGTAACTTGCAGAGTGAGAATTGACCGAATTAAAAAACAAGCAGACTGACATGCAGGCAGAGGTCAGGCTACCTGCACAAATACAGGTCTGCGTTTGTCAGTTTTGCTCCCATGGCCTGTTTTGCTCCCCGGCACAGGTCAGGGGCTAGGAAATCCCCAAAGCCATCCAGCTCCTGCCATCAGAGACGCTCTGCATTCTTCTGTCTGCTAACTATTTAGTTGTCAGTGATTTGGTTAAGTGGAATTGACTTTTATCTGCGGTGTGCTGTGGGGCTGCCACTGGCAATTCAGAACCCCCCTTCCTCAGCTCCTGTCTTAGCCTGGTGTCACATCCAGCACATTGCTATTGGCAGCTGAGCCAGGCCTAATCAATAGCCTAGGTCAGGGATGGCCCGCGGCTCTGCTGTGGGTGGGCTATTGATCCGACACACACACTCCCACAGGTCGCCCTGACAAACCGGGAAGTCGTGGCCTTGGACGGGGAGAGAGAGATAGAGATAGATATAGAGAGAGAGAGATGCTCTATGTCTGCTATGACTGCTGAAAAAACAGTCATGAAAAAAAATGTTTTATTGATTAGCAAGTAATGTACAGTATACTCTTTATTTAAGATTAAAATGATAATTATTCAAATTGATTCTGAAAAGCTGAGCACACCAAAATCAGGACAGAGAGAAACAGATGCAAGCCCATCCTAACCATACAAGGCCTCTTCCCCTGTCTGTCTGTCTTTTTTTCTTTCGTTTTGCGATGTGGATCTTCTGTTGTCACTCTTTCAGACCTGTGGCCAATGAGCAAGAGTCTAGTTATTTTTGTTACAGTTTTAAATGTTGCTCCCCGAGCCCCTTATCAGCACCACAATAGGAACTCTTGGGAACAATTAAACATGGGCTTTAACTCAAGTCTAACCACAGAGGTAAAAATAATCGCACAATGTTTCCAAATGGAAGTGGCTTCAAAAGAGCTATTCAGTTATCAGAGACTGTCTGTCTCTCTCGCCTGTATTCCCTAACTAAATCTCTGTCGCAGTGGAACTATTGGAACATATGACAAGCATATTTACCCAGCTTCACAAACCAGGCCCATGTGGAATTCAAAGTCTTTTTTACATGTTTTTTTTTCCATTGCTGGAATTGACAGTTGAATAAATATGTATTGTCTATGAGACTTTGTTGTCATATACGGGAGATTCTCTGCAGAACAGGCAATTATATATGCCATTACAGGAATATGTCTTGTTCTGGTTACAGGGAAATTACGTTTCTCCGGAAATCTTTCTCATTTCTCATTTTACAAGTCTTCCCTGGTATATGAAGAGAAATTACTCAAAGCCGTTCATTTGCTATTAAATGTAATTGTGATATCATAAGAGGCTTTCCTGCAGTAGTAGCATACACATAATTATAGATACATTTTGTTGGCTCTGAAAACAGCTGATTAATTTTGAAGTCTTGATTGTATCGTACTGCTCTGGTTTGCTTCTCCTGAAAGACATTTATTATGTGCTCAGATTTCAGGGTTGAGTCAGAAAATGCAGAAATGCAGAATTGGAACCCTTCCTTTGCTGTTAATATTTACAACTGTATTCAAATCCTGTTTCTGACTTTTTTTTCTTTCTTTGTTTCTTGTTCCAGGTGATGGTGTCATTCTGACTTGTTCTTCTTGTGACCCGGGAGTCCCTAAATCCAAAACCTTATAGCTTTGGAAAACCCTGGAATTACCTGGAATTCTATGAGTATATCACAAAACATCTTAAGGTGCCCAGGCACCGGATCAATAGCTTTACATTCTCCTTGATCATTTTTTTTCTGTAAACAAAGAAAGAGAAGAACGTCTGAACGTTAGCAATAGCCACCGATCATCCACCATTGCTTCGACGGACCTGCTGTGACCAAGAGGGTGTGACCTTTCTGCCTGCTGACTTCAAAAAGACACTTGAAAAGAAAACACAGTCAGAGAGGCTTCCGTGTGGTGGCAACTCAGACCAAAAACCCCATCAGGTAAGGCTGTGAAGTCCCCTTTGCTCCTGCTGTCCAAGCCCTAAGTCCTTTGACTTCGTCAAGGCTTTGAAGCTAACTTGTCCCCGGCCTGTGTCCCCCACACTGTTAGCCTGCCTTCAGAGTTTGTGTAAAGGAAAGGCTAGCTGATAAATGCCCTGCTTTCATGCTCTGCTCACCTGTTTGTTCCTCTTGGATTAGAGGCTCTGAATATGTTGAGGTTGTTTGGTTGATAGACTCTCCCCCTGGGTCTTTCCTAGCAAATGTGCTAGTAAAGTTACCTAACTTGGAGTGTGTGACCAGGTGGATCACACATACGTGAGCATATTCTCCCTAGCGACTGTATATGTCCCACTGTGTGGACATGCAAGCACATGCTGTACATTCACATACATAACCTGCAGACCAATGTATTTAAATGAGCAAAAAACTAAATTTTTTTTTTGTTCTAAGGCGTGGGGTTTTTTTTGTTTGCTACGGGGACTAAAGTGATTTTCTAGCTGATACAATGTCACCGCCGTTTGTGTGTGTTTCCAGATGGGATGTATGTTTATCATGTGTGTGTGGTGTGTATAAGAATAGATAAACAGTGTGGGGTTTAGTCTTGTATTAGAAATGTGCAAAGATGGCACATTTCTGATGCATGCATGCACTTCTGGCCTTCATGGGACATGGTTGTGAAATGAGTATATCCATTCAGACCAACATTGCAATTGATGTTGCTCAGTGTCACTCTAGTTTTATTATGGTCTGGTTTCCCAGTTGCTTTGTGGAAGACTGACAACATACTTTCAGTCAGTGATTACGATTTGATCCCAGGTTATCTGTACTATATTAAATCCTTCTGCTTGATTAGGGAATATGTATGATTTTGTTTTTCTCATGCAATGACTTGGAATCAAATAGAGCCAGATATGAGGATATTGAGATTACTCTTTGTGCCTGTGTGGCAAAGCATCCCCCTCCCATCATACAAAAGGTAAAAGTGATAACTTTAGCTACTCAGCTCCGGAGATGTGCATATTTTCCCCCCTAAAAATAGGCCTAATTAAAAATAAAAATAATGTATAAAATCCTATGAATACACTGTAATAAAAAATGACAGTGAAAGCAGCAGGACATATTGAGTGAGATGAGTTATGCTGTTAAGGATCTAAAGAGCTTTGTTTGAAAAGTTCAAAGTAATTTTACAAAATTTGGGTCACTGAAATTTAGTACCCAGCAGCAAGTCATTGTTTTGAAAATGAGAATGAAAGAAGAGAAAATAAATAGATAAACAGACCTTTTTTTTGTCCCCTGCATCTTTAAAGATTATTTTTAGTCTGGGGAGAACAAAACAAAAGCACAAGAAACAATATTTATCGCAGCTGAGCTAATTAAGGACGTGATCTGAAATGTATTTGCTATAAAGTGTGATACAGGACCTGAAAGGTCAGCTTTCTCACACTAACACAAGGAGAATTCAGCAGGAGTCTGGACTGGAGAGGGCTCCAGTCTGGAGGAAAGCAGCTCCCCTCCCTGGCCTGTGTGCTGATGGAGCTGCTCTCCTTGCCCAGGGCTGCAGTGCTCCGACACTAGACCTTATTTTTCATGTGGGCTGCACACTGTTCTGCTGCAGTCGGGGTTCCTCCCTTTGTGCCAGCCCTTCCCCTTAAAGAGCAAAAGACATGCATGATTTCATACATGAAAGATATATGTAATTGGACAGCAGGGCCTATGCAATACATTTACAATTCTAAACAGAATACGTTAAGACCAGTTTCGTCTGTCTCGCCCCCATTTCTTCCTGAGGAAATGTATTTGCATATATTCAAAAACACAAGATCAAGAAAACAGACAAAACACAGGTTACCATTCTTGTTACATGCTTTATATCTCATGGGGATGTTCAAAATGCACAAACTACCAATATACCTCACAATTCCACTTAATCAGTGTTTGGCTCAGGTAGTTGTGTTGTATTTTACCAAGAAATACAGAGGAGTCTGGCATGTACTGCAATTTATACTTGGCTCGGGTTAGAGAAGACTTTCACCATATTACTCATCTCCAGTAATGGTTTAGTTTACAATTAAAACTGTATTTAAACGTGTTATGTGATACACATTCACTCAGTGAAGACGTTGTGTTAAATTCAATACTGCTTAAACAGATGTAAAAAAGTGTTATATAATCAGTTTTAATCTGTATGCATTGAAGAAAAACACAACCAAATCTGCCGAATAACCATTACATCTAGTGATGTGTTCATGGTGTGGATAATGCTGGCTGTTTGTTTGGTTTGCATTCATGAATGAAACCTCAATCTTCAGACTCTACAAACATTTAGATGAAACAGTTCATATTTGGAAAACAATCTGTGTTCAGACTGATTATACTTTTTTTCACAATGTGCATAAATCTGTGTTTGAATCTGTTATTAATTGGATTTGAGAAAGCCACAATCAATAAAGATCTGCTTCTGATGCCTAAAAACTTTGTTTAAAATGGTTATGTTATGGCAAAGACTATGCTTTAAAAATAACTAATTTAGTCAAACAATCAGCAAATTTCAATTGCAATTCAAGTTCAGTGTGAGCAAGAGACTATGTTTGTGATTCCAGATTAATCCACAAGCTGCCATGAAGGGAAGTAATGTGTGTCTGTTATCCAACACACATTTCATCCTCTAGCTATAAAAGAGAACATCACATCTCTGTCTGTCATTTGACCACAGGGAGGGTGTAACCTTTTGGAATTCAAAGACAATTTTTCATGTTGATATGTTTTTGCCTTTATAAGCAGCAAAACAACTTGTTTAACTGGATTAGATTGAGCTGATATCGTACAAAGTTGTAGAGCTGCACAACATCACAAATTATTCAGAGATCTGACGGAATCAGAAGTGGTTTTAAACTGTTGCTAATTTCTTCTAACAGGAGGGCAGTGGCACTCGTTTAAATACTTGTGTGTATGTTAACACAGTTAAGAGAGGACCATATATATATATATATATATATATACATATATATATATATATATATATATCTACAGACAGGCAGTATGTGCTTGAATTAGGTGATGGGTATTTCTGCTACAGGAACGAGGTCAGACGCCCGTTATGCGTGTGCAAACATTCTTAACACAAAAGTGATATTGCCAGGAAAGCAGACCTCGCTGGCTGAATGTGCAGGTAGCAAGGACACACATGTCTTCCTCATGCCTGGTATGCAGGGCCTCTGACAGCCAGCGTGATAGCGCTCAATCCACATTGAAAAGCTCATCTGATGAGCATTTCTCTGACTTCAGTATTGCACATGAATATGTGGTGAATGCAGTAGCATGTCAGAGGTGAAGAGAGTATTGGTAGCTGGACTTGTGCAGGTCTCCTGGTTTCAGGTCTTAGCCCACCCCTGTGTGCCTGTCATGTTAAAGTAAATACCTTCACTATTAACTCCCTTAACGAGCTCACACCTAAAAATGGAACAGCTCCACTAATCACTTGATTTTATTGGTTTCAGGAACACTTATGGCTATAAGGGGAGGGGGCTCACCTCCACTGAGGTATTGAGAGCACAGGGGCCAAAGCAATTGATGGACAGGCATTGCTCCATGACCCCTACCCTCCCAAACTCACCACCCGCAGCAAATACGGGTGGGATCCTCTGTCACAGAGGCAAAGTTTAGGAGAGCAGTGAGGGGTTGAACATCCATAATTCTGCCTCAGTTGCTTTGGCCATCTAAAATTGCTCCCAGCCCAGGTGGCTTTTGGTCCAGGGGGCTCCTTCCCAGCTCTGTAGGTTTGAGCACATGAGGCTTCAGATGAGCTCGTTCTCACTGTTTCTCAACTAGATCCTGCACAGCACACATATCTGCACCAGCAGGGCGTTGTGTGGAATAGTGTGATGAGAGTTGTTGATTTCCACGCCTGTAAAATGCTGCATGATCCCACCCATGTCTGCATTCACTTCTTTCACTTGTTTGAATTGCAGCCTGTTGAGTGTGCGCGGTTGTTAGCGCGTGCACGTGTCCACGTCAGTGTCAAACACTGAGTGTGTAAAAGACCAATCTTATTAATTGTAGTTTACTCTTATATCCATCATATAAATGACTCGTCATTATTCGTCAATCGCTATCATTGTTGTCCACATCAACGTCGTGGATTTGAACAGTGAAACTCGTTCAAAATCTTTGAACGAGTTTTTTAAATCTAATTCATTCTCCAGTAATCAGCAGTTGGGTGTGTAATGGCGTATTTACAGCCTTTTACACGTAGAGATTATACGCTATTTAAAACTGTGTACGAAATCTATTAAAGCCCTCCCCTTATTATTGAACTAGTATCTTTTTTTTAAATTATGAATTATCAGAGGACGAACTTTGAATTATTGCTGTCTTGTTTGACCCAGGCCATGCAGTAGATGATGTGGAAGCATCCAGAGGCTGTGCGCGTGACGCAGGATTTGGATTTGACCCCTGGCAATATCCTAGATCTGTATTTGCCTTCTGTGTCGCTTCCACCTGTCATCTTTCATCTCGTCTTGTTGTTCTGGGGCTCTTCTCCACGACAAGGAAAATTACTCTCTTTAAGTTTGGTATATTCAAGTGCAAGATGCAACGAGCAACGAGCACGAGGTGGTTTTTGAAGCAGTTCGGCGTAGGGGGGATCCGGGATTCGTCCCCCGTTCTGTTCGGGTCGGGTCGGTTTACCAGCTATGTTGCTGTGGCCTGGAGTGGTCATATGGCTCTGATTTGGGTTTCCTCCGTTTCAGCGAGTCTTTCCAAATCGCGTAAAACCCCACGGGTCCCGCCTGTCTCTCACCCGGAGTCTGTGACAGCAGCTCTCAGTATTTATCCATTATTCACTGTATCCCCGACCTGAGATATGCATTATCAGAAGACCTGGTCTGTGCTTATTTTTATTATTTTTTAAATTTAGTTCAGTGGAGGGTGTATGCATCAGAAGGATTAACAAAATGACATAATCATTAGACAATTTGGCGTGAAATGCTGATCAATTTTAATGCTGTATTTCCAGATTTTTTTACATTTTGCTTTCGTGTGTTGCTTTTATCAATATTTATTCTGTGTTCTTGCACATTTGATTCGACTGTTTTGTGCTAGTCGTGAGCTTGGAATCCATTCATGGGTTGTAAAATATTGTAAGATATTGAGATCTGACGGCTCAGCAGGCAAACTGTTGAAACACACAAACATACATTATAAAATGCATAGATAAACAAAATAGTTTAATTACATTCTCTAATATTATCAATACGTGTCAAAAGAAATTAAAAAATTATGATTTTCTTACGAAAATGTATTATAAACTGGAAGGTGGTGAGGTGTGAGGCTGAACTGAGTCTGGGCAGGCTCATGTACAGTTTGGTGCTGTTGTTGTTGTTGTTGTTGTTGTGTGTCTTTGTTTCATTGGTTTTAGGGAATAATGTGTAGCTGAGCACTTCAGTAATAGTCTAATAATGTTAATGCGTCAAAATTGATATTTCTTCATTTTATAACTCTTTTAAAATATGATGCGACACCGTGACACTCCCCTTCTCTCTCTCTCTCTCTCTCTCTCTCTCTCTCTCTCTCACACACACACACACACACACACACTCACACACACAAGCACGCAGGCATGCACGCACACGCACACACACGCGCGCGCACACACACACACACACACACACGCACACACACACACACTGGGGATGAAGGGAGTGAGACAGAAAGAGAAAGCCTGCACGCTTTTTTTTTAGGGGTGGTGCTGGTTTTCTGTTTTATTCGACTTTATCGCACCGGTCAAAATTAAATGATCCGGACATTCAAGAAAAGTCAGCGAGCATCGGACATTTTGGATGTTCCACGACATTGTTCACATATTGACAGACAAATCCAAACGTCCAAACTGTTTTTGAATAATGCAAAGGATCATTAATAAGGTAGTAGTGGCAGGACGAGTAAATGGATGAGAGAGGAATTGATATGCCTTTTTTTTCTCATGTAAATTAAGCAGACTGACCAGACGGCCGCTCGTCATTTTTTTTTCGATTCTAAACTCTAAAATCACACAAAAAGCAGCAGAAAACAGGTCCTGCTTTTTTTTTTTTTTTTTTTACTCCAACTTGCATTCAGAAATATGATGTCAAGTTTGCTCCTGTTGCTGGTTTGAATGAGATCCAACACTAATATGTAAAGAACAATATTATATTTTCGTTAGAAATATTTGAATCTCAAAATGCAATGTTAAAATACGGGCAATAAAAACATCGATTTTTTTTCCAGGAGCATTTATTGTTTTAATTTCAAGAAGACTAACTGAGAGTAAAATATCAACCAATAAAACAATATAATAACATAACAATCGAAACGTAGCCTATTGTTTGAAACAGCCATTAAGTGAACAAACAGTCGTTAAAACATTCCTATAATAAGACATGCAGAACATCTGGAACAAAAACAAACAAACAAGCAAAAAATAATTAATTAATATTAAATAAAAAAAATCATATCAACAGACATGCGTTTAACATAACAGCATTTAAAAAAAAATCTTTAGAAAATATCCACAAATATGAACAGTGCAAGTTGTATTCACTTATTTACTGTGGGGATATACATTTCTGCATGCCTAATAACGTTAAACCCATTTGAATGAAGAATACATCATTTGACAAAATACATATGACTAACAACAGCAATTACAATTACTTATGTTGCATTTCAGTTTGATACAGAAGGCTACACACAAATGTCCCCACACTGAGTTTCATCCACCTTAAGAACGTTCTCTGGGTGCCAAACATGACACAAAGAGGAAGATGGGAACCAACGAGGCCACAGGCGGATGCAGCACTGGGCTATTTTCAAATAGTCCTTTAGAAAATAAAGTCGAATAAATTAAATGCCTATAAGCTGTGGTTTGCCAAAAAAAAAATCACGTTTCCTTTTCACCAGGGACATATGTTTTAGCCATTATGCTAGAACATCATCTGGAGTGTAAAACATGCTGCATGTAAGTCACAGACAAATTGTAAACACTTTTCTTCTACAATCTTTTTACAAAATATGCCTTTTTCTACTTCAATAATGTTTTTTTCTGAGTGCCGATTTTGGCAGGACACTCGTCTAATTATGCCAAGTTCAAGTTCGATCTGTGTC
Organism: Taurulus bubalis; assembly: GCF_910589615.1. Taxonomy (NCBI): domain Eukaryota; kingdom Metazoa; phylum Chordata; class Actinopteri; order Perciformes; family Cottidae; genus Taurulus; species Taurulus bubalis. Next base: position 14,748,185 of record NC_136592.1, on the reverse strand, counting down.
GGGCTTTCCCTTCTCATCTACACGATGGCAGTTTCGGACAGTGTATGCACGAGTCATTCATTCATACACCGATTGTTTTGGTGAAATGTTTATCCGAAATCCTTGTGATTTCCGTCTTGGTTAGTCTGCTGCATCTGTTTTGACCCCGCAACTCGACCATGTGGATGTACATCAGTCACACGCGAGGCAGTTTAATATATGATGCTGCACTGAAAGGCAAAGACCAGCTGGTCCGCAGGCGCTTGGCTCCTGTAGAGGAGTTGGTGCGCTGCTTGATCCCAGTGGTCAGGCTGAACATAAGAGGGCGCTCCCATTGCACCTGGCTGCGCTGCCCTATCCACCCAGACACACGGAGAGCCGGACACAGTCTGCAATCATGTCGTGGTAAACGGCGCAGTTTGATTCAGTCGAAGATCATACAAAGACAAACAGCGACCAATGAGATAAGAAGGGTATAAATCATATTTTCTTAAAATTCAGATTAAGCGTTTTTTTCCCAAACAAGTAATACATAACATTTGTTTGTAGCCTATGTATATGCTATCAATGTATGCTATCTATGTAATCAATTTACGTGTGTACGTGGATTATCTTTATTTCACAAACAAACAAAAAAGGTTATATTGAGTTCATTCCCATAGGAAACGTGGGCTACAACCCTCCTAAAACTATATCAGCCCAGCTGAAATTCCAACCAACAGGCACGGCATGTCGCATTTAAGGTGTTTTATTTTATTAACCTCACCACTAAAGTAAAATATCAATTCATTTTTCCTTTTAAAAATAAGTCCAACGTTTGGTCTGTTGTGTCCCACTTTGAGCTTCCAGTCACCTTCTCTATGTTTTTATTTAGAAATATTTTCATAGCATAATCTCACCCAGATTGTTTCCTAAAGAATGTCTGATGCCCTTTTCATCTCTGTTTACCATAGCCTGCATATATGACGGACACTCTCCTTGTTAATATTGCAGACTATAAGCATCTTAAATCCCCAAATCCTTCGGAATATAATAGTCGGTATCTCTTCATAAAGTTATAGGACTTTTTTCGATTGCAGCTTTTATCTTTAAATACTTGCACCCCTGCTCATTTCCTCTGTTTCCTTTTGTGCTTTGTCTGGGATTGCGCATGCATCCGAACACACGCGTGCACACGTGCGCGCGCGCACACACACACACACACACACACACACAGTAGCTCATACATAAATCAAATATTATACATTTACATTTAATTTAATGACATTAAAATAAATATAGCATCTACAAAAAGTGGACAAGTGCGCATGGGTCTGCGAAGTCTCCGGCAGAGCCACGCTAGACGCGAGCGTGCGGCTCTGCCCTCTGTCATGAAGGCTCCACTGTGATGGTCAAGCGCTTTTATGTGCCCCACAACTACACTGCATTTTGCATTTTACGCTACTCTGCCTTTCTTTGTCATATTCACGGGCTGTCATAGCCACAGGTTGTGTTGAATTTGCAATGCCACTCATCGACGTATGCCTATTGAGGCTGGCACGTGGACAGCTATCCTTCCCACAGAGAGGCGCAATTGAACGCTTGTAACACAAAAGCTTCAGACCCTTTCTCCCTTTTCATTGAGGCATATAGGCCCTGAAAGCATCACGGCCTACGTCTGCCTGGTCTTCTTTTGATTTAGCCTAAACCATATTCAATATGGCCACTGATGGAGCGATGTCAATCATGCATTTGCATAATTTTGTTCACTGAAGTTTGCATTGTTATGCTTTAGGCGACCGACTGGCTCAAAGCTGCCTCCTACAAGCCTCAAATTACACCGACTCTTTTATTATCTCGTAGCCCCTTTAACTCCTCTCGCACGCTATTTTCAACCTATTCATTTTACAATCTCTTCTTCCCGAGAGAGCAGACACGCACAAATCCTCGAGATTCCTGCAGTCTGCCTTTCACACTGCAAAAATGCGAGCTGCTTGACGGGGCGATGCAGTTTTCTTGTTTTTCTGAGAGAGGCATGCCGCACAGCACATGCTACATTGCTTCAAAACAGGTCTCGGAGCCTGCCTGGGCTTATGGATGGCAAGCGCTGAGGAAATGCCGTGTTACAGCACAGTCTATGTGGGAGAGGGAAGGGGGGGGGGGGGGGGAGGGGGGAAAGAGAGAGAGAGAGAGAGAGAGAGAGAGAGAGAGAGAGAGAGAGAGAGAGAGGGGGGGGGTGGGGGTTTGGTCATAGGCTACGATATAATAAGTTCGATTTTTCATATAGGCTCTTCTAGGGATATATGCTGTTGGATCTGTGGAAACGCCGCGACCCAACCTTTCTAACCTTTAAGTCAAAGGCCTTTGGAAAATATAAAATATAGCCTATAACATTTCATCAGCCATCTTCACCTCTACAATATCACGATTAACATACCAGTTGTGTGCAATCTTATAAAATAAAAAACTGGCATTCTATTTATCTGTGCCACGCATTTCTATCCAACACACGTCTGAAAAATAAGTATCTCAGGCCGTTTTATTAACCCAGTTATGGCTTATCTCTTATGCACTGTTGTATTAGGGCCACTTTAGGCTCTGCAGGATGTTTGGACACTGTTTGGATTCGAGTATATGTACCGTTACATATTAACTCTGTATAGGAATTCACTATATAGGCGCAGACTATCAAATCCGTATTGTTTCAATAAGCATAGCACGTTATGTGATCAGTGAGAGCTGCTATAGCATCTAGTGGACCGGGACTCTATGGAGCTGTTTGCACAGAACGTGTGCGTTCCGAGAGTGAGGGATTGTCCATTTCCTCAGAGAATCAACAATAAAATGATCATAACAAAGAGCACGTAGACACTCAAAGGTTGCTTTTTGCAATGCAGTCTTTTCATTCGGAGGAAACGAGAGAACTACATTTACAGAGGAGAAGTGCTTTACAGAGAGATTATTAACAAAAACAAACGAGATAACCGCAATAAATGTTACGTTGGTATTGATCATGAAGACGTTTGGAAATTCCTAATCACGCAACATCAAAAAGGAGATGTCACACTGACCATCTGGGCCCCACGTCATAATATCAGAAGAACTATAGTACATTGAATGCAAACGGGTCGGAGCTGACCAAACAACTCGGTCACGTTGTCACACATTTGTAGTGTTATTATTATTGAAGAGAGCCTCCATGTATTGACAATGTGTTCCCAGCAGTTTCATAATAGATGTCACGATAACCTGTTTCCGCATCATCCCAGCGCGTCACAGCTATACACGTTCAAGGGTAAGACCTATAGACCTATTTATATTTTCTAAACACCCGTGACACATACTGCAAAATTGTAATAAATCGTCACACACATATAGAATACAATGGGACTTCAACAAGTATTTCTAAAAAGAGCTGGACTTGCTTTGGATACTGTACTCGAATACAAAGCAGCTCTAAAGAGTTTCCAAATTTAACTCGAAGAATATTTCAACATCTGTGAGCCGAATGCCTTAAAATTACTCAAACAATTACTTCATTTAATTTTGAAAAAGTGTCATAAAGTCTTATACTGAATCTGAACAAATATTTTGAACTGACAGCAAACACTAAACATATTTCATCTCCGTCGTACTTTGACATGGCATGTATTTTCACGTTGTAACACGTAGTTATGAGTCATAGTGTTAACGTTTTATTCAAATTCATCTATACATCCTATTGTGTGAGTTTAGGAACACTCTAATCTTTAATAACGTATTTAGTCTTCTCTTATTAAGCATACCATCGTTACATTCATATTTTGATGCAATTTAAACAAACATACGGGGGGGGGGGGCACTGTATACAGGTTGAATCACGTAAAGTTAGTCAAAGTTAAAATTAGGAAGCTACTCATAAATGTCAACTTCAGTCTCTGAGCAAATGTTACTATTTCTCTTAATGCTTAAACTATATATATATTAACTAATAGAAATAGAGGGTTCCGCTCTGATAATATCCAGGTGCCACTGTACTTTTACAATGATCTCTGTTCATTACAATAACACTCCGAGGCTGCCTTTACGTCGTGCATATACACTTTTACATATATGTGGAACGTGCTTACATTTTTGGTCTAGTCTTGGCTTTTAATTGCTTAAAAACGCGACATTTCTTTACATATTTACAAGAGTAAGCTCCTATGCTGACGAACGGGCTTGCGTGTTTCCAGTGTAGTCTCTACCTTCGCCGTAACTCGGTTATGTATTTCAATAAGTTGTTCAAACGTAGACTGTAAAGTATAGAAACAGCCCCGCGTGGAGCTTTGACTCGACTAAAATGACAGACTTAGGTTGAAAGCGACATAATAAAATAACGCAAGATCGCTGATGTACTTTTTAGTGGACAAAGTAAATGCATATCTTTCATAAAAATAAAAAAAGAAGCAAAAACCGGGAGAAAAACGTCTGAAAAAGTGTAAAAAGGAGCGGAGGGACGCGGTGGCAACAGCGCCGGGCTTCGGCTGCTGCGGCTGCTGCTCCGGCTTTCACTGTCTTCCGTCTAATCAAACTCTTACTTTCCGCTATTCTTAATTCCATATTTTCAATTCCTGATCATTACTTTACTCTCTTTTTTCTACTTGTATCTATCCATCCCTCCCTCCCTCCTCTTTCTCCCTCCCTCCCTCCCTCTCTCTCCCGAGCTCTCTCCTTTGCTGAATCTTATTGATCCAGAAGGCGGCTAATTAGCCCTTCCCTTCGTGCCTGTGTAATGAAGCACATGCGCACTGAATTAATCACAGCCATTTTTTGCAGGAAACTAATTAGCAGGAATAAAGATCCAAAGAGTTTTTTCTTTTCAATCATCAGATCTCACTTTCACCTCTTCCTCGCTCCCTCTAACACAAGACTCATCGCCTGCTTTGCATCCAAATTATTTTTATATTGCCTTTAACAACTAATAGTAGCCTACCTACTTCGGTTTTTTACACTCCGCAACAACAATGATCTTTCTTTTACCACCCTAAGCGCAAACTGACCAAAAGGGGACTGCCTTGATGGGATCTTTAGCTAAATCATCTCAATACTGGATTAAAAAGCGAGGATCACAAAGCGGCAGCGAGAAATTGTAAGTTTCAACTTTGCGTTTTGTCTCTTTTCCTTTCTGTGTTTCCACGATCCTATTCTTTTCGCTGTAGACTTATCTGCATCTCTTTCCCTATCTGTTCGTAGTTTACATGTAGCGGAGCTGGCTATTCTCACATTGTGAGAAATGACTAGCGATCACAAGTTCATTTCATGCAAGTTCTTTGGTTTATTCTCGATTTTATTATCGTATCGTTACCTGTGTTTACATCAGCGTTCGTCCTCTCCTCGTCATGAATGGAAGATAAGAAATGGGCAAGACAGCGATCCTCTCCAAGCAGTTGACCGCAGAAAAATACGGTTTTAAAACAGATATGTGCGTTTCGGTGGGATCGGGAAAAGGAACCAGGGCTTATGGGTGTCGAGAGACGTGTTTTAAGGCACAGAAGCAGTAAGAAACGGGGCTGTGTTGAGCGGACGAAGGGCAGCGGCAGCTCCACATGAGCGCAGCCGAGAAAAGGAGCTCCAAGTCCAGCCTTTGGGTCCGCGTGCGTCCGGCGAAAGGGAACATCTCGCTTTCTAATTTTAAACAGATTTGACAGTTGCCACATCCAGGGGGGTTCTGCACCGTCGTATGCTTATCAAATCCTCTTCTGGATAAACACATTGTGGTTCTTCTCCGACAAGTCTCTCTCTCTCAGAGACGTGCAATCCCTCCGCCCTGTCTCAGCTCCTCTCGCTACACTTTTCCCCTTTACCCCACTTTGTCCATGTTGTCTTTTTTATTTTTCATCGCTGTTTGCCTCTTTTGAAGCGTTGTTTTTAAGTCGATTCTCGCTCATTCCCCGACGAAGTCACATGCAAATCGATCGGCGTGTGTGTGTGTGTGTGTGTGTGTGTGTGTGTGTGTGTGTGTGTGTGTGTGTGTGTGTGTGTGAGAGTGTGTGTGTAAGTGGCGTGCGTGCGCGAATTGGGTTCGTGTTTAGCGAGCGTGTGTGTGTTATGCGAATGTGTTGTGTTGAGATAAACGAAGCCCCGGGTCTCCTGCATGACAAGAGCGGATCAGCAGGACCGTGTACACGGACAGCCCGAGAGTCCGAGCTGCGTCTCGGAGCAGACATGTGGTTCAGGAAGGACATCGGCAGGCTGGAGCTGCTGCCTTCAACTACTTGGCTACCGTATCTGACTTTCAGGAGAACGGGCTGTTTTCCTTCTCTCTCTCCGAGAAATGTTGACCGGAATGAAAACAACACATTGGCCTATTAGTCTGACCTTAAGCAGACATAATCATTCCAACGTTACTGCCGGAAACTTAAAGTACGGTCCAGGCTAAACCTATAGGTCACTGCATGCATTTAGTAGCCGCTTAGCCGGTTCACATTTGTCGGTTTTCTTTTCTTTCTTTTTTTTTTTAAGTTAAACTACACAAGATAACTTCCACAGACCCGAAATAGAATAGACTGGACTCTCGGAAGAAAATACAAACAGGCTTGCAAAGAGACAGCCCAACTGAGCTGAAAGGGCCTTTTCCTAAAAATATATATGTTTACTGCCTATGACTACAATTATCAACCTCGCCAGCAAATGGATGTGATCTGGGGATATCTTGACGTATAAGTGCAAAAGCAAGCCGACAATCTCCTTTAAATATGTATTAGAAAAATAGCAACTGATTTTCGGATGGGATGGCGCTATATACGGTCAGAAAAAAAGGCTGCGAGTATCGTAAATCATACTCGGATATTTTTCGCGACATAGAGACGGAAAAAGAAAGAGGAAAAAAGGCAGAGTGCGAGCAGAGGCAAGGATAGGATATGTGTACCGTTTGGGGAAACGGAAAGGGGGGTGAGAAGCTGTGTGTGTTGAGATGGGGGGTGGAGAGGGGAGGGGGGGGGGGGTCAGACAGTCAGAAACAGGGGAACAGGGGTCATGGAGTGAGTGCAGAGATAAAAAGGAAAGAGAGGAAACCCTCGCGCAAATAGCCGATGGATGATGGGGAGAGAGGGGGTCTTGCTGGGAGGAAAGGGTGATGGTAGTTGTTGGTACGTTTTGTGAGCCACACAAAGCACTTGTGGTTGTCAGCATCTGCAGGATTAAGACTTTGGCTTTAGTTTAGGATGGGAAAAACTACATAGGCTGGTAACAGGTTTAATAAAAACAAAACGGTAAGGCTGTCAGGGAGGGAGAGACATGCAAAAGGAGTGGGGGTAGGAGTGCTGAGGGGGTTGGGTAGAGGGGTCAGATAGCCATGGGCCATAGAGGAGGAATCAAGGGAAGAGGTCAGATAAACAGATTCCTACCTTTCAGACTGAAGGGGAGCAGACGGAAAGAGATTAGCACTGGCAAGAAGAGGGGGGAAGTGGCTGATTAATTTAAATCAGTGATGCTATTCATATAGCTCCTTCCTTTTTTTGTATTGTTACATATAGTTATTTATCGTTTCTTGTGTGTCCGCGAAAGTGTGTGTGTGTGTGTGTGTGTGTGTGTGTGTGTGTGTGTGTGTGTGTGTGTGTGTGTGTTTCGATTCCATGTATTAGAAACTCAAAGGGGTTGTAGTGGATGGGGCAGGTAGGCTGCTGTGCCAGAACTCGAGTGATCTCTCTTCCTCCCCTGTCTGACAGTAACACTCCTCTCCTCTTCCTCCTCCTCCCTCTCTCTCCGTCTTCTGTTACAAAACAAAGACAGCAGAAATGTTTACTGTCATCTCATCGTTGTCTGATTTTCCTGTCTTGTCTCATCGTCATATTTATGTTTAATTATAACAGTTCCTGGCAACGGTGTAGGAATGTCATTGGCATTATTTCTATGTATTCTTTTTCAAATATGTGTTTGTCAGACGCTGTGTTCAGTGTAGCTAACTATATTATCTCATGCCCATCCCTGGCTGTGATATATGAAGTATTGCGGTCTTGAGAACTGTGAGCTGTTAAAGTGCCACCAGAGTGATTGTTTTACCACAGAGAGCATTTTTGAAAAATAATTGAAAATAGGCCATTTTTATTTTGAGCTCAATACTTATGGTTAGACTTATTTCTTCCTATTTTGTTAATATGTTTATAAAGGCTTTTTCAAGATGATTTTTTTTCAAGCATGTTTTATGTATAAAAAACATATATATATATATATATATATATATATATATATATATATATATATATATATATATATATATATATATATATATATAACATGTAGGTACAGTTTGGTTATACTGTATACCATAACTTAAGGGGAAGGGGAAATACCTGTGTTGTTCTGTTCAGAATATTACAAAAAAATACTCTCATGCAGATATTTCACACATCTGATTATTCTAATTAATCTAATTAGAATTTTGTTGATTTTTTTTGGAATTGCTTCATATATCATTGTGACACCAGGCAAATGTTTTCAACCATTACATATAGTTGTACAATAAAAAAAACACATCTTATTTGAATGTGTAAGACATACAACACAATTCTTTGTCTGTTAAGATTGAAATTATTCAAAAGTGCAGGTTTGTTTATTTGTGACATGCATGTAGTGCTTGACCATGATTATATTTTTTATGAATAACCATGTAAGTTCATATGGGAGAACTGCTATCTGTGTGTTGCTGGTATTTCCTATCATGAAGAAAATATTTGGTGTTGTAATGCTGTGATCGCAGTTTTTTGCTGTAGCTGCCACTGATCCTGCACAGCAACAAAACGGTTGTCCACTGTTTGCACTTGGTCTCCCTCTATTACCATATCCGATGACAGGTGTGTTCAGAGTCTTCAGATGTCATTTGACTGTATGAACAGGAATAGCGCTTCCAGTCGGGGAAATGAGATAAAGGCAGTAGCAGTCGTCATGGATAGGCTTGTTTCATGGTTTGGGGGTAACACAGAGAAAGGGGAGACAGCGCCTCTGGCTGTCATAACCCCCTTCTCCTCCTCTCCCCGTGCCTCTCCCCCCTCTCTCTCTCTTCATCTCATTCTCAATGTGTCTCTGCATATCTCCCTCCTTAACTCCAACCTTTCCATGCTCGGGCACTGGCACCGCGGGGAGCTCGCTGCCGTGTTATCGCTTGGAGGGAGCCCTCTTTGGGTTGCCAGTAGACTAAGGCCATGCATAAGAGATTATACACTCTTTACATTTGTTTGCCAGGGAGAGTCTTTGCACACGTAACACACAAATCCACCTATATATATATATATGCTATGATAAGTAATTTATAGAATGATGTTGTGTGAATAGAAATTCTTTAGGAAATTGTTACTGTTATTCTTTATTTTGTATTATAATAAATCCGTCAGTTTAAATTGATATCTTTTCATTGCCGTTTGCTTCATGAGAGGCAGAGCATTATGAATACAGAGCTCTACCTTTTGTGTGGATGGGTCTTCACTAAAATCAGAGAAGAATGTCAAGTGTCAGCTATGAGCTGTATGGACATATGTAGATGAAGGTTGTCGACACAGATGATGGCTTTGAATCTGATGTGTGGTTTTGAATATGCAAGGCCGTGCAGCGGCGACGACCAGTTCTTCCAGTTGTCCTGCAGCCGAGGCCAGTGTTCATGTCATGCTGTCGTAAAGGAGCAGGCGGGGGGCGGGATCTCGGCTCAGCACAGGGGTGAGCTAAAAAGTGGGAAGGGAGAGTTGAAGAGATGACTGTCATGCTCAGGTTGGTGTGTATGCATGCTTGTGGTGCGCATGAATGCTGTACACGACCCTTAATCCAAGCGGCCCTGAGTGTCCAAAAGGGCTCTTTTTATATCCACAGAAAGCACCCTTTTCTCTAAAATGCTTTTCTTCTTCTTCAATGTCATCCTTTTATCTTTTTGAAGTGAAGGTGGTGCAGTTTTTTGTGGTTTGCTCTTCCACAATATGTTATCGTGTTAACAATCTTGGTTAAATCATTGTGGTAGACTAGATTTACGACTGTGAAGATGCGCTTGTGTTTCGACATGTGTGTACACAGATGTATTCTGATTTGTGTGTACATTGGCATCATGAATTTCTCTTGAATGTGCCTCGTCAAGAACCTGTTAGGATACACTTTTGTTTTTATAGTCATTCTTTTATTAAATTAATTTCGAGCTGTTTCCAAAAATCTAAGGCAGTGTTACAATTCAGACAAACAACAGCAGACCTATGTTGTGATAATGCAACATTGCTCTGATTATCTAGCACTCATACAGGGAAAGAGATACGAGAAGAAAAAAAAATCCTCTTCTATTCAGTAATATGTTTAAAAGCATTGTGTGGCTTCTATTTCGACTCTCTCTCTCCTTCAGTGCAGAAAATTCACAAGCCGTCATAGAATAGAGCGCAATATTATGTGATACAAATGTATTTCAAACAATACATAAATGCTGTTATAGTCATGGAATGGGGCTTATATATATATATATATATATATATATATATATATATATATATATATATATATATATATATATATTGTGTGTGTGTGTGTATCTGTATCCTTGACCAGAATATCAATATTGCATCTTTAATAAATGTACAATATTTTTGTAGCAAACAAGGCGGTTCGTTAGATGGCTGTATTGTAACAGTGGTTTAGTTTTATTTCTTTGTTTCTGTATATCGACTGTGAGCAGAGGGTCCTGTGTGATTCAAGCTGAGTGAATGTGTGTGTGTGTGTGTGTGTGTGTGTGTGTGTGTGTGTGTGTGTGTGTGTGTGTGTGTGTGTGTGCGCGTGAGCGAGCGAGTAGCATAGCGACTGACTGTGTATATATCCTATCTGGGGCAGCAGCAGCTAGTTCTAGTGTTCAGGGATGGGAGGTTGTGTCTGTACAGGCTACATATGCGTACACGCGGGTGAGGCAGGGATGACAGGGACCACTCCAAGGGCTGCAAAATTGAGCTGAGCTGCACCTCAGCCCCCCCAATATGCCCACCCTTCTCTTGGACCCTGGAGGCCAGCATTCCACCCTCCGCACTGGCGCTTATCATCACAAAGGACAGAATGCATAAAACATGGAGGACGCTTAGACAGAGGCGGCCCAGGTCGCCTTTCTCTCCCCACACTGAGCCCTGGAACAATACATGGGCCCCTCTGGCCTGTGACTCTGACGAAACACACGCCGTCTTTTTATCCTCCCCTATTTCTTTGTCATCCTCTTCCTCTTCCTCTATGTTACTGTGCTCCGTGGAGTGATAACTGCCCTTGCATTGTTTATCTGTGTCTGTGAAATCTGCATTGTGTAACTGAAATGTAAGTGTGTGTGCGTGAGTGTGTGTGTGTGTGTGTGTGTGTGTGTGTGAGAGAGAGAGAGAGATAGAGAGACCGACAGTGACAGGTTTGAAATATTGACAATGCATCAGTTGCATAGCTTCTGCCTTCATGTTCCATGTTATTTATTGTCTTACATATTTTAACATGAAATTCAAATAAAATAAAACATTGTGTACTGACCAAATTACACAGAGGTTAAATGTAAACAATTTAAATAATTTGTATTACATAAGAAATTACATTTTGTATAAAAGAAGACAGAATGCAGTCAGGCAATCTGTGTCATTTTTCTCGTCACTGATCTACAGCCAGGTTACACGATAAAGCAACATCCTGGCTTGTATAAATACCAAATACACTATGAGTGTTTGTATAATCAAGCTATTAGCTTCTACGCTTTTCTGTCGGTCAATTGGCTAGGGCTTGTTTGAAAGGCCAGATAAAGAGCTATGTGACTGTGATATGAACATTATACTGCGATAGACTTCATAGCTCCCTTTCTCCGTGCTACTCATTCTCCTCTGCTACTCCCGAGACACGCTTAGTACACAGAGGGACAGACCGAAAAATATATACAGATTGATCACGTTTGACAGCACATTTTCTGATTTATAAAATTGCATGTGTGCAGTGTTTCTCGTTTGACTTTTTCCAACAATGATGATATTTTCATTCTGTTTTCAGAAGCTTTGGTTTCAGATTTGGATCGTTCTGATTTAAATTTTCTTTCTGTATGTGCTCTGCGTCCACTCCACTTTGCGACAAATGGTAGTAATGTGTAGCTGAGAGGGTCTTAGGCTGTATCTGTTTCTACGTGTGTCTGAAAGCTGGGCTGTAGGAATGCACTGCTGGGATGTGCTGGACTCCAGCAGGTCTATGGCACTTCCTCTCTGTGTACCTCACAGATTATCCTCCTCAGGATTATAGAGAGAAGAAAAGAAAAGAGCGATGGCCGGAGCAGCCTTTCCCTCTCACCCCCTCTTTCCCATTTTTTACAATTCACACACACACACATCCCCACACACACACACACACACACGCACACACACACACACACACACACACACACACACACACACACACACACACACACACACACACACACACACACACACACACACACAACAAAAATCTCAACAAAAAGTGTAATTCACTTGCAAATGTGTAGTAGCTTGTCCATGTTCCCAATGGGAGGGAGAGGGAGAGAGAGAGAGAGAGAGAGAGAGAGAGAGAGAGAGAGATTTCAGTGTAAAACAGGGCTGAGGTGAAGCTACCGACTGCCTCTTCCTGGTCATGAAAAGCAGCCGACTCCATCTGCCCATTGATAGATTCTCATGTGGTTTGTGTGCATGTATCGTTTTTACTGTGTAAGTAACTAAATGTGTGTGTCTAAACTGTTGTCATACAGCAGGTACATGAGCTGCGACTTGCTATTTGTCATTCCCCTTGCTTCTCCTGAGGTGGCCCGGTGTTGTCCGCTCAGTACCCCAGGAGACTGATCTGCCAGCAGTGAAGGGGTTAAGAAGCAGGGATAGCCCTCTTTTGTCTCTGCGGCCCTCTTTGCCATTGTTGTGGTGGAATTGAGCTTGGTGCACCTCACTTGACCACAGTAAAGCAATAAAATGGCCTCTAAGTGCTGTAGCCTCCCGTAGTCCTCTGATGTCAGCTCTCTTCCAGCTTCTGCAGCTATATTTTCCTTTTTTCTCAAAACACATGGGCATGTCTCTGTGTACAATGTACAGTATGTGCACACATATACTGTACATTGATTCTTTTTTTCCATTGTGCATTACTCATGCATAACTAGCTTTTTTATTATTTGCTCATGTAAATGTAATTTTAACTCACTAAGCTCTAAAGAGTATTTTAGTTTATTTTGACCTGTGTTGGTGTTTTGCTTGCAAACACAAACCACACATGATCAGAATATATACTATTTGAATGTAGGTTGTGAAGGACCTATTAGAAGTGAAAAATTGCTAACTGCTCTCGAAAAGCACATTCAAAGATACACACATTTTATATTTTTAATGAGCTATGAAAAATATTTTAAGTATTTATTAGAACTTAACATTCAGCAGAGTAGTAATGCTATTCCGTTTTTTTAATACTTGAGTGTGTGAATGCCAGTAAATATCTAGGCCGATCTGATTGCCGCCGCCACCTGATAGTCATTATCAAATCGAACGATGAAGCCCCACTGTTATAGATGCTGAATGAACGATAGAGATTTGGATGCCTCAGTTCTTTGGCCCAGCACTACTTTGTTATTTTACATTTTCTTTCAGTTGTATTGCAATAGTGATACAAATACACTGCATGATCGTTAATTTTTTTTTCCGTTTGAGAATGTATTATTATAATGCATATTGTTGCTGGTATTGTGTTTGATTGCACTGATGATTGTTTATGTCAGAGTCCCACCTCTGCAGACATTGTAATTAAAAAAAAGATATACTGCATGCGCGTCTGTCGCCATCCCATCTCATCTCTTCAAATAAGCATCTAGCTGTTGCAGTGAGCATGTCCGTGGATTTATGAAAGAATTCTGATAGCCGACACTGTCCCGAGTGTAAAGCATACAGTATATGCCAGGTGTCATACAGACCACATTAAATATTGCACCAAACTGTAAATAAACCAACATTTCCTCAAAGCCACAATATTAGACCTCCACATTATTCTGCACGGCGTCTCTGTTTCGTGTGCCTTTGCCACCCTTCTTCTCCTCTGTTGCTCTACTCCTCCCTGAACACATGTGGTTTCTTGGTCTCACTGTACCTAAGACAAATGCTCGTTCCCTGTTTCCTTCTGTTAAATGAACAAACATAAGGACCCCGGTGCCTCATAATAAATTGATTAGAGAGAAGCAGACTCCCACACAGCAACACCGAAAACTAGAGATGTACAGTGTGTGTGTGTATGTGTGTGTGTGTGTGTGTGTGTGTGAGCCTGAGGAGGAGGACACTACTCTCTTTTTCTCTCATATACCAACACAACAACTAGACATGTATATTTATCCAGTTTAATGGCAGTTCTGGTCTGCTGTTCCTGATGCTCTCACCTCAGTAGCAGGCTATGCTCTAACTACTGTTGTTGCGCACAGTGGCAGCAGCTGATGTCTCATGACAGCGGCAGTGCCGTGGCTTTTACATATTGGACATGGAGCTCTCTGCGAATGTTTGGTTTTCATTCTGACGTTCAGTGCCACATAGCAGAGATTTGGTCTAGGCTGGAGGGGGTGGGGCAGGTCCCATGGGGCTGACACAGGGCTAGACGACCGTGACAGGCTGGTGACCTCGGCTTTGTGACGTCATTTGCCTCGTCTGGTCACCATGGCATTCATTTTCCCTACTGTTTAATGAATGAAGATAGGGGCCCGGCTAGTTTATGCAGCTATTGGAGATGTTCTGGTGAATTTGGAGACCCAATGCGAACAGAAGAAAGCATTAATCCTTTTTATGATAATAGCGTGAGCTTAAAATATCCCGTTTATCACCTGTATAGCTGCTGTATGTCTGCAAGTCTGTCACTCTGCAGTTTAGGTTTAACTAAAAATAACATTGTCTTCTCTTTTTCTAGCAGGGCGTAAAATTAGATTTTTTTTGGTTTAACTCAGGTTGTAACAAATGGCAAGAGAGCATTGTTGTGTGAAGCAGTAAAACAAAACACACCCTGACCACATATAGGAAGTCAGACTGAGGAAAGAGTGAAACTCAAAACGGATACTGACTCTTAGAACATATAAATCATATGCATTTGATAGAAATTAAAGAAATGGCCTCTTAAATTAGGTATAATCTGGTCGGCATCTTCTCTGTAGATCCAGTGTTGCCTCTGCAACTCAGGTAAGGTGCGTATCTATATCAGCAGGAGGATGTCTATAAAATAGGCTCCTCTCATTGCCTGCTTTGTGTTGGTGCCAGGTGTTTCCTCGTGTTGGATCATGCCCTGATGGGGAACAACAGGCCACATGGCAGGTGAGAACCAGGTTTTTAGAGGATAGATTTTCAATTTGTGGTTTTCCTGTGCCATGAGCAAAGCTGAGAAAAATCTTGCAAGCAGTGTAGACTGTAGTAGTAAAGTTGCACTCTGGGCTGAGGATTAACACAGGAAGTAGCCTATGTATGGTGCAGGAGCTCTGTGCATGTACTCTTTCCCTCCAAGCAGCACCAGGAACAGGACAAGTGTGTAGCTGACACAGCCTTTGTTTATTCTGGAGAGAATATGGGTTTGGAGGAAGGAGAGAAACAAGAGAGGCGGTGGTCAGGGCAAGGGGAGGGATGTGGGGCACAGACAACAGTCTCATCACTTCCTTCCTTGCTTGTAGTTTTTCTCTTCTTTTTTTTCATGTATCGCCATTGTTAAAACAACAGTAGAAAGAAGAGGAAGTGTAAAACTGAGGCACAGGTCCCGTTATAAACAATAATACATGAAAAGTTGAAAGTGTAAACTGTAATTCTAATCAACCAGCTTGGTCAGGCACAGTACAACACTTCCCTTGTTGCTCTGCCAGATAGGGTACATTAACAAGCCTGCATGTTTTGACCCTGATCAAAACAGAACGCTCATTTCTCACACTCTGTAGACCCCTGGCTTCATTGGAACAGCTCTGTGCGTTTTTATGTACAAATGTGCATGAGTGTATGATTGTGCCTAGATATATCTATATGAGGTATTTCCTGTCTTGCGCATATCATTTCTGTAAAAGAAAACATCCTGCACCCTCTGTCTTGTTGAGCGTCAGTCCTGTGGTCAGGGCAAACATGTACTTTCACATGACAGATGGCTGTGTGGGCCTTCAACAGGAAGCCTGGCTACACTGTTTCACAATCACTTTAGAAACAAGAACTGAGTACCCGTGCTATGGTGTGCCGTCTGCATTTTGTGTAATGGATGCCAGCTTGCCTGTAGTGGGTACAAGCACAAGGCAAAGGGAGGGGGTACCCCGACATAAGTGGACCCCTGAGACCTCCTGGAGGGCTAGAGGTGTGGCGAACGTCTGTTTTGGGCATGGCTTGTGTCAGCGTGTTTAGCGTTTGCCTCTAAGGGCATTTATATGCAAATGCTAAACAACCTATTGGGGTGGCTAATTACAGCAGGGCCTTTGTGTGTGCCAGGCAGTGAGAAGCGGGGAGTTACTAGCACGCCAGGCCTGGACTTCCCCTGCTTGTTTACTCATTGTCTTTCCTTATTACCCCCTCATTGACACTCCTCTTTTCTGTGCAGTTTGCATGCATGCTGGCTCCTCCCCTTGTGGTGCCGAAGTTAATGTAGTAGATTAAAGAGGCAGCACTCTGGCCCTGTTTACTTCCTCCTTCATCTGGTGGTCCAGCTCTGCTTTACTCTGTCGCCATTCCTCCTGTAGCTAACGTCTAGCCTCATGGTACTCTCTCTCTTTCCTACAATTAATGCTCAGCTAATTACTTTGGGTGATAAAAATGCATTTAGGTCAGGTTCTAATGCAATGCAAATTTATGAGCAGGCAGAAGCAAATATTAACTTGTAGAGTCACTGATAGTCATTGGCTGGGGACAAAGGTACACCTCCCTTAACTGTCAAATACGAAGGTTTTTATGTGCTTTCGGTGTCGCTGCCTGTTTTTTTCTTTGTTGTCAGGGATCTAACAACAATGACAGCAGGATGCATTGGAAATGTTCCAACTGCATTTTACCAGAAACTCTATTTTCTTCATCATATAAACTAGAGACTGAAATATGAATTGAATAATTCCTTTTCCTGTTGCTGCCAAAATGTCTGTCATTATTTGTAGTAATAAAACCACAAACAAGTTCTTGTGGTAAAAGGTGTGTACAATTTCATAATTATATCTGGATTAGTTTCAGTTTTGATAGTGTTTCTGCAGATAATTCAGTTTCATTTTGCTCTCCTTAAAAAATCAACTTCAGCCTTATCTTCATTATAGAGTAACAAAGACTAGTAAGTGTTCTCAACATATGTGTGCACTAGTCTGTCTCATTATTCCCACTATATTCTGAAATCTTTGCTGAATGCACAACCATATCGAACCAGCCTTGCTGTATTCTTGTGAAATGATTTGCCTTGTGTTAAAACAAAGAGAGAGGAAGAGAGCAAAAGCACTGACTGGTTTAGTGTTGCCTCTCACTTAATTTTTCCACTTAAGTTTCACAGTTTTTTTCCATGATTTGCCACTACTTACTACAACAATTACACCCACACTTTTATTTGTTCTCCCTCAGACATACACATACCCTGACACACACATACTATATGCAGGGGGAGACTTGGCTGGCCAAGGAAGTCGGACTGGATCAAAGGCCGTGTGTAAGGGAGCCAGGGTACCTCGTAGCAAACAGCTGCCCCTTGCTGTCTCTGCCGCTCACCCCAACCTGACAGCAGCCAGAAATATGAGGCCTCTCCAGACCTCTGTCCTGGGAAAAAAGGACAGGACGGCACACATACACTCAGAAAAGCTTTTGTTTCTGCTCCCTCTCTCTCTCTCTCTCTCTCTCTCTCTCTCTCTCTCTCTCTCTCTCTCTCTCTCTCTCCCTCTCACTCAGACATACAAAGAAGAAAGAAAGCCGTTTGTCTATGCTCATTCACTCATTCAGACACAAATAGAAATCTTCGTTTCACATATACACTCCCTCTGCCAACCTCACACAACCATTCAATTATCACATGCTTGATTTCTCTTTATTGTCTGTTTGTTAAACTCTTTCATTAGCTGTTTTAGTCAATTTGGCGCAATTTGTCTGTCAATCTTACTCTGCATTTGCCTTTCCCCCACTTCCCTCAACATTGTGCTGCTCTTTCTGTGCGCTAGGTCTTCCTCAGCACTGTCTGAGGCTGTTTTTCTTCTGCTATACTCTTGTCTCCACCTTTCCTCGCCACATGTCTGGGATTTCTCTTCCTCTGCTCTGCGTCTCTGGCGTGTTCAAACTCTGACAGAGTTGAGAAAGGCATTCAGCTCCCTAATCCAGGCTCACTCTATCAGGAATGCTAATACGTGTGATTGTGTGACCCGGCGAAGCCTGGCAACATCTGCAGGAGCCTATGGCGAGCCCCCACCCAGCCACCCTGCCCCCTGCCTTTGAGCGTTCACTCGCTGCCATTATTTCATTGTTTCACTTCACGCCTGTGCCTGGGCAGTGCAGTTAACCCTCTGTTGCTCAGGCTGCAGTCCTGCACACAAGGCCGCAGGGGTACTGAGGAGGGGCAAATGGGTTTGGGACAGCCCTTTCTCAGGACAGGCCTCCCCGCCTGCCCATCTGGACCTCTACACACAGCTCTACCCCTCACACTGTTTACTTATGCATTCTACTACCAGCATTTGTGCTCATATAGTCTGTTTAAACATGCGGCCACTCGTCAGTTTAGGTATAATTGTAGGAATTACCATCTGTGTCTCAGTGAGGGATTGTGGTGTTGGCCAATGAAAACCTGTTATTCAATTTCCACCCACCCATTTGCCAGGTATTGGAGTTGAAAGGAATTATTGTTGGGATAGTGTCTTTTTTTAGAAAGATGAATTACTGGTAAAGCACAACTGTCAAAGGGAATCTGTGTCAGGCTGGAGTGCTGCTGATTGAATTACCCCTCTCCTCAGTCCTGGCTGTACTCCTATATGTATTCAAGCTACACCATACTATAGACAAGCAATGGGGCAGATTTATATGTTCTTCATTCACATCCTAACATCAAGCATTTAAAGCTTTAGGATTTGTATACCTGTCAGAATTCGGCCCATATCGAAGAAGCAACTAACTTTAGGCATTTGAACATAATGAACTTCTCATGGTCGCAGTGGTTCTAATTATTTCACCTAAAAAACCTACAGCCACAGTAGTACACAATTATTTTTACATGTGCAGCAGCACAAAATAAGAGGTTCTAATTATCTAACCGTGAGCTAATTTAGTTTGTTTTCTACCTCAAATTTAGATGTGAGCCCACAAACTCTTTCCAATGCAGAGAACTGAACCGCACAAACAAACAAGGAAAGGGAGACAGCGTTGTACCTGGCTGCAAAGTCTCTGGTAACCACCAGGGATCCACATTCAGTGACCTGTGTCACTGTTCTGTTAATGTTGGAACAATGATCTTGTCCATTGCTTTCAAAACCACGATTAATCATTATATTTTTGCAAAGCAGAGGCCGTGTTACCATGGGGACATAAAATTACCCATGCTGCTTTGCATATCAACAGAAAAGTTTACAACTGCAGTACAAATCTGTGTAGGAGCTGCCACAGGCCCGAGTCTTTACAGAGGGGAGCCGATCTTCAGGGACCGTCTGTCTCTTCCTCTGACCTGTTGTTCAGCTTCACAGGCTGTTTGTAGTGCGCTGAAACAGATTATTGGGCCTTCAGAATGAATGAAGCTTTGATGATTTCCTGCATTCTCTTGCTGTTGAATGCCCTTGTAGATTCCCCCCCCCGCCCAGCTGCTTTTAAATTCCTGAAAAGTTTCGGTTTTCCTACTGGTCCAACTGGCTCTTTTTTTAAATCGGCTTAGTAGAAATATTAAAGTATATTCGAAAACCAAAAAGTGAATCTGTAAAATCAAGCGTTTATTGTATTTATCTTGCTTTGCAAGAGACCATGATATACTATTTAGGACTGGTTAGAAAGCAAATTATTTGAGTTGCAAATAGAATTAACTTACATTCTCTGAGTTTTTATTTTTATGATTGTGATGTTCAGTTACAGAACTTAAAGATAGTGAAGAAAAAAAAGATAGTCAACATCTGTCCATCTGAATTTTAGTTGAAAGTTCTCCACCCTTCTGTTGTTGCTGCTGCAAAAACGATTAAAACGGAATACGAGCCATAGGGGAATATAAGTTGGTTTACCGTGCCAGTTCCCGTGACGGCTCATTTAAACCAGGGATGGAAGGATGTCCTCCATTTTTAAGATCAAGCTTCGCGCCATAACAGGCGTTCCCAGGCTTCATTTACATCGACAACAACATACTTCTCTGCAATGGTTGTGTGCTGTGCTATGTACACACACTCTGGCATTGTTATGAATCTGTACATTCTAGCTACATTGTGTCTTACTAATATAAAATATAAATGTTTGATTGAAATAACTGCAGATTACAGCTCCCCATTCCTTTGTTTACAGACATGTTTCAGGGTTTCAAGACACTTTAAAAGGAATGGGCTCTACAGAGCCAAATTGGATCTGGGTATGTAAATACTCCTCTGATGTTTAATGAGAAACAAAGTTAGCTAATTATAGCAGCTCTGAGAAACATGAGGAGGACAGTGGGAAATGTTTCCATCACTCCCTAGCTCTATAGATTACTGCCTAATTGCCTCAATCGAATCAGGCGGAGACATTAGCCAGAGAGGCAGAGAGTGAGAGAGAAACATGGGGATGGGGCTGATTACACATATCCGTCGGTGGCTCTTTAGATAATCCAGCCGTGGACCAGCAAGTCGGGCTCTCTGACATAGCATGAGCCTGTCTGTCTTCCCTTCCCCCATTGCAGTTAAGAAGGTGAGGATAGCAGGGTGCTCTATGCTCTCCTGCCGCACCAACCAGCTGCAGAGGTGATTCATACTCCCATGCGGAAGTTTTTCAACTATAATTACATGTAATTCTGACACATGTTTATGCCTGATTTTACCAGACAGTTTCTCCACTAATGACAAAGTAGCGCATAACATCCTCCCAAACATTTGTTACAACAATATTCCTCTACCTTATTACTGTATGTTGTAATGTTAAGTACTAGTGTAGTTAAAAACATACAGTGCTTGTTTGGCTGACCCGTTGAGAAGCTGGGAGAGTAGTTTCTTCCCTTCCCCAACAAATGCTGCATTATCTGCTTTGTCAAATATGAGAAGTGCAAGACAGTGAAACACAAGACAAATAGTACAATGAAATGAGAGACTGAGTTTGTTATTCTATTTCTGTTAGTTCCTTTAACTCCTGTTGATGATGGTGCATGAGAAAGGGAGACTTTTTGCATGTAACTGTTAGATGTGTGCCCTGCTTATGTTTGTAGGTAGGGTGAGGGGAATAAAAAGCTCCATTGGATCTGTTTCGTCCTCAGAGCCCCATGATATTGAGGTCAGCTGTCCAAAATGATCTCATGTTAAGGAATCGGCGAGTCAGCAGGGTCAGAGCAGAACCGCCATGACGACACTTTCTCCACGGTGATAACGCTGCCCTCCTTTCCCTCCCCTTTGCTACCTCTGCATGGGAACAGCAGAGAAGAGTCTCAACTCTGTCTGTGCCCTTTCGCTCTGGAGCAAAACGGTTCTGCCTTTGTTCTCTTACAGAACCATGTTCAGAAATCACAGGAAGATGGTAAGATTAATTTAATCTTCACAGTTCTGATGATCCAGAGCTGCATGGCTAATCCCTCCATATTTTTCAATCCTAAACAAACATCTGACCTGCTGAAATTAGTCAACAGAAAATAGCTGTTTCCTGGATGTCATGGCGGTGTAAACGGGTGCCTGAATAATCCTTCCCTTAGTTTCCCTGGCAGGATGCCATCGAGCATGGCGTTGGAACTGCACG
This sequence comes from Taurulus bubalis, assembly GCF_910589615.1. NCBI lineage: Eukaryota > Metazoa > Chordata > Actinopteri > Perciformes > Cottidae > Taurulus > Taurulus bubalis. The sequence goes on along the minus strand of NC_136592.1, from coordinate 14,726,409 downwards.
TAGGAGTCTGTGTTGGGAACCCAGACCCCAGCCGAGTCCTTTTTAACAGTTCCGTTGGGAAAGTAGGCACTGTAAACAGATAATGCCGCTCATGCAGAAAGGGCCGGAAGTGGGAGGTCTCACTTGTCCAGGCAGTTAGAATGAGCACTCTGGGTGTGAATCCTTGGAAAGTCACATGGGAGTTGGGCATTTTGCATCAATGTTACTGCTCATTTACATTCCTCTTCTTCCTGCCATTGGCTTCAGTGTTGGTAGACATGGCTGTATTGATGAAATACCAACAGTTGGTTTACCAGCTGTTGAGCTGAATATTGTTGAAGTGTATTGAGCAGAGCTTTAAAAGTGTGTGTGTGTTGCTCTCAGGTCTTGTGTACCAGTCTCATGTGACTGACTGTAAGTAGGCTACGGCTCATATCTCTATTCTATCCAAAAATCAGTCACATACGACCAGGCTATTTCACTTTCTAATCCTCACACCACCTTCACACCCTTTCTCTCTGTCTCCCTCTCTCTCTTACACACCCGTGTTCCCATAATTTATGGCTGCCGGGTCCTTGATCAATTGATAGCAGGGAATCCTTTGGTAAATAGAGTTTTAGACACATTGCCAATAGACCTGGGCTATTGATTGGTGTGTAAATTAAAAACTTAATCAGGTCTCTGAGATAAGATTTATCTCCGCCCCAAGCAAATTACAGGGCTGACTTCGAGACATGAAGGCAGGCCGGTGGGCAGAAGAGCATGGCCCCTTCGTGGGTTCCAAGTCTGGCCACGGTCTCAGTCCTGTTCCTGTTTCACTTCCGGTTTCAGTCTCCACTACTTCTGTCTTTTGGAAGAGACCATGAAGACTTTCAGTGTTGACATAATGGATCAAGGATTTTCCTGTACTCTTTAGTTTGAACAAGGCTGGCTAAGAGTAACCATTTGAAGCATCTGGTGGACATATTTATCCAATATGTCTTATTGTTCCATGATGCTCTTGCAATATGGCTGACCCAAGTGGGAAGTGGTTTTATTTCTTTATCATTTTATTCTGTTTAGCAGTTTGTCTTGTTCAGTCTTGTCAATATTCCCTCTCTCCCCCCTCTTACACTCTCTCTCTTTTTCTTACTGTGTGTTTAATCACTTACTTTCATTGCTGCCTGTGATGAAATATGTAAATCATTACACCCAGCTTTTATTTCTTCAATAATATTCTCATCTTGTTGAGGTCATTTTACGCCACAATAAATTCATGAACACTCATACGCACATGCAGTGTTGTCTATATTTTATATGTATTAAGACAATCCTTGGTATTGCACATTGATCAGTATATGGATTTCCACAGTAATTGCTGAGGGAAATTTGCTCTGTCTCTACTCTTCTTCATTATTAATATTGGGAAATGGGTGTACATTCAAAATGTCTCTGAGTATAATTTCATCTTAAAATAACGAGGGCACTTTTAATTCATGCCAGCTAATACAGTAGAATTCATACTGAGAGCTGGGGTCTCCTCAGGTTTCACAGATAACAAAGACATGCTCACTGAGGATACTGGGATAGGTACTTCACAGGTATCTGTCTGGATCTTTTAGTCAGTAATTAAAACATACATTTTTTCCCCCTTGTGATTAAGGCTGGTATTAGGCTATGCTCAGGATTATAGCACATCCCATTATCTCTGGTTAATGTCCTCATATACAGAGGCCATATAAATGACATTGACCTAGGGAGAGGGAAAGAGGACGATGAAAACAGTTGAGGAGGTCACAAGTCCATGAGCAGATAGCAGTAAATACACATACATATAGTAAAGTGTGCAACATCCCTGAGGACTATTATTTTGGTGATGAATATACAGATATCATTTTGGGTTTGTGAAGTGCCGGGTAAGTGTTAGAGGTTCCCAAAAGAGCCGTGCAACCTAACCCATTCGGTGGCTACATAATGGTATCCACACTTTCTCTTTGTCTAGTTGTGGGGGAGGCTGAGACCATCAGTAATAGGCTTTTTGCCTGATAAGCCCGGAAAATACTCGTTTAGTTAGTGAAAGTGCAGTGGGATCCTGGCCTGATAAACCCGCTGTTTCCGTCTGTAATACCCAACAGCTAAAATCAATAGTTGGGATAATTCTCCCGCTAGTTGTCCAGTCTCCTTTATCTGCAGCCTTCCTCAACCCATGTACATGGGGGTGGTGGTTAGCTTGAGCATGCTTTTATGTATTAGATGTTATATAGTCACACTTAATATTACTGTTTTTTGCGAATGTTACTTGCATTGGTCTGAAATGCCATTTTCAGTGCCACTATGGAAAGGAGTGGACCACTACTGCCAAATGCTTTCCTTAAACTTCCTGTCATTGTCCAACTGTTTATTAACCAGTGTGCCACTGTTGGCACTGAGTACTCTGGAGGGCATACTCATGGTAATTTTCTTGGCGTTGTGGGTCCAACTCCCAGCAATTACCTCAGGTGTTGTCTCTGAGTGAGTGCATGTATAAATCTGGTGGGAGGAAGTGGCTGTCAGCGCTAATTCAGCCCCGCTAAAATACAGCACAGGTAGCGCCTCTGAAACAGCCACGGGATCGAAAGGTTCTGACAAAAGACAAGATAGATCCCTCATAGATTTAGGATAGGAGGTGCATGAGTTAGACGACGCTGACGAAGGCTTTAGACCAAAACATGCAAGTTTTTACAATTCTTCGAATTTTCAACCCTGTGATTACCCCCTTTCTCTGTGCACATTTCTAGAAGGGGAGGTTGTGTCAAAACACCTGATCAGACATAGTAAATAAGACAGAATTCCCCCCTATATCACATATATACTCCACTGTCCCACCTCAGCCAGCGTTATCATTTTGCTGGCAGGCTCTCCCAGAGTTGGTTTCTGTGTAATCTCTTTGGCCATCACAGCACTGCTGTAAAATACGGCCTCAGGTGTTAGAAGGCAGGGTGGTTAGCCTACGACGCCGTTACCTAAAGTGCAGTGTATTAAAAAGCAGTCAGGGCCCTGGATCACAGTATATCACAAGGCAGAGGCAGCGATAAGGCCTGCCTGCTCGCCCGCAGATCAATGAAGGTTACTGACATCATATCACAAAGTGAAAGCGAGTGCTGCAGCCCCTAGCTATTTATCAGCAGTGGCTCGGACATGAAAGGGGTGGAGGGGAGGGAGGACAAGACATTGGGGGCTCAAACCTTGACTCCACCCCTGCCCTGTCACCTATTCCTCCCCTGGACTGCGGAGGCTCCCGTAGGGCTGCAACAAGGATGCTAGGAGGATATTTAGAGCTAGTGGACTGCTAGTACTGAGTGATTGGGAAGTCAGGAAGATTGACACTGACAACTTTCCATGATATTTCAGTACGGGCAACAGCTCATGATGTTTCATTGTTAAGTTATTTGTGTCTCTTTCACTTCCTTCCTCTTTATTTCTTTATGTTTGGGAGTGTAAAAGTACTTCCAAGGTCCTAGATTATCAATTAAATTCAAACATTTGTATTGAATTTAGTTTTAGTTTAGTTTATTGCTTTAGTTGCCAGAGACACTGCACATTAATACCATTTCTGAAAATATGCCAGTTAGCCATGAAAGCCAAATTTTCATTTGTGGCCCTCGGGGCAAGCAATTATAAGCACAGGCATTAAGAATAAAAGCATTGGAAATGCAATCATTGATAAAAGCAGTGAAAAAAATGCAGATCCAAACAAGTCGCCCTTGTAGATAGTGTACGTGTTCCCTACTTGTCCTGTAATCTACAGCCACCTAAGGTAACACAGGCCTGTAGATTTTAGTTGTATGATAGGTTAGAAAGATGCAATGTCAGCTTTGATTCAGAAACACAGGATAGCTTCAACCACTGCACACTTATCTGTAACCCTCTTTTCTTCTTCTCTTTACTTTTCCACAGCTTTACCTGTTTATTGCATTATATATCATAAAGCCCTATTCTCCTCACTTATGTCTGCATTAGTATGGCAGTATTGAGCGGTGTGTATGCGCAAAGGCACTTTTGCGTGACCATGTGTGGAGATCATGCTTACAGGTACTGTATGAGTTCCATTTATCAGCTGCCTGGGGCACAATGTGGAGGATTTCCCCCAATGGGTTAGTGTGTAACTGCTCTGTCAATACATGCTTGTCAAGGCTGAGAGAGTGTGGGGAAAAAAAGGCCCCTCACTCCAACGCACTGAAGCCACTTATTGAGCAGCCAATAGCTATTTACCTCTTGACGGTGGCAGGCGGAGAGGGGACCCAGCCCAGCCAGTGGAACTCTGTGGCTCATTCCCCACTCCCAGGACTTCACAGCTACTAGCTTGGTCTGAACCAAGCCCATCCTGAGCCAGGAAGCAGAACCAGTGGCTCAGACAGGAGACAGGGAGGTCTGTGTTTATGTGGAGCAGGTTGTCCGCTCCTGGCTCCTGGTCTTTGCAGGGCCTGGCTGTGTGTGCAGCTTGCTGCTGTAAAGCCCTGCTTCCTCTCTGGAATCTCGGTGTTGACAGAGAGCATCTGGGCCCTGGGAGAGCTTCCAGCTTGCTGGGTCCTCACATGTACACACACAGGGAGTGAGGGATGGAGGGGGTAGAGTAAGAGAGGTAGAGCGCAGGTTTCAGCTAATACACTGTATATCATCTCTGTATATCCTTTCCAACTTTGCTGCGCTCATTGACCAGTTCATGATCCTATCTCTCAATCTGCTCCCCCCTCCTGTCACCACAAGCACCTAAAGTTGGTATGTTTTATGAATGGGTTTGTTGATGGGTGCTTCTTTTATTCTCACCTACTTTCATTCAACAAAGAAAAGAATGTTGTCAAGGAGGTGTTCATCCTCCCTCCTCTGCTTTTGTTTTATTAGACCTTCTTGCTCTAGTGAAAATCCCCCTTTTCTGTGCAGATCCCTGAACTGTGTGTTGGAGTTGCGGGTCGCCTGTCAGGACATGTCCCATATAACTGAGTCACAGAGGGATTAGTTAACCCTCACAGTACTATTGAGGAAGCTTCTGCCAAACAATGCACAGCTGAGATGTGTGGAAGGAAGGAGAAAAGATAGAAAACAAACATGTGCAACACATAGTGGACAATACAATTCAACAGGCTGTATCACCTAAAGAAGTCCCCTCTCCCAGCCAAGTGTTATGTAATTCATGTATATTAAACTGAAATAAGATGTCAATTTTACACAAAGTAAACTTTTCAAGAGCAGCACAGCCAGATTTCCGGCTGTTAAAGAACAGCTGTACAAACAAAGACAGGAGAAAAAGAACAAGAAAAACACATTATATCAACATTTAACAACAGTTGCTCTGTAATCTGGAATTACTTCCACAAGCAAATGAGGGGCCTGTGTCAGGCCAAAATGAACTTGGATACTATTGGCAGGAGAAAGTGCTCATGAGAGGTTAGCCCAAGATGTGAAGGTCCACAGACTCATCTTAATCCAGGAGGCTTGTACTTAATCGCTTTTGATGTGCATGTGAATATGACCTGCTTCAACATTCCAGCCCTGACCATACTAAGTTCAGAAGACCAGGGCAGATCTGAGCAGAGGGGAGGGGGTGAGGGGAGTGGGGTTGTGGGGGTGGCTTCAGCTCACACTAATTGGCTGCCAGGCTTGTCTATACTGCCTGGGGCAAAAGGAATACCCTTTTCACAACCCAACAGCTCCAGTGTCTTCCAACTGTCCTCTTCCAAACCCCCGTTATTTTCTCCAGGCCCTCCTGTGTCCCCACAATTAAGTATGCGTCTGTGTGCGTGCTTGTCTGCGCACGTGCATGTACATGCTACACTGTGTAAGCTGGCACATTATTAAGGGGAATTCCAGTGAAAGAGAGAAGTTGAACAGAGAAGGGTCTGTCCCCTGGATCTGCAGTGGGTGGCATCCTAGCATTCTTCTTTGTGTGTGACTTCTGCCCACAGTGGCCCTGTGTATTTCTCTGGTTGTGTCAGTGTTATATTACTGCCTGATTGCACATAGGGCTACTATATGAGAACCATGAGAACTCCCATCTGCCTTGAGTTCACTGAAAGAAGTTTGAGGAGAGTTGGAGCTGTTGTCAAGCCAGGCTTCGAGAGACTAAGTTGAGAGATTTGGCTGAGGCAGCCTAGGGCTTTGTAGCCAGGCAGTCATCCAGAGTGACAGAGCACAAAGATGGAAAGGGAAAGACGAGGGTAATGAGAGTGACGGAATATTATTAACAAATAAGAACAAATAAGAATGATTTGGCATCTGCGAGTGTAGTTCACATCCAGGCACACCCATACGTATGCACACACACTTTGGTATAGCGAAGAGAAAAAAACTGGCACACTGTAACGCCTTGCCAAAGCATTGGAGAGTAGTACGAGCGTATGCCTCTTCCTGTTTTGTCCCTGTGAGTGTGTGCGCGCTGTGGAGTGGTTCAGGTGCGGTTAATGCTGGCACCAGATCTTCAGGCCCGCGGCAATAAACAACAGAGCAGGCAGGAGGCCAGATGCAACTCCACAAACTTTTAACCTCTCCCTCAGCTAATCCCTCGCCACACTAGTAACTCTTTTTTTTTTTTTAACTCATTCTTTCACCTCTCACTCTCTCTCTGTTCTTTATTTCTCCTCCCACTGCCTACTCTTCTTTATTTATCTTTCTCTCCTTTAGTCCCACTCTCCTTTTAAGTGAAGTCAGTGTGCTGACCTCTGAATAAAGGCTGGAACACTACAGCTGTTACTAACTTCAAACAGCCAATGGCTCAGAGTGGAGCCTGTGCAAGTGTTAGGGGCAGAAATAATGTGCCTATTAAAACTAACTTAGAGCCCTCTTTACTCTTAAGGCTCCCTGGGTCTAAGTTGACCACACCAAACCAGGCTTGATACAGCTCAGCCGACACAATCACAGTGCAGCCAGCCCTGACCCAGCTCAGCGTGAGATAAAGAATGAGCTAAGACAAAGACACTGTTCATTTTGAGTCCACGGTATCTGTATGATTTCCACTCTTTGATATGATCTTTCCATGGTGTAGGGCAGTAACAAAGGGTCACCTACGCTTCCTCACATTAGGCGCCAGTTCCATCATTTGACTGGAAGCCACCTATTGTAGCCTCATGCAAAGCTGTTGAGGCCCCCAAATCATACACTAGTGGTTAATTCTCTGTTCAACACAGTGCTTTTATATTTCTTTTTCCTGGCACACACAACAAGTACAATGCAAAAAGAAATAAAGAATAGTAAGTTCACTAGGGCACAATAAAGTTTTGAAACAAATGAATGTGTGCTGTTCATAGTTGTTATTAGTTAGATCTCGATCAGTGGAAAAAGTTAACCTCTGTATTCATAGAGCAAGTTAGGCTGACAAAACCCAGGTCTGGTCTACAATGAATCATCTACCTCAAGCCCATATTAATAGAACTTGTAAAAATGGAAGCTGTCTTTTATCCAAACACTCACAGAATGTCTTTATGATAGAAAGGCTGAGCCAGAACCGAAATGGAAAGAGTCAGGATTAGTCACTCCACTCCCATGTTTGCTGTCTCTAGCTATAAAGGGTTTCATGATTTATTATCTGTACAGATGGTTTTCACACCTTGACCTATTCCCCCTAACCTATAAGTAACTTTTAAATTTAGATTCTCAGTCGTTGTCCTGTTTCTTCAGAGAGCTGAGTTGCCCTTTAGGGCTGGCTGCCCGTTTACTGGGTTAACATTCCAGTGGATGCTATTGCCTTCCAAAGCCCCTCATTTACTTAGGACACAAGCAGGGTATGAAAATCAGGCAGCTAAGTACATTTGTGTTAAGCATAGTTATCCAATTTGTTTAAAACCTTGCTTGTACTGAACATGTACTTTACGTTGTAAGCTTTAATCTATGTTCAGAACACCAAACATACTGTCCAGCACTTGATTTAATTATGCTCTCATGTTTCTCTGTAGTAAACCACACTTCTTGCACTTTAAACCTAAATGAGATGTTATAAGATAAGTGTCATGATTTTTGTTTGTCACCCTTGTTGCTTATTAGTTGCTACACATCTTTTCTTGAGTGCTGAAACTTGTCTTCATAACCATTATTTTCTGCAGGCCCTCCTTTTTGTGTGCGTATGTTTTGTGCCTGTGTTTGTCCCTTCTGAAAAATAATTACAAGTTCTAAGGGTTGTCATTATGAGTCTGTCTGTCCAGTCTTCCATCTGACTACATGGCTGCAATAGGTTAATTATATGTCTCATGTTGATGATGTCACCATGTTGGCAACCTTTCCCAGGCTTGTTGACACAGACTTAACTGAGCTGGACTGGGTCCTCTTGACGGTCCTAAGTTGTGATAGCCGCTTTATTTTTTTCTCCCTTTTTTGTATGTCTTCCTTAAAAGTTTCAAGAAGAAGTAATTATTTTAGGACAGTCCTCGTCATCGTCCCCAGAGAATCATTTCTGCTTATAGCCCTCCTCCTGATGTTTAGTGTATGTTCCATTATCCAAACCTCTTATCGGTGGGCGCTGGAGCCGATCCCAGCTGTAATTGTGCGAAGGCAGGCTACATCCTGGACAGGTTGCCAGTTTATCGGAAGGCACATATATAGACAGACAACCATTCACACTCATATTCACACCTATGGGCAATTTAGAGCCTCCTATTAACCTGGGCTGCATGTCTTTGGACTGTGGGAGGAAGCCGGAGAACCCAGAGGGAACCCACGCTGCCATGCGCAGGACGTGCAAACTCCACACAGAAGGACTGCCCGTGATCGGGGATCAAACCCGGGCCCCTTTTGCTGTGAGGTGACAGTGCTAGCCACTACATCGTGCAGCGCATGTTTGGAGATTTTATTTATTACTACGGTGTATGAGCAAGAACAAGAATGGACTTGTGCCAAAAAATATATAGAAAAAAGAATATGTGTGTTTGTGTTGTGTGACTCATATTATTCTCAAAATATCCCACTTGACCTTTTATTTGAATGGTTACAGGTGATATAAGTATTCAAAAGATATCCATAACTTGGTTGCCTGGAAAGCAGTAGAGTAGTATAAAGGCAAAAGCAGAAGTACATGTAGAATGCATTTCAGGCTGACGGGGGCGAACGAGCACGTCTAGGAATGGACATAACATTCCTCCTGGAACACCTGAGAGGTTAGGCGGATGGTGACTGCAAGCTAAGAGAATGTTGAGTGCAAATCTCTGTCGACAAGCTGTGCCTCCTGCCCTGCTTCACCTGGGGAATGTGTTACCTAATGGGCCACAAAACTGCCTGGAGACCACTGCTCTCTTATCGCTGATATTAGATGACCCTGCAAAAATACAGAAATCCATCATGAAGAATAATACTCTTGCAGAAAAGTAGGATTGAAAGCTTTTTCTCTTTTTCTGTGGACAGAAGGAAAGAATGGTAGGTAATGTTATCTTGTTCACAGTTACAAGAATCCTGCTTGCAGAGGCTATGGGTTTCGAGTTTCTAATATGTATATAAAGTTTCACTGCACAATGGACCTTTTGTCTAGAGCAAACTGAACACTCCCCCTCCTTCTCTTCCTCCCTTCTCTTGTAAAAAAATGCATTCATGTGCTTGTGGGGCTGTGAGGACTCAGGTTTCTGCTATCTTTGTGTGCCATGTCGTCACTCGCCCCCGCGAGCTGAAATGTGCATCTTGCACAGGCAGGCACACTGCCAGGGCTGCTTCCAGCCATGGATTAGGGAGAGTCCGCGAAACAACGGACTCCTGACAAAACAGCAGCATGACAGGTAACTGAAGTTGCACTGGGGAGAGGAGGCAGACGATAATTACAGAGCTTTTTGTTTTCTGGGCACTCTTAGCTGGCTACTTAAGTGCCTGATCTGAAATCTGTGCCTTGTAATTACAGTAGTGGGCCCCATTAGGGCAGAGGTCTTGATGGGGATTATTCTCCTTCTCTTATTTCCTCTGTATGTGTGAGTGAGACCTCCCCAACTCCTCCTGCGTCACATAGAAACCACAGCAGTCAGGGCAGAGGGTAGAGCAGAAATTAGCCTTCCTCATATCTGACTGTCCTGTGTGCACAGTCACATTCACACTCGCTGCCTGATCCCAGAGCCACTGAGATGACAGCACCACGACCTGTACTTAATGTGTCTGCCTTCCCTTTGCCCGCTTCCCTCCCCTCTTTTCTAGCTCCATAATACCTTTGCTCCTCACGCTGACGCTGAGAGATTTGTGTTGATTATGACAGGGTTGTCACAGTGATGAGCGTGCAGCGTGACGTGTGTCATGTCGAGTTGACAGGGACTTTTGGCATGTTTTCTGTGGAGATGTGTTGTGGCTCTTGGTGAAGCTGGCCTAAACACCACCATAACTGTGTCCCCAGGTAGATGGAAGAATGCCAAGAGATTTGCCGGTGGAGTTGCAGGGGATAAACCTTGGCAATGAAGGTATCACTGTGTCACCATAGAGAGAAGTACAGAAACGGAGTGGGAAAAAAAGTAACAGAAAGAGAAATAAACAGCATCCATGTGATAGGGCTCAAAGTGGGTTAACATAGAAGGGGTCATCAAACGTGTCCAACTTCTAAGCACAGAAACACAGATCTACAAATCAACATTAGATAGATCCTGCCTCTTTAAGCCGCTAGCCCTGCTAATAGATTCTTAAGCACTGGTTTTAGTGCATGTTAAACCAGGATTACCCAATCAATTGCGGTCAGTACAAATAAGGATTACTTACAACAGTACATTTTTCTTGTTGAGAGGCTACAAGCAGGGTAAATGGAAGAAGCAGCGCTGCTGTTGATGCAAAGAGCACCATGTCCACCAGATATAAATCCTAATTTTGTAGAGAATCCCCTCAAACTGTTTCTGATAGTTTTCTGTTGAAGCTATGTTTTAGTTTTTTATTTCCTGAACATGGTACATTTTGCCTTAAAATATTACACCAAACAAGATGTACAGTCTAGTCTGGAAGATGATTAATTGACTCTATTTCCCAATATATACTGTATGTATTTAAGCATGTTTCTGATGGTGCCCAGCCTGTAGGCTGTGTGAAGAATACATGTTTCAGTAGGTGTGGAGGACTGTGAGAGTCAACCCTCAAACTTGTCCTTTCTTTGAACTCAGCTTTGTTTACATTTGAATCACAATCAACAGCTGTAACCTCCTTCACAATACCCAGCAAGTAAGGACATATATACTTGCCAAACCAGATCCCTGCGCTCATGTGTGTCTGTGTTTACACGTTTGCTCTCTCCCGCGTGAACCACCACACACCCCTTAGATACCAAAAATACATAAACCTGTGTTGTATAATACTAGGTTGCATATGATTGGTTGACTAGCTGCCTGTCATATGTGAACCAGAGCTATTGTCTCAGAGACCTGAGACAGCAGTAAGTATGTGTCATTAGATAGGATATGCAATGGCTTTGAATGGGCTTATGTGTCGTTTTAACCTCTGCACATGTGTCAGTCCGTCTTAAGAGAGCAGCCAAAGATGTGGAGAATTCTGCAGTATTTTACCAGAACCTTCTGACTTATTTCTCTTTCCTGCCAACACACACACACACACACACACACACACACACACACACACACACACACACACACACACACACACACACACACACACACAGACAAAAGCATTCCCTCTCTCATTCAGTTTTCCCCATGTTGTCAGTCAGTGCTGAGTGACTGGTGACTAACAGCCCTCTCCTGTGAAAGGTCAGCAGGCTCCTTGGAAAGAAAGAGTCAGCTGTCTTTTTGGAAAGCAACTGTTCTCAGAGCATTCAGTTTGTCTGTCCATCCGTCAGTCAGCCATTTCTAATCAGAATATGCTGTTAATGTTGGAGAAGGACGATGAGACAGTGGGATCTCGATGGTGTTCGTGATGGGAGACATTTGAGGCTTGTGGTGACTCAGGCTTCACAGAATGAACCATTTTAGAACCACAGCCAGACAGGAAAGGCAAGGTGTTGTACCGTTCCTCAACAACACTTTTGTCTTTACTTCCATAAGCAAAACCTGCTGTTTAATACTTCAAGAACTTAACAAATCTAATTATGTTTATACTGAGGTTTAAGTCATATAGATCCCTTGATTGACTCTGTGACAGACAAAGCTAATGAAACATAGCCTGTTTTGTATGACTGTGAGGCAAAAGCGGGCTAAGTGCAGGGCAGCTAATTGCACGTTTTTGTGCTATATGAACCAAATTTGTAGATTCAATGTTTGTTTTTTCAAAAGTAAAACAAGATCCCACCCCTTCGAAAAAAGTGACTGTCTGTCCCCATTTTTAAATGAATATGACTTAATTAAGAAGCAATGAGAGTCCACAGATAGCATTCCTTAATTAGCTTAAGTTGGCTGTTGTAACCAGATCCACTGCATTAATGACAACACAGCCCCTGTGAAAAGCATCATTGTTCTCAAGATAATTGTCCTTTTAGTTAACGCGGCCTGGGAAGGGCTCTCCTTGTTAGAGGAGCTGGCTGGGACCAAGGACAGCCGGAGGCAGGGAGGGGACCGGGACTGATACTGGCCCGGTGCCCGTTGTGACGAGCCCACTTGTGCCCTCTGCTGAAATCCCCTTAGTATGCAGTGGAATGAGCTGTCCCCAGGGTGTGGCACCAGGGGGTTGGTCATTAATTATATACCCTGAATCTTAACGAATGAGGAGCAATCAATAAAATAAAGCAGATGTATGCAAATAGCATGCTGATTATACTGTCTAATGACATGCCATGTTGTTGGCAGGAGAGGGATGAGGTGGGGATGGAGGGAGGGGGGGAATACAAAATGAGTCAAAAAGCTGGGGTTGTCTCATGTTTAAAACATGAACTGATCAGACATATACTGTACATTGTAAATTATTTGACTCCATTGTTTTAATGCATTATATTTGAGCAGTGTTTTGGGCTTTGAGTCTGGACTGCTCATTAGCCCGTTAGATCCTATTTCAGATCTTATCATTGTAGTTGTATGTTTCTCTGTAAGAACAGGGGCAGTGACTGACAGCCAGGAAATGGTGTGACTTAAGGATTGAGTTTGTTCGAATTTGAACAAGATCGGGAAACTCTGGTGGAGTCTGAGCTGTTGGGGTGTTGTTGGAAGACTGATAAGGCTATAAGGAAAAGGAGGAGAGGTTAGTTCACCTGCTTGGAACTCTGCCCCTGCATTGAGATCTTCATTATATCCAGCCAGCTGGAGCTGTTGGAAACTCTATACCTGCCTTTAAGCAAAGAGGGAGGGCAGCCAAGAATTAACTGCTGCCTCATCCTGGCCTCCGCCAAGGATGCTGTCTGCCTCCATTCATAGCGAGCGTGAGAGGACAACGAGAAAAGAACAGAAAGGGGCGGGGAAAGAAACAGTGCTGGTAATGTGTGTCACAAAAACCTGAAAGAAATGAAGAAGAAAGGGGAATTAGTTGTATTACGAATAATGTATCCTGCATCTCTACAGTGAATTTGGATATTTTGTCTGTACAATAGAAGTATAACAGAAAAATGCAAGTCTTCACTTCCACAAAGAGAATACAGCTCATATTGGTAAGTAGTGTAGATTTCATGGCCCAGCTATGTCTCTTTGTCTAGACTGCACTCTGGTAAAGGATATTTAATCCACTTTACCTGCAAATAGATAATTAGATATTATTCTGTGTTAATGGAGGTGTCATCGAAAGAGAAAGAAAGTCCACATTTGTCACAAAATGGGATATTAACTAACACCAAAGTTGACTTTATTTGGTCACATTATAATAACAGTCCATGTATTTCAATTGATGCCTACTGATAACCTGTCATGCTTTATTGCCAAAGTGCCTGACTAGACCCAGGCTTTGATTACATTCTCCCATGGTTTTCCAGTTTTCCTTCAGGACAGTGAAATGCTAAACCTTAAGCACTTCTGGAGGCCAGGACAGTCCAAGGAGAGGCCAGGGAACAGGTGGTGACCCTGTGCAGCCTGGGAGTATATTATTGACCAGGGTCTAGCGGCTAGATTGATTACTTTATTGTATTGCCATGAACCTCAGTGGCCAGAGACATCTGGTTGACCCTGACTGGACAGAGCATCGCAGTGACCCTCACCTTACCTAAAGAGTTATGTGGCTTTGACCTGCTCGTTAATGGGGGGAGTCTTGACCTGCTCAGCCAGTGGCCTGAGTACAGAGCTGAAGTGGGCCTATGCTTCTCCCTCCCTGTTGTCAGTCCAGGTAATTTAGAGGCTGGGGGCAAGCTAGGGTCTTGCGGGGGCCACTTTGTTTTTGGGCTGACTGTGTCCTGACTTTAGACCTTCCTCTGACCCACCAGTGTTCATTGTGTCAGCGAGATAGGCAAAGCCAGGGAAATGTTAATTAATCTTCACCAAATTACACCGAAATGGTGGAAAATCAATACATCTCTATCAGATATCCTCACTTCCAGCTAATGGTTCAAATAGATGGCTCATGGTGAAGGGGATTGATCATTTTCTATGCTAAAAAGGTTTTATTCATTACTAATAATATGCAGGTGTATGGAAAAGTATTTTCTATTTGTGGCATGTTGGACTTCCACATAACAAGTGGAACCTTACGATGCCGTGTGCGGTGCAGCATTTTTCTGGGCTGGATGCCACGTTGACTAACCTTGTGCCCTGTATAAACAGGGAGAGACAACAGGCAGCACAAGGGAAACAGCCTTTACTCTGGTAGAGGCTGTTTCCTCTACCATCACTTCCTACTTCCACTTAGCTGACAGACAGAATATCTGTCAGGCAGGTTTTTCCTGTGCTCTACATACTTTTTTAGTTGTCAGCTGCAGCTTCTTATCCGAAAAAACAACCATGCACTATGCAAGCTGGGTAAACAGTTGATTCTTTAATGCTTATTCCATCTACCCCTCATACTGTCTCTTTTCATTCATTCTTTAATTTGCTCATTTCTTCAGTGGAGGTTTCCCAACATTTCATAAAAAGTTACATTAGGCAAAAAGGACCCATACTTGTTTATAACAATTCATGATGCATCACATCTCACAGTTATTCTACCTATACACATCAAAAACGTCTTCCCACTTTACAATGCAGATTTATTTCTCATCACCATCTTTAGCACTTGTTTCCCCTCAATAAATGGGAAGCGTGGCTGTTGAGTAGAGAAGAGTTGATTTGCTCTCTGTTTGAAGTGGATACTTCTTTTCAAAGCAGGATTTGAGTCCACCTTTCTTGAGAGTGTCTTCTGATACTGAGCTCTGTCTCTATAGGAAACCCTCTTGTTCTATTGCTTCCATTACTTTTTCCAAAGGAAACATTCATACAACAGTCAACACTGGCCATAGTCAACCTTAACTCATTTCAAATCCAACCCAAATACACAACTCATATCTTATATCACATTCTACCTATTCAGAAATAATGCAGCTTAATGTGCTGCCTTGTAAGAGAATACATGATTCATTGGTAGTGTGAGTTTCTAAGATGATTCATGTTAAAGAGAGGCCTGCTTGCAGACTAGTGTGACTCATGAGGAAGGTAGGGGGGCTGACAGCAGGAGACAAGAGGTAGGTCGTATGTTTTATGAGTCCTCCTTACATACCTGCCCAAAGTGGGGAATGCATGACTGCACCCACGCAACTGCAGCCGTTGTGGCTAATTATCGACAATCATAAGGTGATGGGCAGGACAAACAGATGTTCCTGCACATACACACTTCTCCGTACGCCTCAAAACACACCATCCGCTTCTGTTATTGGTTCAAAAACATTTCTTAACCAAGTGATTAAACAAGCGCGCTGTCAATATTAAGCCGCTTTCATTAAGACCCTGTATAGCATTTCTGATGCTTCTGCAAAAAGCCCACTGCACTCCATCACCCACCCTCCTTTTGCTCTGTCCCAATTAACACTCAGCCCCCATTACATTGATTGGGAGAGGTGTAGTATTGGCTAGGTGGGCCATGAGCACATTGATCACATTGACCCACCATGTGAACCACGAGAAAATGTTGAGCTGCAGATTTCTTACTCCCAACAGTGGATTGAACAAAATTGCCAGTGGACATGAAGCTGTTGTACACTCTGTGTATATATTGTTTGCATATGCATATGTATATACGTGTGCCTATTCCCATCTGGGCATGGCTGCGCTGTGTTGTGACAGGTTTCAGTACATGCGCTTTCATGTGGTTTTAAGGACCTAATAGGCACACGCCACACCTAAACTATATTCTTTGGGGGCCCTCGCTATAGAAGTGTAGTTTCCCCCCCGCCTCCCATCATCTAATCCTGCCTGGCCCCTTGCACGCATATACACACACTCCCTTAAAGGGCAAACCGCTGCCCCACCTCCTGAAGGTGCACCTGGCATCTGCGAGTCCACTCCAATTACATCTCCCCAATTACAGGTTATGAACCAATTAGTCAACCTCTCGTTTTACACTGCCCATCACTCTCCCTCCTCGCAGCCTTGCAGCTCAAATATGGGGGCATCTGTTAGAGATGGGGCAGACGGTCCCTATCATTGACGACATGAGGGAGGTTGCTGGTCTGGGACATTTGCTGGTCAGTATATCTCAAGGGAGATTACACACTGTTTTCTTTTTCTGGAAGAGATAATGGTTGACGTGTAAAAACGTAATTTATCCAGAACACCTGTCTGGAAGCAGTTGTCTTATTGTAAGAAATGCATACCTGGGATTATTTAAGCTGTCAACTTGTAATTTGTTGTGGCACTCAATTTGAACTTTTAGGGTGAGCCAGTGGGCCAGTTCTCACCTCCTTGCGAACATGTTTTTTCTGTGTGTATGTGCAAGGATGTGAGCAGTAGCACAAACGTAGATAAACAAGTTTGCTCATGCTCCCATGAATGGGTGTTTTATGTTGTTGTCTGTTATGTTTTCTTATGCTTTGTTTCTGTCTGTGGTGGATTTTGTTGTGTGTATGTGTGTTTTGCAGTGTATATGCCTGTCCTCCCAGCCTAATGGCTTCATTCCCAGTTCTAGTTGACATGTGTGAAGACTCTTAGCTATGCCCAGTACACTTGCATAGCAGCCTGAGTGGAAACTCACCACTCGATAGCGAGAATTCATTTACAATATGGCACTGTATCTGGCTGCTATTTCGTCTCACACGGATACATACCACCTTACACATGGGTGTGTGTGTGTATTCACACACAGCGCTTGGTGCTGAGTGTGAAATATTCCCTCATCGTATGGGGGGATTGAATGGAGCTGTCCAAGGGCCCAGGGTTAAGATTCAAAGACTTTGCCTGTGATCTCCCAGCTTTCTGTTTTCTTTAGTATTCTGATTGCACTCTTCCCAAAGCTAGATCTTGTTTATCTTGTTTGCTGGCATGCTTTTTCAATGTCAAAACAATGACATCATTAATTAAATTTGCATTAAATGTGCAGTTCTGGAGGACCGCTAGGAAGTGCTGAATCTACTGCCACTGAGTGAGGTTTATTTAGCTGTGGGAAAAAAACAATTATTTTTTTTGTCAGTGCATTGAATATTATGCAAATGTATTTTGCTAATATTGGTATGTGACCACATGTTTTCTGCTTCTTTTTTAATATTCTTCCTGTGATAACTCCTGCCTCCGAACTCCTAAATCCTAAATTATGATGTCACTTACGGAGGAAAGATAAACAATATAGACATTGGTGTCCAAACAAAGTCTTCACTTAATACAAACATCCAGCAGATGTCAGTTTTAAGGTCTCATCCTTTTTCCAGCATTTAGAATCAGGTCTTCTGCTACTTTACTCACCTATGCCAAAGATAACCTGAAATCCATGAATGGATTTTCCTGTATTCTGTACAGTACACATAGCAGTTTTTATGCCCTTGACACATGCTCCCTCTGACTGAATCAATGAATGTTATGTGTCATAAGTGTAATGCTGTGGTCCTCCTCGGATGCTTGCTTTTTCCTTGAGAGAGGCATATGTCATTGCCTTGAGCCCCTGATCCTGAAGCTAATTAACCAGCAATGTAAATTACACTTTCACCATTTGCTTTTCCTTATTTCTCTTCCCTGTACTTTTTTCTTCTTCTTGCTCTCGCCCTCTGCTCCACCTCAGCTCTCCATTGTGACTTTTACATAAGAAGTGCATGACATCTTACCATCCCCATCTGTGAAAGCCCATGACCAAATCCCAAGCAGATGATAATTCTTTATCCTCACCCGTTAGCTCTCTTTGTCCCTTCTCACACTGTTTTTCAGAGAGCTTTTCTATTTGAGGGCTGTCTCCCTGCCTTTGTGTCTTGTGTATCTGTCTGAGGATTCATCCCATACACGTAAAGCCCAGATTGAGAATATAATAATATATAATAATAATAATAATATTATTATTATTATTATTATTATTATTATTATTAGTATAATATAATATAATATTCATGTATAAAGCCCAAGGGTAGACTGGTGGAGTGGTGGGAAAACTGGTGCTTTGACTAGTTTAATATGCTGAAACATGCATGCATCCAAGCCAATGTAAACCTTCTCATGTCCATGCATTTCGATGTGTGCCTGTCCTCTGAGGAATGTGTGGGATCTCTTGCAGTGTTTGACCTTCAGACCTCGGGCTCACGTGACTGAAATTCTGCTCACACATACACACATATGTCACATACAGTATGTGCACACAACAAACAAGCACTCAGCTACTTTCATCATCTTGCTTAGAAATAGAACCTACACTACTTAAATCTGTAATAGTACCCACAAGCCCCCAGAACTCACATATAAGAATACCCTATGATAAATGTCAGTCAACAACACCCATTTAAATCTTGACTGTTCTTAGGCTGTTGACCCCAGGAGTTCATGTAGCGTGGGTGCTCCAGTGCTCCCCTACCAAGCCTCAGTGGTGCTACGCTGTGCTCAGTAGGCTTCCCAGCTGGGGCCCAGATGTGGCAGCCATGTCATGCGGAGCTGGGAGGCAGAAGATAAGAGGCCAAAAGTAGGCCCGCTCCTTGGTCTCGGGTCTGTTCCGCAGCGGTTCAACTAGATGTTGCGGTCGGTGCGATCTGAACTTTGACAGCCCATGTCATGCTTAATGCCTCACTTCCCAAATACAGCTCAGTAGGGCTGATTTATATCTACCAGGTGCTAGTGTGCAAGCAGCTCTGGGATGAGAGGAGGCATGTGGCCATTTCATTAAGGCAGATGAACAAGGGCTGCAGTGTGTGTGTGGAGATGATGGGCAGCAGGCTGGTCTTTCTCAAATATAGCTCAGTAGCACTATAGCTGTCACAATACTCAGACCAGGCGGCTTTGCATTTCTTAAAATATCACACCAGTTTTTGCTTCTCGCTACCTCTCACTTGTCTGTTTCCTCTGTCTGTTTCCCTCTGCCCATAGAGATACAATTTTTGAATGTTTTCCCAGCACATGCCTCCCCAGACCAAAGTGCTTGGACACTTGTAGACACCACTTTGCCAAGTTTTGATGTAAGCACTGAGCTTTAATGGCCATGTATTTGTTGTTTTTCTCTCAGCTCCTGTGCAGTAAAGATTCCTTGACTCTGCCCCTCACTCTCCTTCTGTGGGCCATGTTTGCGGCACAAGTGTCATCTCTCTTTTTGCCACACACACACACACACACACACACACACACACACACACACACACACACACACACACACACACACACACACACACACACACACACACGCACACACACACACACACACACACACCTTATCTATTAGGGACTGCTTCATTTTTTGCAATTGCATTTTAAAATGGGGTTATTCTGTTTCTGTTTTGTAGTTTGATGGCAGCAGCTCTCATGTTAGGTCTCTCTGGAGGTCTGTGGCTCATATGAACACTTATGATTACTACTACATGAGGAACTGTCATCTCTTAGTCTTTTAGTTTTGTTTAATTACCTCTTTATTTCCTGCCAAACTGTAGTATTTTTCCTCACACAAGGGTCTCTGAACACCGTGGTCGGCTCTGTCAGTGCTCAACGTAGCTACAGAAATGCTGTTTGATGTTCCTCGCACACTTCAGAGTCAAGTGCTGAGGTGTCTTTCAGCTTTGCCCTACAGGCCACCTTGTTATACACTTAACAAGTTGTTTTCTTTTTAGTTTTTCTTCCCTTTTCCTATGTTGACAGTTCCTCATTGCTGCTCTACTCAGAAGGAATGCACTTCACCTTCCAAGGTTTGCCTTGGAATCTGTCCTTGTAAACTGTAGGGCAAGCTGTGCTCTCCTATAAATATGATGATTGCATCAAAATCTGATTTATGAGTGCTCTGTTTATAAACTGCCAGCGTAAAGATGAGGCATCCCATTGACATGTAAACAAGGGCTCAGTGGGTTTGTCTTCCTGAAGTCACATAATCGTTTCTTTTTATGTTTCAAAGAAATACTCTAAGATGCTCCAGCAGTATCGAGAGGAATTAAAATACAATTTGATGAGTCTATTTTCCTTTGTTGGGAATGAGACCAATCTGAATGTGATAAATGTAATTCCACCTGTCAGATTCCCTCCTGTTTATTCCCAATGAATAGCTCACTGCATGCTGTGAGTGGGAGCACTAACTGCTGACGTATGCCACTTTGGCTCAAGGATATCCATGTCTAAGAAGTCAGTGATGTTCATTAAGGTTGGGATCCTTTTAATATTCATAACAGGTCTGCGATCCCACTCCTTTGTCATTCTCAAACAAAAAACGTGACCCTATTGTCTCTCTTTGCTTTGATTTTACAGTCTTTTGACAGCCAGTGTCCCAACAATTTTAGTTCACTTCCTCTTTTAAAACACAGGGCACATTATTCTTTTAACTTTATGAACTGTCATCGTTCAGCAGTAGAAGAGGGCAATAGAAAACACGTTTCCCCTGAGGTTTATTGTTTGAAACGGGTGCAGTTTTTTCCCAGGATAAGGGCTTCAGCTAAGCAGAGAGGAATTTGGGCCAGGCCTCATAAAAAAAGTATTTGTGTACCAGAAAGATTTTTGCTTTTTCCTTCAAAATCGTTGTCATTAATGACTTTAGCAAATGTGAAGTGGGGAGTGAATGGTTTGCCTGTGCAGGGTCTTCAAAGGAACCCTCTAATTATTTATCCAGGATATCCTACTGTAGAATTAGAGGCCGGGTCACGATTGGCTTTCATGCCTTTTTCCACAGAATGGTTTCACTGGGACACCAACCCCTGCTCTGTGTGTGTGTGTGTGTGTGTGTGCGTGTGTGTGTGTGTGTGTGTGTGTGTGTGTGTGTGTGTGTGTGTGTGTGTGTGTGTGTGTGTGTGTGTGTGTGTGTGTGTGTGTGTGTGTTGCTTGTGTGAATATGTGTGTATGTGTGTGGTGGTATATGTGCACATACAAATGTATGTGTATGGGACTGCACTGCTCCTCAGTATGAGGCGTGTAAAAGAGATAGTAAGTTTCCATTTTCCACACATAACACTGCATGACTTTCTATATCTCTGCTCTCACCCGGGACAGCTTTCACCCACATTACTCCGGTTTCCTGGTCATTTGGCCTTCACATGGCTTCTAAAAGGGATCTTATCACCCTCCTCAGGTTTAGACACTTAACCAAACACTGGGCCTAACCCTCAGGCTGCTGGCACTGCCTCACTGCTGCACTGCAGAGCTGTGTGACTTAACTCATCTCATCATACCACTCCATGCACCTCAGAGGGTGTCCCATCTTAACCACTGAACCACATTATAGATTTGCTTTTTTCTGTTAGCTGTATAGTCATGTATAATCCAGTGGAAAATGTATTCTAAGAAAATACTCCATTAATTTAATACGTTGGGGTTTTCTAAATCTTTGAGCGTTTTTTGAGACTTTGAGAGTTTTGCTAAAGGAGTGTGTCCCTTTAAGAATGCTCTGCAGTGGATATTTATCTAATTCCAGGTGCTAGTGAACCCTGTGTTTTACCAGGTGCAGGTCTAGGTCATTACTAAGGTATTTGTTTTCCAGATTACACAGAAAGGCCCAGGATTATAGACATGTTATCCATGTCCCCTATCTGTCTGTCAGGGCATGATCCCTGCATGGAGCCCGAATCCTTCTCCACTGTATGCTCCCGTCTGCTGTCATGACTGCTGGAGATTCCTTAGACCACATCCCGGAGCTACCATGTTGTTCTTTCCCCTTCTTCCGTCTCTCTGTCAACAGGGGCTTGGTTTGCTGATCAGTGTCGGCTATCCTTAATGGAAGTAGAAGTAGCGGTAATGACATCTCCCTGTTCGCCCCAATCCCTGCAATTCCTCTGGGTTTGGATGGCAGTGTAAGGGAGCAGTGCTGAGTGGTGATTGGATTGTGGGACATGTGTGTTTGTGGTTGGGGGTGTGTGTGTGTGGGGCGAGAGGGGGGGATTTAGCCGCAACGATTGGTTGCTGGACAGCTGATGGTCTTTCAAAAACATTTACATAGAGCCCCACAATTGTGATAATAAACCATTTTATCATTGGGCTCCCAATCAATAATGCGGCTTCTTAAGGTTTAATATTTCAATGGTATTGATCATTTTAACAACTGTGTGTGTGGTTGGCTTTCCTTAACTGCAACGCTGCGGGGAGTTGTGTATGTGTGCATGTGTGTATATATGTGTGTGTGGCACCGTGCGATTTTGCCTTTTAGGCAATCATTTTCTGGATTGACATAAATCAGTTTCCCACCTTCAAAAGGTTGAGTGATTCTATATTTCACATTTTGCTCAGCTTTGCAGTCCTCTGTACGAAGTGTTCTGTCCTTTACTTTTAACAACATTCCCAAATACGTTGTTGTCAGAGGTTCTCTTTACCTCCCTCATCCTGTTACTCTAAAACAAATGTAATGAAGTGAAGCTCCAAAAGCACTGTAGTTAGCAGATTTCACTTCCATCCTCTCTTGAGAGAAAGTCTGTCTTCTGCAGATATAAATAGGGGCAGATTTGATAATTAGTCGAAATGAAGGTCCTGGGGCACAAAGACTTTGATCAGCACATCTCCCCTTGTCCCTGACCTTTCATTGGACATGTGTCTTTAGCTCTCACTTTCTCTCTAGCTCTATATCTCAATCTCACTTGCTCTATCTCTCTATCCTTCCTGTTAATCTGCAAACTACAAAAACACAGTTATACATACTGCATATCTACATATTTCTCTTATGGGATTTCAAAATATTTTACATCTAGAAATCTTCCCAAGGATAATAATCAGTGTGTTGTTTTCTGATTGATTAGTGCCAGACCAACCAGTGTACAAAGTGTTCTTTTAGCCCTTCTGCATTCCTCACTATGGGAAAGTCAGCATGGCATGCAAAAGGATGTGAAGATCCATGTCAGACTGTTGCAAATCATTCAATATCCATGTCTGTTGGTCTAAAATTGAGTGAAATGGGGGATGTGTATCTAAATAATCTGATAAGAATTTGAAAGACACGGATTGAAATTCTCTGTCTGTCTCTCTTTCTCTCTCTCTCTCTGTCTTAAAATGTTACAGAAACCCCACTGTGTACAAGTGCATACTGCGTGTGCTCTATGCACTGGGTTGCCTTGGGGCAATTGTTAGCTTGTGCCCAATAGTCGCTCTCTGATTATACATCAATACCTTAATTCCAAGGATAATTAATGCTCTTGTAAATTACAAAGCTTTCTAAACAAACCACATGGGATATAACAGGAAAATAATACAGTGCAGCCCTTCAGTGTGGTCTGTAAATGAAAAAAGATAGCTTGTGGCTGCCATAATAAGAACTTCATTTTGTAGTAATTCAAATAGCCCCTGCTTTGCTTTATTCTTAATCTGGCATTCCTCAGAAACGTGGTTGTCATTTTATTTTTAGTATTAGTCTTAAAGTTTCTATGCAATGTTTTGGCAAATGTGTTTTTCTTTCCAAAAAATATAATAAAGCAGTCTCTAGCAGCATACAAATTTAAATAGAATGTATTTTGCCTGCTCACCCTTTATATATTTCACTGTACTGAGTTTTGAGTGAAATTATATGAGCCTTCTCACATTCACAGAGAATGTGAGAATCCCCCCCGCCCGCCCCATGGAGGTTGCTAATTGGCGGGAGGCTGGGAGCTTCCTGCTCTGTGTTCGCTGCTTCCCTTTGCTTTGCCACCCCAACAGGTCTTTCACCAACACTCTGCAGAACCCAGTAATTAACCCACAGCTAATTAACTACTTCTAATTACACCAGCCTGCTGTTTCTATCACACCCTCCAAAACTGAAGAAACACTCTTGTGCCATGTGTACAAAAAAAATAAAAAATCCCCTCTAGAGGGTTTTGGAAGTTAGCTGAGCTCCAATCAGATCCCCATCAGACTGCCCTGTGTATGAGTACCATACAGTTCTCCACATTTCACTGCTGCCCTGTCTTAAATCACTTTTCTTCCGTTCTGCAGTATGGAATGGATTAGCAGAATTTGATGGTGTTGCGTAAAGGGTAAAATCATTTTCAAGGTTCTATTTCAAGTCTATTAACAAAGGAGGCAATTGATACTACAAACAAATCAATTTTGCTTTTTTTCTGGCCAGTTTTTTCTACTAGTGCAAAATGGTTACTGAAATTGAATGCTGTGAAACTAAAACAATCAGCACATTGCCTCCTGGGTATTTGAGTTGCTCATATTGTAATCAGCAAGCACTATTTTAGCTGTAAGTGATACATTTGTTCCAACACTAATCTAATGCATACAGTACACATGCAAGACAATATTAATACAATATGTGTTCTGCAGTCTTAGTCTCCAACACATAATGCTTCTAGGTTTTCACTGGCTGTAACACGACAGAAGCTACAGGCCCCCGTTTTGCTATCTCTGAGAAATACTCCCAGACATGCCAGTGGCCTGCCCCCCCCTACTCACACACACTCATGTAAACACACAGCTCTGTTCTTCCCAGCCTCAGACTCAACACAGCCACGGCTATTTCTGTTCCACAGACTGATAGCTCCTACTGAAGATCATTGATTTTACGGGAAGCCCTGTTTACAGGCTGAGTGCCATCGACCTGAGGTGACTTTTTGCCTCCTGCAGTTGGAGCAATTCTGGAGCAGCCTTACGTCTGCATTAGCAGAATAACAGACAGAATATTTACGGCACACAATAAACAACAATGCTGCACATGGTTAATTGTCTGATTTACAGTGTTGGAGATCAAAGAGAACAAGAACTCCATGTACCTAATATAATTATAATGGTGTGTTGTCTATAGCTGTAGTTGACAAACTTTTTTGGCTCACAAATCCATGACGAAGTTACTGAAAGATACATTTTCCCTACTTGAATTGTTGTCGCTGCTTATTTTCATAAACATATTTTATAAATATTAAGCATTTTTTATGTTGTAATTTCATGCATTTATTTATCTTGATCTTGTACGGTTCTTGTGGCAGCAATCTCCCTGTTTACTAGCACACTTGCACACTCATGTTAGCATAGTTATTCCTCAGCTGAGTATCAGGTTATTGTTCTAGATAAAGGCTAGCAGGCTACAGTCAGTTGTGGCAGAGAATAGAGTAGATACAATAGCGAACGAGTAGAGAAAGACAAAAAGAGACTCTTTCAGTGCAGTGTCGGAAATGTAAATTCCCTCACTGTAGGATCACAGTATTAAAACCAGAACTGTTTCAGCCATGTTTGGAATTAAAATTGACTTGTGTTTAAGAGTGCAATGCATGCCCCCCTTTATTGATGATTAATTGGAACAAACCTAGGAGATAAACCCGTCTCACTCTGCCTGAGGACTACAATGGTTCCCCCATCAATGAGCATGTCCCTAGTGCAACATCAAAGGCCTTCCCCTGCTTTATCAATAAGAACCCTTCCTTCCCACATCTTCCTGTAACTTGCTTAGCGTTCACGCCATTGATTTTCCAATAAGCGCCCCTTACCCTGCGGTGGCTGGCCAAGCTCTGTGATGGCTCAGAGACCAGACACAGACAGGCAACATCACTGAGGGACAATTGAAAATCAGATCTGGTGTAATGTTAGGGGTCCTCTAGGTGTATTAGGAAACTGTGTTTTACCATTTCAAAAAGGTGTTCCCTCACTGCTGACGTGTATGCGAATATGAGTAAGGGTCAAGCCTGCATCATACAGTATTCACAGCGAGGGTTGAGTCTGACCTATTTCCCTCAGGAAACCCTGGAGAGCAAGGTCCTCTGGAGGCAAGGCCAGGCCTCCAGGCAGGTGATCAGGCATGCTTATAATCAGATGGTTCCTTAGCCTTTAATTCCTCCCTTAGTTGGCCGGTAAATCCCAACTAATGAAAGGACCCATAACTTATAACTTATCTTATTTTCCTTCCCTACCTAATGACATCCAGACCCGCTCTGTGACAGTATTCATTAGGACTGAGACCTTTTCGCAAGATTCAACCTTATCTGCTTTGTTAGGGTGGTGGGAGGAGTTGGAGTATGACTTTTTGTTTTGTTTTGACAAAGGAGAGATAAAGAAAGAGCAGGGGGGACCCTGGCATAACGCCTTTGAAGGCAGGTGGCTGCAGGAGTGTGAGTTCTACCGTCAGGATCTGTGTGTTGGCATGCTCTCCCTCAGATCAGCTCAGGAATCCAGCCTTTTCTTCCCTCTGATTATCTTGTATTGTCAGCTAAGGCTTGTTTTGGCTGCATACAGCCTGCTTATTGTCAACTCAGTGGGCCCACATTCAAAATTACAATACAACACAAGGGCAGAGGCCATGGCAGGATTACTTGTTTTGTGCAATCAGCACTAGTGCCAGTATGCAAAAGAAACTTACAAAACTTTATTACAGTAACATATTACAGTATATAACCTTGCATAATACCACTCAGCAGTAGTCACCTTTAGTGGGCTGCTCCATCATTCTGATTTGTGGTTATTAACACAGTCAGCACACAGAGACACCGGCCTTCTCCACTTCCCCTCTTCTTCGACCGCGTCTCTTTGTCTGTCTCCCCGACTTGTTTAGTGCCTCCCAGAGATTAAAGCTTTTCCTGCTTTAAACAGGTGTCACTGAGCCAGGCAGACCTCCTAGAGACAAACAGCGTTATATCAGTTGGCCCATCTGCGACTTGCCGACTCCAGACAATCCCATTGCTCATCAGTAACCACTGCAGGTTATTGAATTACACCATCTTGATTTTAAAGGGCAATCCTGTTTTCTGTAAGCAGTGGACACACCAAGCTGGCTCAGAGCCCCAGCACTGATCAAGAGTCATCGTGTTATCCTGTCTCCTGCTAATTGCTTCAGGTATCTTACAGCAGTAATAGGAATGGATGGGAACATACACATAGTACAGTACACTGTATCCACTGTGTTCAGACTCAAGACCATGCAAAGATGAGAGTAGAGAACTTTGGAGGTCATTGTGAACTAACAATCTTAACTAGTAGTTGTGCATATGGGCTCAGTGTTCCCAGGCTTGGTCGAGACAGGCAGTGGAATCTGGAGGAGGGGCTGATGGACTAGATTACAGGAACAAGGTGTGAAACACTCCATGCTCAGACAGGACACATGGAGACTTTTTCCAATGAGACCATCCTTTTAGCCAACTCCCATGTTCTGCTTTTTTTCCCCATTTCATTTTGTGCAGTTTATCCAGATGCTTTTAGTTTGAAGAATCATTGTCTGTTTGACATGCGGCACCTTTTTTTTCTTGCATTACTCTGACTGCCCTCAGTCTATTTGTGTGAAATGGCTGTTGAGCTCATAGCCTCTTATTAATGGAGCAGATAATAAATACAGACCAGTAGGGCTAGTATCCCCTCACTCAACATGGCAGCCATCTCTAAATCATGTCGGGCTGTATAAAGCAATCTTGTTAATAAGCCAGCCAGTCTAATACCTTTCATTTTGTATGCAAAGCAAGGCAAGGGTCATCAGGGTTGGCTTCTGTTGTGTGTAAACAAAACAATCAGGTGGACCATACTGACAGAAAATGTCCCTTGGTATTTATGACAATAACATCTACATCATCTTTGCAGTCATATTATAAATTAAACCAACACCATAGCTTTATCATTATACTACCTCTTTTGTTATTATTACTTTGCCAACAATATGCTCGTTTGGCCTGTTATTGTTCATTCTGAAGTTCAAATCCAAAAACACATCTTTTTAATGGAGGTCCATTATTTTTTTAAGTTTAAGTGCATATAGACTGGGGAGGTCTCAGGTATTTTGTGTGGGAGGCAAGCTTCATCAGACATTCATGAAAAGGCAGACAGACATTATCCATCTATCCTCTTCCTCAGTGCTTAATATGTTAGGGTGTGGGGGTAGACTCCATTTTGATCACAGCTGAAATTTGCATCTCTAAGTAAATAAGTAAATAAATCAAGTGCAAGCAGTGAATCTGCTAATCAACCGGGACATGGCAGTGTGCTTGGTGCCGGGAAACTTTGCTCATGTAATATTCAGTACTGTTGGGTTAAAGGGCAGCCCAGAGTTATTGGTTTCAGCCCGATTGCCCCCTTTAATCAATGTTGGCTGCATCCCTTTAATAAAATTATTAGCTCAGCAGTATCTTGTGCTATCATTTTATCTCTTCTGCGCTCTAAATTGCAGCTTGTGCTGGGCCTCTCAGATGCTCTGGGCATGGCCAGCTCCCGAAAGCTCAGCCCCAATTTATTATTTTAGAGGCATTGGATGGCTGGAGTGTTTGAAACCAGGCTCCGCGTAGAGGTTATTGGATGCAAGATCTAAACACAGCTGCAGGAAAGTCCCAACCTAGTTTATGTATTTTGGGTTCATAGAAAATAAAGCCTTTTATTGCTCTTGTTAAAGTTCATACATATCTATATCAATAGACCAAATGTATTATTTTCGTCTTATATGCACTGACACAACTTGAAGATGGAATGATAGTGGTGATACTTTCTTTTTTTAGATGCAGTTTTTCCTTTTTCCAGTTATGTAAATGCACAATGGGCTGATGGGTGGCTTCTCAGTGTCTAATTATCTCACGAGGAATCTATTTGATCAATTAAGTTTGCCTGTTTCTTTTTTTTTTCTGACTGCAAGTTAATTAAAAACGGATGTAGGATTTGCAGACTATAAGATTGGGGGTGTTGTTTGGAAGGTGAAGATAAAAGATGGTAGCTTCTTGATATGGCAGGAAGATGAATCATGAACGGCTTATTAGTGCTTGTCTCAGGTATTGTGTTAAAGTACCTAATCTAGCGTAATGAGCATGGTGTCATTTTTCCAATTATATCTCAGACTTTTGTCTCTCACCCAATGCAACATACGTTTGATTTTCTTCTTATGTGGTTCCTATACATAGTGTCTCTTTCATATTTTCTCTATCTGATCTTTTCTGAATGAGCATAGTTATAATTTGGAAAATATAAACATTTAGGTTTTCAAAATTGACATGGTAATTGACACGTTGTGTGCGCTTATCTGTACGTGTCTATGTTTACATTTGACCCCTAACATGCAACAGTAACCTCTAATCTCACCCAATTTGTGTTTCTGCAGGCCTGGATGCAATGAACGCCTCATGTAGGCATCAGCATGGACAGCTGTGAGTCTCCTGTGGTTTCTGGGACAGACGATGGGCTCGGCTCCTCCCAGCAGCAACAACCACCACAGCCCTGGAACGATCACTCTAGTTCACAGGTCCCTTGCACCAACCAGGCACCGTCCTTGGACCCCCTGTCTCTCTCTGCTCCCTACCCTTCTCAACCCCAAAATCCTAGTGCACCTCATGACGGGGTGAGAGAACTGCAGTCCCAGCAGCAGCAGCCAAAACGAACATCACCCCAGGCCCACCGTGATAGCTCTGCCACAGGCCAGCTGCATCCCAGAAGAGAAGGTCTTGAGGAAGAAGAGCAAGAAGGAATAAGCTGTGGAGAAGAGGAAGAAGCTGAGGATTTAGATGAAATGGAGATTGACAGCTGTTTCCCCAGTCTTCAACCCTTCCCTGGGGTGCCAATGGCTTCAGTGGGAGGGGGCATGCCCACTCTTTTGCGACATCAGCCCATACGCCAGCAGGGAGCACATGAGAGTGGAAGTGAGGAAGGAGAGGAGGAAGAGGAAGAGGAGAGTAGTGATGTGGAGAACCTGGCTGGAGAGATAGTCTACCAGCCTGATGGCTCGGCCTACGTTGTCGAGAGTCTCAGTCAGTTGATCCAAAGTGGTGGGGGCATGGTACCCGGCCTGCTTCCCACAAACTCTCTCACCAGTGGTGGAAAACCGGGGGAACCTGCTGGGACTTCATCCTCAGTCTACCCGCACATAATCAACACGTTCCACATAGCCTCGTCCTTCAGGAAGTGGTTTGGCAATTCAGACCAAGGTTTCCCCAATACCTCAACCATGGCAGGCCTCAGCCCTGTCCTGCACAGTTTCCGTGTCTTTGATGTGCGGCACAAAAGCAACAAGGATTATCTGAACAGCGATGGGTCTGCCAAGAAGTCCTGTGTATCCAAAGATGTTCCCAACAACGTGGATTTCTCCAAATTTGATGGGCTAGCTCTATATGGCAAGGGTAAGCCCATTCTCATGTGTTTTATCTGCAAGCTGTCCTTTGGCTTTGTGCGTTCCTTTGCAACTCATGCCGTCCATGATCACCGCATGACACTGTGTGAGGACGAGCGGCAGCTGCTAGGGGACAAGCAGGCATCTGCCATCATCCAGGGCATTGGGAAGGACAAAGAACCCCTCATCAGTTTCCTGGAACCAAAAAATAAGAGCACTCCTCTGTCACCTACAATGCATCCCATTAACTCTGGTCAGAGCTTCTATGGCACTTTTAGTGGTCTTCATCTGGAGCCTGGAAGCAGCAGCAGAGGCAGCGAAAGCCTCCTCAACAAAGACTCTGACTCTGGCCTCCACCAACAGCAACAAACCCCGCTAAGCTCAGCCCTCTCTATTGGAGGGCTGAGCATTCCCAAAGCATCCACTCTTACCTCATCCCCAGGCTCTGCCAAAGACTCCAGTGCTCTACCCAAACAGGGAGGGAGAACAGAGGAGTCTGCAGGGAAAGAGTTGGCATGCAAGGGAGAGGATGGGGACACTGAGGAACATGAAAACAAGGCGCACCTATCAGGCCAGATGGGGGGCTCAGAAGAAGAGGAACTGTTATTAGGGGGGGAGGAAGACGAGGTAGAGGCAGGAAGCTCTGCAGTGGCCTGTGGTGGTAACAGTAGCAGTGGCGGGGGTGAAGCAGGGGAACCAGCTGTCTCAAACCAAAGCATTTCCAAATCTCCTTTATTAATGCCTAGTAGCGATCTCCAGCCTTCTGCCTGCACCTCTGCGGTCAGTTCCGCACTCAACAGCAAAGACCCTGCTTCCACTTTCTCCTCTGTCAAGAAAGAGGGTTCAGCTGTAGATGGTGGGGGGAGGACATCAGATCTCCCTCTGAGCTTTAACTGCCAGGGACTCACTGTTCCTGCAGCAATGGCGGCAGCTGCCGTCAGAAGGAGCGAGGATGACACTGTTGGCCCTTCCTCCTCACCTCTATCCTCCAATGCTGCTGCTGATGAAAGTGCCAATCGAGATAGTGCCACAGCTCCAGAACCAAATGATTACCCCGCAGAGGGAGAGGAGGAAAATGGAGCCCTTCTGCACCATCACCACATGCACCACCATCTTCATCACCTCCACCCTTCATCTCATAGCCACTCCCACCTCTTTCCAGGAGGTTCTTGTGATTTTACTGGGATGGGCGAGTGTTCACAGAACCATGGGCCTGGTGGCAGCGGAGGAAGTGGGGTAGAATGCCCTAAATGTGACACCGTTCTGGGTTCCTCACGCTCCTTGGGTGGTCACATGACCATGATGCATTCACGCAATTCATGCAAGACACTCAAGTGTCCGAAATGCAACTGGCATTACAAGTACCAGCAGACGTTAGAGGCCCACATGAAAGAGAAGCACCCAGACTCTGGGGGCACCTGTTCGTACTGCACCAGTGGACAGAGCCACCCTCGTCTGGCTCGTGGAGAAAGCTATACCTGTGGCTACAAGCCCTTCCGGTGTGAGGTATGTAGCAAAAAAGATTTGGCAATGCTTCTGTGTTGTGTTGTTGGGCCCTTTAGGCTTTTGTAAGATGCAATATGATGTAGTATGATATTGTAAAGTAACATATGTGTCACTTTAATGCAGTTCAAGAGAAAATGTCCTTTATATTCTAGGTGTGTAACTACTCGACCACCACTAAGGGCAACCTAAGCATCCACATGCAGTCGGACAAGCACCTAAACAACATGCAGACGCTGCAGAATGGAGGCACCATTTGCTCTGCGCAGGAGCAGGTGTTTGGACATAACCCAGGAGGAGTGGTGGCTGTTCCCTCAGTGACCCAGGCCAGTAGCCATCACCCTCCCCACCACCATCCTACACAGTCCTCCACCCATATGGCTGGACCGTGTGGGGCTCCCTCCCCAACCAAGCCTAAGAGCAAACCTACTTGGCGGTGTGAGGTATGTGACTACGAGACCAATGTGGCACGGAACCTGCGTATCCACATGACCAGCGAGAAGCACATGCACAACATGATGCTACTCCAGCAGAATGTGACTCAGATGCAGCATGGCCGGCTTGGCTTGGGAGCCATGCCTTCTCCCTCTGAGGCTGAGCTTTATCAATATTACCTGACCCAGAATATGAGCCTTCCACCAGGCCTCAAGATAGACCCAGCTGGAGCCGAGGCCCAGTTCCTGATGGGGAGCTTTCACCTGGATCCCAACATGGCTGCCCTAGCCCCTGCACTTGGTGAGACCCATTCTGCCTCTCTTGCTCTCAGAAATGCCACTAGTTGCCACAAAATCCCCAAGTTCAGTTTAGAGATGTTTCTTTTGTTTGGTCTTTATTCCAAATGCATCATTTTACTGGAGAACAGAACATTAATGTCATTCACACACAAAATGATGAGCAGTAATATACTCATATTGCCCGTCTCCACTGCTACATATACTTGGGAATTTACCACCACTTTTTACTTTTGCCCTGCCTTGCTTTCTCATGCCCTAATGTATGCCTGCCCTAGTGAGCTTGACATAATTCTCACATTTTACAAGCAGAGGGGTTACTAAAAGAAGAGGAAGAGATGAAAGAAAGATAACAGCAGGGGGCTTACCCCAGACCCTCTCCATATTTTCTTACTGATAGTGTACATGAAAATAGTCCTCACGACAGTATTCCTATGCTCAATGCCTTAATCTTACATCCATAGATAAACCTTCTTGTGCACAAGACCAGTCTACCAGTTAATTCCATCTACAAATAAACTATCTGTACCTTCAGCTATATACATGTATGTGCCAAGTAGCACACAGAAGCCCAGAGGCACTTTGTTTTTCCTTAACAGGACATCTAAGTGACACTGTATTGACTTGATTATAACAGAATTTCAAAGTTCAATCTGCGATACCCACTTTTGCTCAGAAAAGGTGAGTTTTGGAGCAAAACATCTATTTTCTCTACTCCCTGCCCTCCCCCTCAAGCAGCCAGCCTCAGTCATTATTCCCAAACTGTTGCTGAACTTCACCACTGGAGTTCTCCACTTTTTCCAACTTTGTAATTGCAGCTATAAATTTGATCTTGGTCAAAGACGGGAGGTTAGAGGGCTCAGCATGCGTAATTCAGCAGCATAACAGAGTATTTGTCGGACCAGTTACAACCCCACAGTTTGTACAGACTTGTCTACAACTGTCGCCAGTTCAAAGACACAAACAAAAATTGATTGCTGTGACTAATTTTGTTTCCCCTCTTCTGCCATCTGGTTCATGTTTTTGTGAGGTGTAATACGCATGTTACAAGGGAGGCAATGATGACACAGTCTGGGCCCATAAACGACAGTGGTGTCATCCTTGGTCACACTTTAAGAAACTCTTAAAGCTATCGTACATAAACACTCTGATAATAATTCTACAGTATGATACACAGGGTTCAGTAAACCTCTTGAATGATTATGCCATCATAAGGAGATCTCAGGCCAGGTGGTTAAAGGTTATGAATCTGCATAGTAATGGAGCGTGAGAGCCAGGTAGAAAGGAGAGATGCAAGGTGCAGGAGAAGACAGAACAGGGATAGCGACTGGGCATGTGTGTACCTCTAAGCGAGCGAGAGTTTAAGAAGCCATGACTGGGGAGCTTGGTCTGTGAGTGATTTCAGAGGGCTTTTCAAAGGTCTCCCTCTCCTATAAAAACTCAGGTAATGGATAAAAGTCCAAGAGCAGGCTGCATACTGCAGCAATAAATAAAAAGGAGCTGCTGGAATTAATTTAGTGTAAAGCCAGGCAGGGTCAAGCCAGCATGCTCAGGCTGGGCATTGAACGATTAAAGATCAGCAAACAAAGGCAAAAACTCTGGTTGCTCTTACCTCATATATATTTTTTTTTAGCCTTCCAAGACTGTATAGACATCAGTTCTGTGGTTGGTGTCATAGGATATGTGCTTGCCTTTTTTCCCCCTCTTCATCGTACGAAGCAGAATTAATCTGTTAGGTGTCTATATTGATTTAGAGGCAATCCAGAACGAAAGAAGCAAAAGAATTCAAGCAGAGAAGGATATTTTAATATTATTATTCAGTGAACAAGGGCGATGAATTTGATTTACAGTAATGTGTGCTTGGGAACTCCTTAGTTCTTCAGTAATGATAAAATAACTTGCTTTTTCTGTGGCGCTCATGGCCTCTCGAGTTGATTTACAGGCAGGCCATGAAAGTGTACCTGCCCAAACAGGGCAATATGTGCGTTCATTATCTGGCAGTGTGAGGTTTTGGTCTCTGGGTTTTGATAAAGTCCAGGCTTTGTTCTTTCTCAACTCAAAGCTAGGATAGCTATAGGTCCATAAACACATACATGCACATTATCCTCCATGCAATATCATACCGACCAACAGAGCGTGTTTTTTTCAAAGTTTAACAGAGATGTTTTAGCTATGAGAGTGGCACAAGCTATGACTTCCTTTCGTAAAATTAAAGTAAAGAGAGCTCTGATTTAGACTGTAAGCTTTGAATATGTCTAACACAATTATAAGTGTGTGTATGCAGCCATCTAAATACCTTTCTTTCCTCTTTTCCTCTGTCTTTTGTCTCTTTGTGTTCCACGCACATTGTAGTAGGTGGAGAGATCCCTATGGACGTGCGGCTGGGCGGTGGGCAGTTGGTGTCCGAAGAACTGATGACCCTTGGAGAAAGTCTATCACAAACCAGCGACCCCTCCCTCAAGCTCTTTCAGTGCGCCGTATGCAACCGCTTCACCACTGACAACCTGGATGTGCTTGGTATGCATATGGGAGCTGAACGCAGCCTACCGGAGGAGGAGTGGCGCGCTGTGGTGGGCGACTCTCACCAGTGCAAGTTGTGCCACTACACCACACAGCTTAAGGCCAACTTCCAGCTACACTGCAAGACAGACAAGCATGTGCAAAAGTACCAGCTTGTGGCCCACATTAAAGAAGGGGGCAAAGGCAACGAATGGCGCCTGAAATGTGTGGCCATAGGCAACCCGGTGCACCTGAAGTGCAATGCCTGCGACTACTACACCAACAGCCTGGAGAAGCTGAGGATGCACACGGTCAATACCCGCCATGAGGCAAGCCTCAAACTCTACAAGGTTTGTGTTCCTCAAGCTCCTTTCTCACAGCCACCACTCAACCTTGTCATGACCATTTTCATAATATTTCCAGGAGAAGTGTGTTTGTGTCATATTTGGGAGGATTTATTACCCAATGGCAAAATGTGTCCTTAATCTTCTGGCCGCTAACTTAATATCCTTTCACAAAACACGTAACTGTTGTAGTAATAGTAGGCCACACCACTAAATTAGGAGCTTTTCCAGGGCATGAATGATGGCTTTGTTGTGTAACTCTTGCCTTCAAAGCTGTCACATAGAGGCAGGGTCAAAGTGCTGCCATGAGGAGAACATGGCAGGTGAAGCTGGTTTGGAGGCTTAGGGGTGAATCAGTAGGAGACGAATGAAGAAGTGTAAGGAGACAGAGGTTTGGTGCTAATACTCCTCGGAGCGGGAAAGGCTGAATCGTTCTCGACAGCCGTATTGATTTTTGCTGGACTTGGAGCTTCACCTTCTCCTCTAATCATTCCATAATAGCCAATGGATGAACACTCTCCGAACAAATGGCCATAAATCTAACAGGCCTGATTCCACTTAGGTATCTATCCTGTGTGTCTGCGGCTTTGGCCACTCTGCGCTTAACCCAAACTGGCAGAGCTGCACATGCACACACATACAACACATACAACAAAACACTTACAAACAGTGACAGCATACACTCTGTGTCTATAGGCCGACACTACATACACATCAACACAATCTAACAAACAATACTGTAATGTGCACTGTCTCCTCGTAGATTTTGCCTTTATTTGGAAGGCAACTTCTACTTTCTTTTTATGTGTAAAACACTTAAAAAGTAAACAGGAAAAGTATTTAAACAAATATTGTTTGACACCTTTTTGGTATCTTAGTATTTTATAGTCTGACGTCTTTTAGAAAGGAGACACAAAAGGCAGCGTGATGTTTTTAATCACATTAAAATCTAAGGTGAAGTGGTCCATTTTAACTCCCTCAAGAGGGTGTGTATTTGAAAATTTTCCAGGATTATGAGCGGATCCTCAGAACCACTGGCATAACAGACATGTTTCCTGTCCACAAAGCCTTGGTACTGGAATCACAGTGTGAGAGAAAGTGTTAGAGGTGAAGGTGTGACATAGAGCTCCTAGTACAGAGGTTAATGGGGCCAGGGGACACATAGGGTGTTGAGTGGAGACTATGCGGTTTGCACCAGGACAAGCAGGAGCACTGCAGGAACATTT
Organism: Taurulus bubalis; assembly: GCF_910589615.1. NCBI lineage: Eukaryota > Metazoa > Chordata > Actinopteri > Perciformes > Cottidae > Taurulus > Taurulus bubalis. Next base: position 14,689,794 of record NC_136592.1, on the reverse strand, counting down.
TTAAATGTACAGGGTATTTATAGATGTATAGAAATGCAAATATGCAACATAATCTGCGAATGTGTTGAGTCAGTTGTGAGACAGCAGAAAAGCATAGCCAGTTATCCTTGTTTTTTTCAGCCCATGGTCATCCTCTCCTGGCCTTTGCTGCTGGACTTACTGGTCCACATTCCAATGACAGTATCACATTAGACCAAAATAGATAGGCTCTGGCATACTCTCTGTCTCTCTCTTCCTCACACCTTTTGGAGAGAGAGACTTTTTTTTGTCTCTCAGAATAGGATACATTTTATAGTACATTATGCTTCCACTTTGCTGTAAGCCCAAAAGGCTGAAGAGAAACATGTTTTTTTTCTCCTTTCGTCTCTCTTTTCACACAAGTTTTTAAGAGAGAAGGGACATATGTCATACTGCAGCTCAGACTGTGGGGGATTAAATATGTACAACACATCCAGGCATGATCATTTTTTATGACTTAAGCCTCTTAAGATGGCTCCATATTTCTTAAAACCAATTGATCTTCTGGGTAAGAGTGTGTGCATTTGTCCAGAAATTACCTGCTCTCCCATCCCGAGAAAACTGCAATCCTCATAAACTCTCCTTCCAGACAGAAGTCAAAAACAGAGATATTGGAGTTGACAAGAATTATTACAATACTTTATGACTCACAAATGTGATTAGCGGACAACAAGTACATGGTTGTGATGCCTCTTTGGCAGGAAAGGCTCCCTACTTGACAATGTCACAGTCGTCATACTGCATTTGATTTACTAGCCTGGTAGCGATACTGACAGGCTGAAACCCACAGTGCCCCACAAGCCTGTAAACCCAACTTGGTATATTATGCAAAGATGAAAAAAGGAAAATCACCATTCATTTATTCTTCCCAAAAGAAATCCGATGCAAATAGCACCGTTTTTAACCTTTTTGGGTAGAAAATAAATCATCAAGTCAGCATAAACAGGCTGTATGATGTGGGAGATGCTTGGGACACTTCACCCAAATCAAACTGGTTTGCATTAAACAGGCCCTTTGTGTGCATAGCTCCATATAAATTGGAGCCTGTAATTACTGGAATTAAAAAGGAAGGTTTAAACTGAGGGCTAAGCTGGATGGGATAATTTGAGAGTCTGTGGTATGCGGCCCATATTAGGTCTTTCTAAAAATATCTCCCCCACCACCCCAACTATTGGAATGTTCCAAAAGACCGCAGAAAAATCCTGCCAGTCATCCTGGCCACACGGACCACCACACAGTGGGAGGGAGGGAAGGAGGGTGATGCCGTCTTCCCTTGTGTGCTGTGTTCTCAGCTGAGACATACCCTTCCTGAGCGCTGTGTGTCCTTCCAACAGATCCCTTTGCTCTTGAGCTAACTTTCACTTTCTCTTATTCCAATGGACCATCAGGTTTATTGTGGCTCTGGTGACAGCATGATGGCCACCCATCCGCTCCAAGAATGGTCACTCCTAAGCACAAATAGATAAGTCCTGTTGTAGCCCAAAAGTTAGTTTGTATACTGTATGTTTTTAGAATATGAAGCTCTCCGCTGAGATTCTCTCTTCTTCTTGAACAAACCCGGCTTCCATTCTCATTTTACAGTTAGCCCGTATGTAATACTGTGAGTGAATATGATAGCCCTTATACCAGCAGCAGAAGGCCTCAGGGCTTGGCTATGTGTTAGTGTGGAGGTGAGATGAGTGGAGCTAATCCAGCTCCCAGGCCCTGGCTGTTCTGGCCAGACAGAAAGGGTAGGACCTAACCAAGTCCAGCCACAGGCCTCAGCTTCCAGTCAAGGGTGGGGGGAAAGGGGAGGAGCATGGGGAGTTAGCTGGCTACCTTCTTTGTCTCGAGGGCCGGTGCAACCGGCGGTAATTGAGATTGATTGGATGTTATTTTTCCTCTTGCAAATGTAGTCCATTAGCTTGGCACATGCATAATCAGTTTAGAGCACAGTTAGCCGAATGTAATCATGTTCCTCGGTGTCTGCTAGCACAAAATCCACTCCAGATGCCGCTTGGCCATGGATAGAAAGGGAGAAAGTGCCGTCACTATCAGATGGGGAATCTTTAACCAAGGAAGTCTTGACACCCCTCCCTCTGTCTTGGTCCCGCTCTATTGAGCACACACATAACTATACAAACTTCTCACCTATCTCTCTCTCTCTCTCCACCATACATAAACTCAGTCACATCCGCCGTCTGCTCCTCACCTATGAGAACATCGTGTTAAATGGAGCCCAGCAGCTGGCCCATTAACTAACACAATACATCTGTATCTTGGATGAAGTTACTGCTCTTATTTTACACTTCAGTGCAATCCAAAAGAATCAGTGAACACCGAGGAAAGAAAATGTCTCCACTCTGCAGAGGGCAAATAAACACAATGAAACATGAAAGAGGGAAAGAGGCAGTAATGTAAATGAAGGTATTAGTGGTTACATGAAAAGGCATTAAGGTGGCTCGCTGATGATCCTACTCAGCAGAAGTACTGGCTTCTCAGTCTCAGGAATGCAAACTGTGTTGACCCCTGCCCATTAATGATCATTACTACCAGGATTGAATCCAATTCTCTCGGGCTCTACAATAGTTTGTTGTTGGGGTACAACCACTAATGGGTCATAGCTATATAGAAAAATATCAATCATACAGAGTTCTTTAGTGTTTTTCAGACTCATGCAGGACATGAGTCCTGCTGACTAAGACTTAGGCCAAGTGCCCACTAGATGATAAGATGACTGATTTTAGTATCCTTGATGAGTTTTCGGATTTTTCTGGAATGTCCCAATAATTCTTGATATTTTTTGGTAGGCTTATCTTGTGGTCAGATGAACAAGCCAATGTCACTCTGGCCAACCTCAAGACAAATATTACAGCAAGTTTTGTGAGATATCCTCGAGCCAAATTACGTCTAGCGGGCACCTGGCCTTACCCTCTTACCCACCAGATATTTCTAAGAAGAGGAGGGGTAGGAGGAGGATGGAGAGACAGACAGGAGAGAGGGGATGGGGGCGACAGGAGGGTTGGAAGGATAGATACTCTGCTAATTATCATGGCTAGCCTATGATTGTTCAGTAATAGTGCTCAGTGGGAAAGGTTGCAGCAGTTCCAGGAAGAGCTGAGCTCTGATTTACTGGTACTACCGCTCTAATAAAGCGCTTGCTGCACATCCTGGGAGACAGCCCATTCTCTCCTTTCACATGCACAACCGTGTGAATGCAGAGCAATCTTGAAATCTAAAGTGCCAGCAGATGACAACATAGGGCTCATGAAATGCACCATTTTAATTGCACAAACAGAAGTTATTATAGTATGATTCTGTACAAGTGATGCATGTGTGATTAAGGCATCACACTAAGGAAATATTTCAATTCTGTATATTCCCCCTGTAACACCTTACCAACTCTGTAACAGTCATGGTTCTGAACCACCCAGTTGCCCTCTTCGTGTCAGTAGTTGCCTGCAGAACGTTGAGCTCTAGTGTCTTAACTCAAACTGACCTCAGTTACTCTGAGTTATGAGGGGAGCAAGGAAAGAGTGGCATTCAACAAAAATCAGGGTGAATTGGAACGAGCGGTCATCAGGCTGGGGGCGTATTTGGGTTTAGTGTTTAGCAGTGTGCAAGAGTTTCACAACTTTTCTAGCTCCCACCCCTTGTGAAGGCCAGGATGAGGGTCAGCTTTTGACCTGTGGCACAGCTGCTGCTGCTGATGTTGCTGGTTGTATGTGCAACAGCCCTACTGTGGGTGATGCAGGGACTACAGTGACAGTGAAAGAAAGCAAAAGACGGAGAGCAGAAAGCTGCAGGGGAGGCTGGTCTTTTCCCAGCTTTTTTTCTGCTGTGGCTGTTTACTACAATTGCCAGAGTTAAAAGGGCCCAGTGCATTGCAAGACCAGGTTCTTGGTCCTGAGACTATTGTGGCGATAGAGATGCATTCTCTATGTTCCATCACACATAGCCATAGGAGGATTAGAGAAAGGGTAGAGATGATGTGTTACATCGTCAGCTTGGAGTTGGAGATCCTTGGTCATTGCGTTAATGGTTGTTTGTTTTGATTAGATATTTTTGTTTTTGGACCAGAGCAACAGTGCACGCTTCTGCTAATGCGCATGGAAGCTGCTGATCCTGTTATCTCCAAGCTGATCAGTGGAAAGGGCAGATTGTTTTTTGGGGTAGGAAAGGAATAGGGCGCATGGATATTTTTTTGTGACTTGGGTTCATAACAGTTCAAGGCAGAGATACATTCCATTTTGTGTACAGTAGGGGATTTTTCACTGTAGGTAATAATGTATGGTGTAGATCCCCCCGCCCCCCTTGACAGACAAGAAACAGCTTATTTAACATAACTGTCAAACTTCCTTAACTTTATACCCCTCAGGTTACTCTGCCTCTCTGTCTAGGTAATATTGCTTTTTTTCTCTCCTATTTCATATATTTTGGTGTTGTCTCCACACTATTAATAGACTTAACAACTAGGTGTGAAGGGAGCCACAAAACCAACCAGTATGGCCAGTGAATCAGTGGGAGGTCTAAAATGGGGGGTCTGCTTAAGGTTAAATGTCTTTAATCCGACCATGCTGGAAAACTAAACATTCTCCTCAGCTACATCCTCTGTCTGCGAGCCCCATCCCACTCATTCTACTTACTCTTCAGCTTGTAAGAAGTTCCTTGCTCCTCACTTGAGAGCAAAGTAATGTTAACGTTATTATTAAATCAACAGATCTAGCTACTATAAAAAAGAGGGCACATAAAGCTTTACAGGCTTGAAATTGTCTTGGAATTGTGTGATTATGACAAATGGTAAGATAAAGTTATTTCCTTTTAAAGTGATTGCAGGAGATTGGGGCAGTATTGAGGACACTTACATATTGGAGAAAGTTCTTCCTGCACCAACTGAAGGGTCTCTGTATCTAATCGGTGTTGTACCTCTGCTCAGCCCTCCTCCATCTTGTCAAGATGATATTACAGGCCTGTTCCTGTGTTTTTACCATTCCAACTGTAAAGATGCCAGAGAGATAGTATCCCATTTTCATTGTCTTCAAAAAGTATAGGACATGTAATCTAGGACCTCTACAATTTTCGATAAATGTAATATGTATCTGGCAGTTGAACTGCAGTAAAATTAGATGTGATGTAGGCTGAATGCCATTACATTTACATGCACACAAATAACCCAATTACTATGAACACCGAGACTGAAATGATTGATAACGGCCTTTTTCCTGTTTTGCAGTTACCAATCTGCCCCACTATTTGTTGTTGAATGGTCAAGTATATATCTGGAATTAAGTGTGGTTGCTTATAGGCCCACAATAAATAATAATATAGTAACACTAATGCTACTTTGGGGATATTATTGCTCTAAAGAGCACCTTAAAGTAAGCTCTATTTTTCTGTAGTGTCAGTTGGAAGATGAAAGCTGCTGAATGCAGTGCTAAACACTGAAAGACATCAAATCTAGCTGCTGATGTATTTTTAGTTCATGCAAACATACATGTATGCTATTAGGCTGTTATGTCTTGACTGAAACGTCTCACAGGTCTTTTTGCCCAACTGGTCAATACATCGGGTGACCTATAGCCACTGCCCCTAAAAGACTAACAGTGGCAATTGGCAGGTAAACACTGCTTTGATAAGGCCAGATGGAGGCTCCTGTGAATCTATGTAGCTCCTAAGCTGAAGGGATGGAGAGAGTGAGGCAGGCAGGCTTACCGGCTCTGTGCCATCAATACATCAGTGGCTAAGCCACCAGATTAATGGCCTCCGAGTGGTCAGGGCCACAAAACTACTCAGCTCTGAGGTCTGTGTTCAGTGGAGCTGTACATGAAAGCAAGGTAGGGGAGAAGGAGGTCTTAGGTACTAGGATGAGCACACAGGGACCTCTATTCTGTTTGGGTTTGGCCTACAGAGTAGAGTCATGGGACCGATACATTTTACAGAATGATAGATATGTGCCCTGGCTGTTGTTTCATTCCCACTTGTAAATCCAAAAGGATGTTTGAGTTGCTAAACACAACATTATAAGCAGTACTAAGTCGTTTAATCCACATGTATTTATCAGTGACATCATTTAGTTTGTATGCACAACTTGTTGTATTTGTTGTTTGTTGGAAGGCTGCTTGGTTCAAACTGATGCTTGATTTACACTACTGCTCAGAGCATGTACTGCCTTCTTTTACCTAATTTCTTTCTACAATTATGGTCTTTCCATTTTGTGCTCCATGGTTTACTGTTGGATTGCAAAACTCCAGCAATTTCTCGACTGGATTTCATTGTTTTTAGTGATGCGTTAGAGAGGTGCTGATGCCTGCATGCATGCTAACCTCAAATAAGTATTTTTTGGATGGGTTATATAGAGCAAAATGTGATTTAAAGTTGAGTGAAACGTCCACATCACCACTCTGTGACCACTATCAAGGCTTGAGTAAAGATTAATCATCCACCAGTTTCCTGAGGTTTATTTTCTAGGTATAATTTTTATTTGAAACAATGGGGCCTCCGAGGCCCTTTCTTTAGTGCCAAGAGAGAATAGCCATCTCTTCCTGAACTTCATGGCACTGGTTGTCCATCCATGTTTTGCGTAATTGCTCTGTGCTTGAGTCTTGGGTTAGAACTGGGAGCTGTAAATCTATCAGTGTTATGCAGACAATGTTTTCTCCAGATGTAGAAGAAAAGAATTCATCCTTTTGTAATTAAGCGGTGCAGCCCAGGGTGTCATGCGTTTTTTATTGGGGGATCTGGAAAAGATCATTTTGCACCTTGTTTTCTCATCATGCCTTTTACTCTTCAATACAAAAGATGGATCAAATGGAAAGACGAAAAATGGAAAAAGTAACAGAGAATAGAATCTCTTGTTTAAACTGCATTTGGAAATGACTACGTCGTGATGTAAGAGGTAGCGATGAAGAGCGTGGGGTGGAGGCACAAAGGGGACAAAGGCATAGTCATGAAACCAAGGCAATTACATAGTTTCCCCGATGAAGAATATCAGGGGGGAAACATCTTTTTTAACCCCAGGAATGTTCCCCAATGTTATCTTTCCCACGGGTGCCATCTTCTACACCTGTGTTCTACTTTAAACTAAGAGAGAGAGGGAGTGAGTTGTGGAAAGTGATAGTGACTAAAGGAGAGAGAGACAGCTTTAAGAGTTGGGGACGAGAATGCTCTTCAGTTTCTCAAGGGCACAGATACTTTATGGCCTCCACATTCCTGCATGACAAACTGATGCCCAGAATAGACAGAGTGGCGTTGGAGAAAAAAAAGAGTTTAACTACCAAGCCTTTAAGCCCCACCCCAATATATCAGCCCTGTTGCTTGCTCACCTTCACCTCACCCTGCTTCATTTATGTGGCAAACCTCAGGGTCACACTGTCTGACGCTTTTCTTTTACTAGCCAAAGCTGGTGAAAGTGAAGGACTGAAGTGCAGGCTTTTGTTCAGCGTAAGCAGCTCCACACATTTTTGTTTTATAAAGTCCTTTTCAATCTCATGTTGATTTACAGAGGCCTCTTTCCTCTGAGCTCTCTTCAGAAGAGCAGACAACGGAGGAAGTCTCCATAGCCACTGAACTCCAAGGCTCAGTCCCAGATCATATACTTTCTTCCCTTACTGCCTTCCTTGCCAGCCCCACAAACTCTTTTTTATAATGTCACCATATTCAATCAACACTAGTCCTAAAATTAAGGACTGCTGAATAATTCAAACTTGGATCCTTCATTCCGATGGCCTATCTCTGTCACTAGATAGGAATGTCCTTAATTTATGCTTGTTAGGTTGGAATTGTCATGTTGAAATAATTTGAACCATAAGGGCTGTCTGTGCAGCTACTGTTTCAATGAGGACTTTGGGAGCTGTTAAAATTTGAACATGAAATTCTGAGATCTGGAATGCAAATTATTATTCAAATGATCAATGTATTAATTTGCATGCTGAGAGGCGTGAGGGAGTGAGAGAGCTTCTTAATAAGTTCTGTAAAGCAAAGTATTTTATTATTTGTTTCAGGAGTGAGGGCGTATCAATTTTGAAGTTATGAGTCCCAGTGTGAATTTAATATTTCTCTCTCTTTCACACACAAAACATGTGTTTGTGCTCACCAACGATCAGACACATCTTTCTGTTTCTCAGGAAGTATCATTGTACAGATGATGTGAAGAGTACACAGCAGCTTTGGAGATCCATGGGCGGTATGGACATTATGGCCTCCTAATACAGATCTCCTAGTTTTCTTTGCAATCAGCTCGTTTTGAATTTCTGGAGAGATGAAATTTCAAAATGCCTGGGGTTGTGGGACATTAAAAAGACTTAAACCTCAGACTCAAGCCTTAAGCAGTTGAAACTGGTTGAGTGAGAATCCAAATAAAGGTAGACCCATCAGAACATTAAACTATTCTGAGAAAAGACAAAGAGAGATTGCAGGACCTTCTGTTTGTACTCAGATTTTCTACCATCTTGTCTTTCAGTTCTCAAATGGAGCTTATCATTTAATTTTCCTCAATGTACACATTTTTCTCCTTTTTCTTAAGCTTAGTTTCTAGTGTGCACTTTTATTTCTGAGTGGTTGGGGGAAAGGGATGGTATAATTTGGTGATAGTTCTTTGGATCCTTGTTATCTGTGATCTTCTGGGCTTTTTGTTCTTTGAGTGGTCATCTTAGATAAGAAGCAAGTTTGGGACCCAATAGCCTGTAAAACAAGGCCAACATGAAATAGAGAAAAACATATGTGTTTTGAATTTCATTCTAATAACTTATCATTGAAGGATTGGGTGGCTCATAGCAAAAATACTAACCATCTAGTTAAGAGAGATCAGTCCTTACATCTGGAAGAGAGGTTAGGGTTTTTTAGATGAGATATCCAGCATTGGAGTATTTACAGTATTCAACTTAACTTTTAAATCATTAAAAATGATGAAGCCATCTCCACAAAGTCAGGGGTTTATATATGAAAATCAAACACCATCTGCCATCTCTGATCAGAAGCAACAGCCATCAGGCCAGGGTTACCAAGGCAGAACAGGAAAAGCCATTAACTGCCAATCACTGCATCGATCGACAAGCCAGTCCACCACTACCACCCCCACCCAACCCTGCCCACAGACACACACATACAGTTCATTGGCTTTTACTGTACAGTGCACACAAATGCACAAATGCATACACGTGCACATAGCCTTGCCTTTACCACTTTCTCTTTGTGCACCCGCACAACGTGATGTCTAACATTTGGTCGGGTTTGTCTCTTTCCCGCTTGAACCGTGTTATCTTTTAAATTATCTTGAGTCTAGATTGCAGGATCAACATTCTGTTCGGTTTAGATAAAGGTTGTCTGACTTTTCTTTATTGGCTCAGTAAACCCAATGAGTTACTTGAAGGACAGTCAAGATGCCGTTAAAAAGATATTTCCTTCTGAGCATAGGTTTGTAATTTCCTCATTACCGAAATGCATCTCAGTAAAGTCCATTGCCCTGTCAAAATGAGAGTAGACACTCCATTCTGCTCGGTCTCCCTCCACATTTTTGGAGTCAACCCTCAGATAAAAAGGGAACTAATAGAGTCAGTGAAGGGCAAAAAGGAAAAAAACAAGATTGATTTTTGCTTCTACATTTTCAATGGTGTCGCTAGAACTGAGGGTCATTAGAAGAATATTTACCTACTTCCCAATCTAATAGAGATGTTGTATATCAGAGTGATCTGGATCAGAGGTCAGGGCAGGGGGAGCAATTAAAGCTTATGGATCTAGAAGCTCTGGGTCTGTCACATTGTGTGTGTGTCTTAAGCAGAAACAGATCAACTAGAAGGGAGTCAGAGCCCATCTTTTTTAACATGGCTGTAATAGTTAATAGAGCATTGTAGCTGATGAACTAGTGATGCGTTAGTAAGAGACACTAATGGATATGTGTGTTTATGCACTCCACACACAAGCACATGCTTGGCTATGCTGTTACTCGCTTTGGTTGAATCGGCCTTCTCTAAGGCCACACAATAGCCAGAGACCGAACAGATATGATGGATGTGGCCTGGGGCCTATGCGCTCGCTCTGCATCTGCGGTGGCCTCATCCACACATCAGCCACCGAGAGAGGGAGGGAACACAGTAGGGAGGGAGGGATGGAGGGCAGAGATACAAACCAGACCAGCCATTTTCCTCGTTCCGCTCATAAATATTTGTGTGGCTGATTTATAAACAGTAGAGCAAGAGAACAGATCAAAGTGAACTGTAACGCTTATATAAAACTGGGGCCTTTTCACGACACTGCCCTACACACCATGCCCGTGCCTATTAAAGACAAAGCTATATATCATGAGGCATATTGGCAAGAGCACTGAATGGCCACTCACTTTAGAGCTCGGTCTTCCCCCAGTTGTGACTCTAGTTCGTATAGCCAATCATTTCAAGTCTCTCAAACACTAGTTAAAGGCCATCAATGTGTGATATAGCTAAAACTCAACCTTCTCTTAGCCTGTGTAAACTCCCTCGAGGTCAGTGGCTACTTAGGTGGATTTTAAATGGTTGTATTAATGCAAGGCAGCCATATTAAAACATAGCCATGCCGTGAAGAGTCACCGTGTCCTGGTGGTGGTAGAGTAGTGTTCGTCACACTAGACAGCTGCACATGCTGATTCAGGCAACACAAAGGCCAAGCCTCCTGTACGGCAGAGAGGAGGGATTAGGGTGAAACAGTCTGTGTACATACTTACGTGTGTGTGTGTGTGTGTGTGTGTGTGTGTGTGTGTGTGTGTGTGTGTGTGTGTGTGTGTGTGTGTTGGAGTACAGTACTGGCCTCATGTGTCCAAGCACTGGCAGACACGGACATCAACGACCATAGCAATTCAGGCCTGTTAGAAGCAGAGCAGACATTCCACACCTACGAGCAGTGTTTACCTTCTGCCCCTCCACACTCACACACATACACATATATCTCCCATCCTAACCCAGCCCCCAGCCCGACAATTCATTTCCCGGTCTGGGTGCAAATGTGAGGGAGCAAGATGTGCTCTCCTCAGCTTCTCTGATTAAGAACAGTTATAGCTGGCAGATGCAGAAGAGCGCCATGAAGATGGCTGTTCGCTAACCTCTGTGGCAGAGAGAATAGCATGGGTACCGGTAGAGAAAAGACGGCCCATTTCAATGGAGATCCCCCCCTTTGTCCACCATCAGGACAGGGTGTGCTCAGTGTGGTGAGGCCTGGAAGAGTTGCTGCTAAAAAGCCTGTCTCTCTGTCTGTATGTCTGTCTGCCTGCCTGTCTGTGTGAGCGCCTGGAGACATCTGGTTCTCTAGCTGTGGGAACACGGTGGCATTAGTTTTTTCAGGCGTGTCACCTAGTGCTTACATAACACATGGGTTCGGTTTTTGCTCAAGGGCATGGTGAATTGTTATAATTGGCCTCTGTGTTATACAGAAAGGATTTGAGACTATTTGATTTATAGCCTATTGGTATAGTCAAAGAGAATCCAGATTTGTTTCTCTAACCTCCCGCAGTAGTATGAGGGTGTGCTGCTATCTTGAACGGCAATTCGAATAATAATACCCCTTGTCTTATATTTTGCTTTCCACCCTACATTCTATTCTATATATTGTATATGGCGTGCGAGTTTCATTAGGTAGGCAGGCATTGTAGAAGGGTTTGAGAGAGACAGAAGACTGCAGATTGTTTTACTCCTGGTGAGTCTGAGTTTCTGTGCGGGGAGTTCAAAGTCCTGCTGAACATCAGAGGGCTGATGCTGAGTGAGGCTGACTAGCTGCAGCCTGTGGTCTGGGAAGGGTTACTGAATTATTACTGATGGTTTCAGGGGTAACTGTCCGACCACAGGACTGGGGAATATTAATCATTTATTTGATTGTCCGCATGTGCTGATTAATCAATTTGAGTAGGATCTGCAGGATTAACTACCCTATTATTCCCCTGTAAGAACAGATAAGGGATAAGACTTTAAAATATCATATTCCATTCATCATTTATTTTTAGGTCCCTGCTGATGAGGGTGAAATAAAAACTGAGGTGATATTATGCAGAACAGCAACATGGGGAAAGCGTTGAGGGAGAAGGATAAAGGAAGAAGGGATGAGGAGAGAAAAAAATCTCCTAACTGCAGATTTTACTACTTCAGAAGATGGGGGGAAAGATACAGCTTTGTATTTCTTCAGACATGGCACAGAAACCAAGTTGTGCAGCTGGGAGCGAGACAGCAGAGAGAAAAGGGGGGAGGAGAGACATGAGGAACAGGAAGTTGATGGGAAAGTGATAGCTGTCTCCACCTGGAGTATAGCCTGAGCTGTGTGCTAGGAGGGAAGGCAAAGCAAGGGAGAGGAGTGAGCTGCTGCATTTGATTCCTATTCTGTACCCTGGTTTTGGTAAGTTTAGCTCTCATACCAAGTATAGCTAGATAACTGATCCAACAATGTCACAATTCTTGTTTACCCCACTCACTATCTATTCAGTCTATAAATTCTCAATCTGCCAGCTGTTTAATGTGTTATGTCATGTGGTAATGCCTTTGATTCCAACATGCCTCCGTTTGTAAATACAAGAGGCACTCAAAAGGCTGTGGTTTCTTTACAAGCATGGCGCCCCCGGCGCTTTGGTTGGGAATGCATTGAGAGGAAGAAGGATTGAAAGAGTAAGGGAGGGAGTGAGAGGTGGTTAGAAACTGTATACACTTCCCGTTGCTCCTCTGCCAACCCTTCTCCCCTCTGCCTCTGGTTGCGCAGGCAGGCAGTGAGTGAGAAATGTGAGAGGGAGGAGTATATCCTCTCTCCTGGCGGAACACAGCACCGTAATTATGCACTTTTCAGCAGGTTTTACCTTTAACACTTTCCTCCCGGGTTTGAGATTAGTGCTCACCATGCTTGATTTACTGCACAATTACTGAACAAGAGCTCTATTTAATCAATAAACAGGAAGGGGAAAAGTGGTAGGCTTTGAAGTATAGTTTGAGATTTTTTGCACGATTGAGCAGTGTATATGGTGCAGCCAGGAAGGGCAGCGTGGCTGCGATGCCAGTCTGTAAAATATCTATTATATCAGGAACGCCTCTTTGCTTTACCAGCTCTCTTAGCCTCTTTACTGTGCTGAACTACTGAAGTGGAAAATGACATTTTTTTCTTTATGACTACTGTTTAGCACAGAGGTCAGCAACACATTATCTAATAAGGCCATCCTCCCAAAATATTAGATTATAATCACAAATTGTGCAATAAAAGTGTGACTGAATGTGATCTTATAACTTGTGTGCAAAAGTTATGTTCGAAGGGATATAAAGCACTCTTGGGTGGTAGCTTGTTATGCCCTGTATTAAATGTCCCCAAATGGGCAGCCAGCACAATGACCTCCATGGTGACACTTGCTACTGGCAAGAGCAGTTATTTTAGGAAGCTCCAATGGTCGACCATCACAAGTCTTTCTGGGGCTTTGTATAGCTTTTTGCCAGTGTGAGCTAAGCAGTAGGCTTCTTCCAATTAGTCTGGTCTGTGTTTGATTTTTAGTGTTGACAACCATATCTCAGCTGCAATTATGCTGCACTGGGAATGATGAGGGTTTAGGTTATTGATCCTCAATTGATTACCCTGATCAATGAGCACTTTTGTTTCTTTTTTCATGGAAAGTGGAGTTATGTATTTTTCTTTGGCTAATGAGCAGGCCCAGCAGAATGACCCTGTAAAGATAGCTGTGTTAGCGAGTCACATGTGTATTAGTGATAGAGTTGGCTGTGCTCATGGGAAAGAGGCGGGGTACTGCACAGAGCAACATTCATCAAAAGTGAACTACCTCCTTGTCATAGGCTACGATGGGTTTCATGAAGAAAAAAAGAGGTCCCTGTGAGGGGGGGTTGGTGGAGCAACAGCTGTGTCTTTCTGAATTGTAATGATAGGGTTCTAATTCATCATGGTAATAACCTAAAGACTATTAGGGATATATGATTTTGATCCAAGTTATGGAAGCAATAGAATTTTTCACTACACTTAGATGTTTAGCTTTTTATCTCTTTTTATATATAGTTTAAAACACCCAACGTTTAATGTCAGGGTTTCAGTCATTAAAGTTACAGCTTTTAGTTGCAAGAGATGACAGGTGAATCGGGTGGGTGTTTGGTGCATGAATTGCTTGAAGAACCCTCAACAGCAGTTTCCCTCAAACAAGGTACTTCATGTTCTATGCAAATAAGCCCACATATAGACCCACTCTGTATATTCACCTCCACTCAACCCCACTCATTAATTTTCATTTTAAGAAGAGGACCTCTCAAAAGCCATGATGCCCCTTTTGTCGGTGCAGTGCTTCTTAAAGAGATAGCATTGTAAGACTGGGTTAAATATTGACACAGGCTGAGCACATCATCACTGTTCTTAATTAGTGTGTGTCTCTAGAAAGCTTGTGCGAGGGCAGTGCATGAACAACTAACATTTCCCCTTATGAAATCTCAAACACCCTCTCACCAAAACACATTTCTATGAATTTTACATAAAAAGGATACAGGATAGTCAGAAAGCATACAGTGTTACAGTAGCCAGAAGCAACAACCAATTATGTGGTAATGAAATATTTACACTACCAAACTGAGTATGCCAGGGGTGAAAGCTAGATAATACAAGCCTGAGGAGACTGTATTCTGTGTCTCCTCTCTGCCGTTACGTCAGCGAAAACGTGGAACAGGAGATCAGCTAATGACAATAGGCTTAGAAGCTAGAGCGTGGGCAGACCTGCAGTTCAGTAAGTATAGCTTTTGGTCACCCCCACTGCAGTGGGCGCATTTACGGGATTTTTTTGGGATCACAGTACCCCACAAGGTGAGATGGGGACACACCATCTTGACATTGACTCTCTAGAAGGCCTCGTCAGACAAGTTTTTTTGATGGAGTCCTTTTGACTTCTGATGGCTACTCCCTCACAATAATATGCCGATGAATCTGCATTCACGGCAGAGTGTGATGTTTGTTCTTGAAGACTAATTGTGTTTGGGTAATGTTCCTGCTCTGAATTTAATTCTCACTGACTGCATTAATCATTACAAGTGGTGTTTGCCTGTATCTTAATCCAACTCCCTCCTATCCCCGACTCACTGTCTCCCTCACTCTTATAGGGATCTTTCCCCTCCGCCCTCGCCAAACTCTTTTTCATCCTTTGCCTCCATCTACCAAGATTGTTGCTGCCCACATTAGTGGCCATTCTGTCATTGTCAGCCCTGCAAGTGACAAAGGAGAGTCAGTGAGGTGTTGGAGACTCTTGCCGGCTGTGTGGGCGCAGGGCTGCCTCTGCCTTTAGCCCACTAACGCATCAGAGACCTACAGTACCGCCCAGTCCAGATCTATGTAGTCTGTCCGTTGTTCTTAGTATGCATACAAGTGCTTCCATTAGCAGCCCAATATAGCTCTGTTCAAAACAACCTGTTCATACATTTCTGAGATTTCCTCTAAATCACATGGAAGTCAAAGATGATTCTGTTTGATTGATAACTTGTCAGGTATTCCTGTGATTTGCATTGCAAACAACAACCCCTCATAGGGAGCATCTGAAAAAGCTGCATACTTAAACACAGGATCCACAGTGCAACAGGAGTATATGTTTTCTGAGTCTTATATGAAAATGTCATTGTAGCCTTGAGATATTGCTGTTTTGTATTTGTTTTTTGACAGCACGATCACAGTTAAGACATGTTCTTTTCCTCCCTAATGTCATGAGTTATTATTGTGATAAGTGTCAGTTAGACACTGATGCATTGAGCTGTTATTCAAACTCAAAACCTGAAACGTTCAGCCTGCTGTGTGCCTCCTGTTGTGCTCAAATGAAAATGAAAAAAAAAAATCTTCCCCAGCCCTGTATAAGTAATTATTGTCACCGCTGTCCAAAATGGAGGGGTTGTGATGTTGACTCAGTGCTCTGGGTAATGGAGAGAAGGGCCAGGGCAGGTCCTGATATGCCCCAATCTGCTTCCAGATGGTATCTTGCCACGGCACATGTCATCAAGTATCTGTAACAGTTGTTTGGGTACCCCCATGGCTCCACCCTGCTTTCGCCTCCTGCAGGCAGACTCATTGTACTGCAATTCTGGTAAGCTCCTCCCAGCATGGCTTTCATAAAAGCACCAGGAGGTTAAGCTGTTAATTAGCTACTGAAAGAGGAGGCCAACAGCTTGCTGTTAATTTGCTTTACTCTTTTTTTCTTATTTGGATATCGACATCATTTCCTGCCTATCATCACTGTGTGTCACAAAAGCAGGACCGAGCTCATTAAGAAGGGAGGAAATGTGTTTATCTGGCTACGATGAGAAGTGCACATTATGTATGTATAGCCATGCTTATCCAAATGTTCTTAATGAGAGAGACCCTGGACGCCAGTGTTGGGCTCCTGTGGGCATAGGCCCAGGCTCGTTATCACCACACAGGGCATTGATCTCTCTACCGCCCGCTTGCTTATCCTCCTCCTCTTTCCCTTTCAAAGACAGTGACTCGCACATGAATTATGTGGGCACATCGATCAGCTGATTGAGAACTATTGTTTAGAGCCCCGGGTCATTATTGAAAGAGGGATTACCCAACTCTTGTTTTGTGCGTGCGCATGGGAGAGTGTATTACTCAGCTCCTTGTCACTGCACATACTCCCCTTAGCTCACCGTCGTTTGCAAGGGCTCCACGAATGTGCACACACTTATACACGCACTGAACACATACAGCAGCCTACACAATCAACATGGCCCAAATGACTGCCTGCATTGATTGCCTTCCCTCTGCAATTATGTTCCCATTGTTTACTTTCTAGCATCTTACTCATTCAAACGGAATTCAATAATTATTGCTTTATTTAATGTTAAAGTAAGTAAGAGTGGTGGGTGTGGAGTACCAGTAGCTACATTGTGTGTAAGTGTCTCCACGACCCCTCCCCGGCTACTTTGTTTCATAGGCCTATGTTAAGTCATCCTCTCCAAGGACACCTACAGCGATCCGTCTTTTACCTCGCTGCCCTCCCTTCCGACACAGAGGTCCGTTTTGTTTCTCTATTCCCTCCCAGAGACAAATATGTAGCCTGTTTTTATTCACCGGTAGTGATGGAGCAAGGCAGTAGAGAAAGCAACGTAGCACATTACGGGGTATGAGACAGAGGGACAGGAAGCAGTGGAGGGGTGGCGGGGATTAGGAAGAGTAAAGGAGAAGAAAGGACCAGGGTGGGGATGAGGTTCAGGAAGCAGTAGGAAGGCAGTTTGAGCCAGGAATACACGGTCCCCTTAATCCACAACCTAAATTGTAGGCATGTTGCAGTTTGCAGTGGCTAATTCAATGCAGCCACCGCACTTGGCACCCAGTGGGGCCGGTGGTTGTGCTGCCGGTAGACAGGGAAACACAAGCCAAGCTGTGAGCACTCACTGACTCCAGTCACTCAGCTTCGCTTTCTTAAATAACCTGTTGACTTTCCAGGGGAATCCCAGAGTTCAGATTTATGAGAAACAAACCTCTGCACGTGTACAAAAGCACTGCTGCTGGGAAGACAGAGGTTATTAAATTAAAATAGTTTCATTGTCTAGACCCCAACCCCAAACTTAATCCTCATCATTCAAACATAATCCTGATTTATAACCTTCATAATTGGGCAGTTACTTTTCATATGTTCTCTTTTGGATACAATAGGATAGTAAGAAATATATACATGTAATCTAGGTACATGCATATGGACACAGTTGTCAGACAGTGATTAAGCCATACAAGGGTGTTTCCTCTCCCTTTGGTCACAGTGTGTTTTTCAACCGAACAGGCACATTACATTGTTTCCTTTCAGAGTGAAATAGGGTTACCTCACTGGTTATGATTGCTCCCATGACATCACTATGTTTGAATAACAAAGGTGCTGCTTGACTTATTCGAACACATTTCAAGCCAAAGACTAGTTTGTACATTCTCTTCCCAAGGGAAAACTCCTACCTCTGTGATTTTAGAGGATACAATTGTATCATTCAAATAAGGAGACAGGTCTGCATTAATCCAATGAATTGCATGGCGTCAGGTGTAAATTGCAATTTTCTAAACCACATAAGCTTCCGACGGCACACACACATAGACACGCTCAGACACCAGCTTCTTGTGCTGAGAATAGGGATGGAGGGACAGTTACAAAGCAATATCCAGGCAGATACTCACAGGCTCCCTCACAGAGGGAATTTGGCAGCGCTCTTAGAATTGATAGCTATTTAGCTCACAGATAGTCATCTGTTTTAATGCATTAATTTTGTATTAACAGCACTGCCAAATTTAATGGTGGAAATTAGGGAAGGATCGTAATGGTATGTGGCTTTGTGTGTGAGCGACTGTATGTGCATGTTTGTGTGTGTGTACATTTCTGATGTCCTCGTTGTCTATATTGTTGTACGTGTCTGCTGCGTGTACATGCTGTATTATACTGCTCCATTGGGAGCCATTCTTTGGAATTACTGGCTCTCTGTCTCCCTTCCACCCTTCCAGTAATACCCACCTCTATCTTGTGTTAGTTGGACTCTCTCAGCGACCACACTGTTTTGTGTTAAAGGTGCACTTTTACTTTGCATTTAAGTGCATGAAAATGCAGATGTATGCAGTGCCCTGGGTGGGTGGTGAAACTGATACAGGCGTGTATTGCCCACTCAGAGGGCAAGGTGCACTGGAGAGTTGTGTGAGAGAGGATGGGGTGGTGCCCACACCGCCCCTGTCCCTCTCTACCTGAAAAAGCACAGAGCACTGCTTCAGCCTCCACAGTAAGAGATAAGGTGCTCCATGGAAGAGAGAGGCTTGAAAAACTATGATTGCATTTTTAAACTATGAAAATCATCACAGTGTAAAACAAAGCTTAAAACTGGGCCTTTCAGCAGAAAAACACTGATTAGAGGTGACCTCTCATGTTAAATATAATTAAGAAAATATATAACTAACAAATGCAGTATAATTTAGGGTTATTCAACTAGCCACAGTTTTTACTAGTCGCGGACTAGTAGCGGACTGCATCTTTCCTTTAAAACACTGCATTAGATCTAAAATATGTATGTGTACCTCCAATCAATGTGTCTTTGTGATCTGGTCTATCAGACCACACATACATTCAAATGCATGTCTCTCCCATGCCCAATTGCTTTTGAGTACTGAATCTCCTATATGACTGCTGTAAATTCCCAGACAGTGCAGTGGTATTGAATTCATGCCACTGACCCCGCCAGCTTCCCCCCCTTATGCTCCACAGCTCCCCTCCTGTTGGGGCCTCGATAGGGCGCTTAGAAACCCCAGAGCCGGCCGACCAACTCCTCCCAGCTCAACATGACTTTTTCATTAAGCCGCCAAATTCCTGCACTCCAGTTGGAGGTGATTTATCAACTAGGGGCTTCATTGCAGGTTCATAGAAAACAGACATAGGCCCTGTCTCATGCATTATTATGTTTCACATTCAATGTGCATGTGTGGGTGTGTGAGGGCGAGCGTACTGTGTCCATACTGTGTTTGGGCTCTTAGCTATCATCCTATGGATAATTCCTACAGAATCCAGTGACAATCTATGTTAGATGTAGTTAGTGCGTGTGGCGATCAGAGGGGTTTTGCACTCATGGGCTAAGCTATGCTGTTCTCCCAGGCCCTATGGTATATGTTTGCCTCAGTCCTCTCTGGAATACTGAATGAGCAGGGGCCACCTCACTGATCACTCATTGGTTTGATCTCTTACCTCGTTCACTAACTCTAAAATGTCCCAGACTTTGTTGGGTCGTAGCTAGTGCAGAGATAGTGAATGTGGTGGTTTACAGGTGTAGCCATTTGACATTGAAGACAGAGCTACAAGCACTGGGGCAGGCACATTTTAGCTCTGTTGAGGCCATCTTCCTGGCCAGTCAGGTTTATAGTGAGTTATGGTCGATTCAGGGGCAGGCGGTCTCAGGTTCACTCCTATATAAACCCTGTGCTTTTTATGGGAAACTATAAAACTCTCAGGATTTTACCTCCTGGGACTATCTTTGAAGTTTTGGTCAGGTGCTGTCATTTTTTTAAACTTGCCTTCCTTTTTTTGCAGCCTTGAGTCATTTACTACAAGAACTCTGTTTTTTTAATTCAAGACATCTGCTCTGAGTAAAAGCAGTTTGCATGATGGATTTGGTGTTATCTATAACTGAATCTGTCTCTCAGGTTTCTCTACCTTTGTTCTGATGCAATATTTGTGCTTAGAGGAAAAGGAGGAGAAGGAGGAGGGCTCCCACAATATCCTGCAACACCTATTCATGACATCATGGATGGCTTAAAACGAGGCGAGAAAGGAGAGCACACAGAGACACAGAGCCTCTTACAATCACCTAATAACTCTATTACACCGAGCTGTGGGGCTCACAAAAAGGAAAGAGAAAAAAAAATTCTCATTCCTTTTCCTGGAAGCGGTGTCTTAATGCACATTTTAGGTGTAGAAGTGAGAAATATGAAACCAAAGAGAATGAAACACAATAGCTCAGAAAACCCCATAGCAGTATTCCAATATTGCCAGAAAATTAAACATTAGGAGAAAGGGACAAGAGCATTTTAGGGAAGCATAATATTGTTATGACTTTTTTTTCCACTAGCCTGTCAACACCTGATTTAGATGTAATGCGGTTAAATGTCTAATGTTCCCAATGCTTTTACATTTTCCAGCCTGCCAAACATGAGAGCATAGTTCAGTTTCTTTTTGATGAAGGGTTCAGTTTTCTGAACTTTTATCAAAGTGTAAGCCTGATGTGTAATGAACGCAGCGAGGTTTGTTCTCTTTAAATACAGAATTGATAATACGACCTGATTGACTTTAATCACAAGCTTTCAGCACCGTTAATGACTTCAGTAATTATCTTCTTCTTACGACGTGTTTCGTTTACATGCATATATTCAATCCAAAATTGTCGGACATACATAACATTTAAATATACACTAGATTATTTTGTTCTCTTGGCATGCCTCACAGGAGACATGGGCGCCAAGGAGATATGAGGGAAAAGAGGAAAACCTTTGGTGATTGGCATTGATCGCAGCCGCAGAAATCCACAGCGAAACAGCGAGGGTTTGAGATTAGAAGCAGCACATGACAGGCATGACACAAGTGGCCATACCGAGTCTGGGGCTTTCATTGTAAACATGCAGAAACAATCAGTGTGATGCTTTAGAATAGTGGTCAAT
Organism: Taurulus bubalis; assembly: GCF_910589615.1. Taxonomy (NCBI): domain Eukaryota; kingdom Metazoa; phylum Chordata; class Actinopteri; order Perciformes; family Cottidae; genus Taurulus; species Taurulus bubalis. Next base: position 14,668,668 of record NC_136592.1, on the reverse strand, counting down.
AACTCTGATGCTCACACCAGGCCCAGCCATATTGTGTTGGCCTTGCATCATTGATTGAGCCATGCAGAAGGTAATTAGATTGGAGCGCTGTGGTGTGACAAGAGGTTGTGGTGGTATGGTGTCACTATGGGGCGTTAGGCATGTTGTGACACAGCGGAGGATGGGCTGAAAGCTGGACTCGGCCTGCTGTTGAGTCTTGGAGGAAGTGCTGGGGTTGACAGGTCAATACTATTGCTGATTTCCCATCCTCTGAAGGTTGTCCTCCTGTTGTGGAATGTCCCAGTTCCTCTCAGAGTGTACTAAATCCCCCTCCTGCCTCACCACCGGCTCACTTTGCCTCCGTTTCTCTGTAAGAGAGCAAGGATTTAACTCGCCGTGATCAATATTTAGTATTCCATGCGTGAAACAAGCAGATGTTTGGAGTTTCCTTTTCAGAGACGGGAGGCTTCTGTTGAGTGAAGGGGATCAATGCTCCCTTCCGTCTGCGAGGCTGTAGACCCACGGCTTCTGAAGGGTGGCTGATGTGATTCCTGCCTGTGCTCGTGCCCCGGAGATTTGCGTGCGTCCTAGGCCTCTCCTGTCCTGTTAGCCCACTGATACAGACACTCACGCAGACAAAGTGCGCAGTCCAAACAGTTGTCCTGAAGTGGAAGAGGTCTGGATGTTAAACAACAGGGCTGTGATTGGGAATTGATTTGTTCATTTGCCAACTGTTTGAGTGAAAGTGAGTCGGTGGTGCCTAGCCAGCTATCTGCCATCTACAATAACCTCTTTCTCTCTTTCCCGCTCTCTCTTTCTCCATGTTCATTTCTCTCTCTTCTTGTCTCTTCCTCTCGCTCTCGCTCTCTCTTCATTCCCTCCCACAGCACCTGCAGCAGCACGAACATGCGGTGGAGGGTGATGCCTGCTACTACCATTGTGTGCTGTGTAACTACTCGACCAAGGCCAAGCTCAACCTGATCCAGCATGTGCGCTCCATGAAGCACCAGCGCAGCGAGAGCCTCAGGAAGCTTCAGCGTTTGCAGAAGGGCCTGCCGGAGGAGGACGAGGACCTCAACTCCATCTTCACCATTCGCAAATGCTCTTCTTCAGATACAGGTCAGAAACTGCCCCTGTGGGCCTTTTTTGTTCGGATCTCTTCATGTGTCTGCCTTTGTTTTACTCTCTTGATCTCTCTGCGTTTGCTGGTGTCTCTTGTACACATAAACACTCATCCATCGCTCCGCTGAGACACTTTATATGTCTGAGTTATCAAAATGTGTGTTCACAATTTCTTACTCTCTTCATTTTACATTTACCTCCCCATAGATGTATGTATATATTACTATTGTTAGATCAGAATAATAGCATGACACACCACTAAGTATAACTTGTTCACACTGTCAGAGACAACATTCCTGGGAGTTATGTCCCTCAATCTCATTCCAATAACTTTATTTTTCTAGTGTATTTTTGATATTGATACAATTTTAGGTCAATCTCATTGACATAAAATAGTTCTGCCTTCAGCAGCAAAAGCTGAACCCTGTTAATTGGAGCTGTCCTTTTCAGCCATCAAAGACATATTGAGACAGAGCATTAAGGCCAGAGAAGGAGGAGCCGAACAACAGCAGCAGCAGCTGCAACAACAACAGGAACACAGCTACAACAACAGTAGCATGACTGAAACAAAGTGCCTGCTCATTTATTATGGACTGATTAGGAAGAGTGAGCTGGGGTCAATTAACACTCTTTCTTTGCAGAGATTTGGTTTTCCAATCGCTTAAACTCCTTTGCCCTGACAAAGGGGCCCTATTGTGTGTCCCTCCAAGAGGGAACCAATACTTCCCTCGCACACATGCTCGCTGTCTATGTTATGCAGGGGGGGGGGGGGGGGGGGAAGGCCAGCCTGTGAAGATGCTTTGTTCCAAGAAGGCAGGGATAATGAAGCCAGCGGCCGGGAAATTGCGCAAAAGGCAGTCACAGATCTGAAGCAAATCATTAGAGAACATATTTAGCCGAGCAATTAGAGACAATTAAGCTTTCTGCTCGCTGCACTCAAAATATGTTAATGACTACAGTACAGTGGACAGGCGAACATGCAAAGGCAGGAGGAAGGGCCAGTTAGGTTAAAAGGGTTGGGGGTTGGGAATTTACTATTTTTGTGTTTAGAGTTGTTGTTCTTTGTCAAAAAAGATTTTTCTTTTTCTTTTTTTTTGCAGATGTTAGTAGGTTTATCAATCCTTTTTTCTCTCTTAACCTTTGATTTGCTAGATGCCCATGTTTGTGCCAGGTTGAGGGATCCACGCTTTAGGTTAGGTAATGGGCCCCTGTAGTGGGGCTGTGTGTGGGTTGTATCATTACACACACATAGACAGCAGTTACTCCCCTGCAGAGCATCATCAAATTACAATAAACCCTCACTTACTTGAGCAGACCACTAGTATTCAACTAAATGTAAAAGGAGCCTTCATTCTGCTCTTTTACAACAAGCTGCAGACAGATAAACATAAACACAAGATCAGTGATTATGATCCATTATTATTTAGATCTAAGACATGGTTTACAATCCAGCACTACTTCCATGTGTTTCTTGAGATGATACAAATTTAAATTAAGTGTGCAAAAAAGAAAAAGCATTTTGATCAAATTACCACAATAGTCATCATACCTCTTTGTCTGTAATCATTTACTCTAAAATAGCTGACCTCTCACTTCTATTACCATCTCACACCCCAGATTCCTTGTTCCAACAGCATCAGCTGCGCCGGCCCACCTCCCAGTCCCACCCCTTCACTAGAAATGAACCATTTCCTCCCAGTGTAATATTTAATTTCCTATTTGCTAGCTCTTCTGTGGCACAGGGCCCTTTTTTGTGGTTGACGCATACTTGCTAAAGTGGTGGAACATTTTCTGGCTTGTTAAAACAAAGTTGCCCCTGGATTTCTGGGTCACCTAGGTCCTAGACAGTAATTCCCTCGCATGCTGCTGTTCTGTGATCCTGCAAGTGGTCTCTGCTGGTATAAGGTGCTGCGCTTGTAGCCTGCCTGGGATCCTTTCGAAACATATGAAGCCTTCTTTTTCCCCAACAGTCAACTGATACCTTTCTATGACAGCTATGGAATTAAAATTGGCGAGCTCATGCAATATCTGATGTGTTTTACACTTCACAACGTTGCATATTAATGCACCTTATGTGGAGGCAGCAGACTGTAGGGATTTGTTGCCACTTATCTCCTCTGGGCTGAATGTCCGAAGAGAGCAAGGGCAGCAGAAAAGTGGTTTCTTTCTAATTAGACTAACATAGGAATAAAAGGCTTGCATTGTTTTAATTCTTGCTCATACTGAAATTGTGCCGCTTAAGCATGTTGCTGTGTGGCCCCTCCTCCATTTGTCTTCTTTAACCCTTTATCTGTGGGGACACAAAGGGACCACAGAGGGACCCCAGCCCCACACAGCTGCACTGTGTGCAGAGATCACTGAATACAGCTCAGCACTGACTTGAACCAATGTGCTGTCTGCACCAGTGCTTGTCTTCTAGTTTTTAGGATAGCAGCTCATTACTAGGTGGCAGGTAGACATGTACTGTATGTGACAGAGAAGGCGGGAGGGAAATAGTAAATCTCCCATATAGCACTTACTTGTGAGGACAGCTGGCTTGACAGCATGAGGACAACATGTATTTTAGGCTTAATGCTTACAGAGAAAAGGTATAACCTAGTGTCATGTCGATATCAAGCGGAGGGTTAATGGTGACTCCTGACAACGCTAAGCATCAGGATATGTGCGTATATACAGTATATGGACCGATATACAGTATATGGAGAACAAGAGAAATTGGTGAGGAGTGGATGCAAAAGAAGTGGGGGATACAAATGTGGGGAGCTTGCGTGTGAGAGCGCGTGTGACACTTTGCGTATGATGACCTTATTTCGTATGAATGATGTTCACCAGGGCATATAACTCAATGACACATTGAGGTTTCTCATTTCTTAACCTTTAATAGAATTATTGAAAAATTATCAAAGTTATTTTTTTAGAATAGAGAATAGAATAAAGTTACATTGCACTGAAGAGAGGATGTCCTTCTGCGAGAAATGTTTGCTTTGTTCTGTGTATGTGTGCATGTGTGACAGAGAAAATGAGATCCAGACGAGAACATTTTATAAGGGTAAAATATTAGTATTTTTCAGTGGCAAACGTCTGTGCGTTTATGTGTATGGAGGAGGCAGAGATGGAGAACGAACGTGGCTGACAGTGTGGATTAGTTCCTGCTGTAAATCTGCCTCAGTCACAGATGGCAGGCCCTTGATCGCTGGGCTGTGACGGCTTGGCTCTCATTGCAGGAGGAAATCCCTGTCTGTGAGTCGAGGAGGCTGGGAAGGAGAAGGCTGGGGCCGGGGCCGCCTGGGCAGCCACCAGTCATTGTCTCCTGTCTGTGTCGACATACACTGGGTGTTCAAGGGCAAAGACAAGCTTGGGAAGGGGTGATCTTACTTTGACTCAGCAGTTGTTCTCGACCGCACCTGGAGCGCTTGTAAGTGGAACATAAGCCTCCAGTTTAGATCAGTGTTACTTTTAATGACCAGTTTGAGAAACTGGGCAGGGGAGTTGTGTGCATTATTAAATGAAAATGAGACGAAAGGATGCATATAAATTACTGCATAATAGTGGTATCCAAAATGAGATCCATTGTTTGTTTCCCTAAAAGGGGTGCGCTTTCAGGGTCACACACCTAATAGTAAGGCCTGTTCTGACAACAGAGGCATTTTTCTTCCCTTCCCTAATGTCTCCCTCTCCCTCTCTGCCTCATGCATAATTCTTGAGATGCTCTGAAAAAGCTGGAAAATGGGCTGAGACAAAAAAATACGCGATTAAAGCCAATAGAGAAAAGTCACTCATATTTTCACATTGGCATGACACATTGCAGCTCACATTGCGATTCAATGAAGGCAGACAGGATATGTTGACATCAAATCTGTCAAAACAAAAGTACTCTTACTAATATCTAATGCACTATTGAACCATGCCTTCATCTTTTAGTCGTATCCTTTGCTTCTAAGCGCTTTCTTTCAACTTATTAACAGGGCTTTACTCTCCCCCTGCTTTCATACTCTATCATACCCTGCTATCTGCATGTTCAGTGGCTAAGTTAAGGCCGCTAAAGCCAGGTAAAATCAAAGGTGAGCCAGGCCACGCTCTGATGGCATGCAATAGCCTTAGTCTGAGCTTTTGCTCCTCACGGGCAAGAGCAAAACAGACGGTAGCCATTTCTGGAATGTCCTCCTTTATTTATGCTTGTTACAATGCAAAGTAAACCTTTCAAGAAACAGGATATTGTAGCCTCTAACCACAAGACTCTTTCTACATGCCACATTATGGCCAATCTGAAAATAAGTTGTATAGACAGACACTGCCGCAATGCACTTTTAATAAAGGCGGTTATTGCCCTGGTGATGCAGAGTGGATATGAGGATGAGGACTGTGCAGGCCCGGATGAGTAGGGCCCCAGAGGGCCTGCAGCTCAGTCAGGCCTCCGTCAGTCGCCTGCCTTCTAATCCCTGTCCGAAGGGCATCAAGGCAGCATAGGAAATTGTTTGCTGTCCACAGAACGTGCCAGGAAATTCATAAATACATTACTTTTCATTTTGAAAATATTACAAAAGACTAGACGTTTATTAAAAAGCCAAAATGATGGCTTTATAGATTTTCCAGTTGTGTATCAGCATTCATATGACCATGCTGCTCTAACTAACACAATCAAGTCGTTTCTTTCCCTGTGCCCCCTGCTTTATGGACCAGCTTGGTCTGAATTCCTCTGCAGGCTCATCCTGTAATAGCAAATTGACCAGAAAGCCACCACGCTATTCTAGGATGGGCTGTGAATAAAAATGTCTTCTGTCCAGGTTTTTACGACCCCAACCGACTGAACCCTCGTTCTTTAAATACTGGCCAGCTCGGCTGGAAGGCGTGTAATGGCTGGGTCCTGGTTGTGCCAGCCTGTCCAATTGATCTGGCTTAGAAGAGAACAGGGGCAGGATAAATGTCAACTTTGAGTGTTTATATACACAAATAATAAGAATAAGAAAAGTGATAAAGTCAATGAGGACAAGTTGAAAGCAATAGCCTCTCCACATCGGACATGAAGCTTTTTTAGTGCAGTATTTTGGGATGCATACTCATGCTGAGTTCACCTTGTGTATGCCCTGTATGTTTTAAGCCCCATGTATAATGTTACCGTCAGTTATGTCATGTGGGTGTAAATATGCGTTAGATTTTATTTTGCAAACTCGCATACCCATAAATGAGCACACACATAGGTGTCCACTTTGAGAATCAGGACATTTGTGGGTGCGAGAGGCTCTCATCCAAGCCCATTTTCCGAGGAGACTTGCAGCACATTATAATATTGGTTTCCCTCTCTCTTGTCATTACCAGACACTCTCCTTGAAAGCTGATCCAAAAGATAGACAGTCCATCAGGAGACAGTCATCTCATTTGTACTTACTAAACGTGTTAATGAGTTCTATTTTCAGGCCTTGAGGCTTTGCTGCTTGATATTGGAGCAGAGGTGGTGTGAGGTGCTGGATGGCAGGATTAGGAGGAGCTTGGAGGGAGGGGAAGGAGGTAATGCAGTAGCCCTGCTGCCCCTCATGTCACTCACACAGAGTGACCACAGCCTCCGCAGAGCTGTCAGTCAGGGCTGAGGGCGGGAAGTCTGTGGTTCCAGACAGACACAGCCAGTGGAGGAGAGGATAGATTAGGTGACAAAGACATAATGATTGTGATGGGTTTAATTATAGCAGCAGTCGTGTCACTGCCATACAGGTACATGAGATGAAGGTGAAACAAAAAAAAAACAAAAACAAACAAACAGAACATTAAAGAATGGGTTTTGTCAACACATACTTGGAAGAATACTTCTCCACAAGTGTAACTAACTCTCCACTGTCTCTTCTAGTTTGATTACAGTTACAAAGAGCCAGTTGTGTTTATCCCTCATTATCAAACTCACTTTAGGTGATTGTCTTTGTCAAAGAATGCAGACCCAGCACATCGTCTACAATGTACTTGTTAGTAAAATTACTCCCCGTTGCTGTGTCTACGGTGTATGGAAAAACTGTAAGTCGCTTTGGATAAAAGAGTCAGCTAAATGAAATGTAATGTAATACATGTAAAATAACTTGCATGCTGTTGCAATACAATGCAGATACATGTTCTCTTCTTTGGCTTTTCTTTACCTATTCTCATATATTTTTTTTTTCAAATGTTTTCTGCTCACTCCTTACTTGAACTTCGGCCTAAGGCGCACATTATCATCTTGCATCCAGCATGTTCTCATCTATGATATTGATTGTAGTGCAAGCGTATGCTAGGTAGTCTAAGAACTACAACCAATACATTGCTAAACACTTAGATTTCTTCGTTTGTTACTATGTTTTGGTATTGGGTGAACAGTGCTGCTCGCTGTAGAATTAGGCAGCTCAATTTGACCATAGGCAGCATCAGAGAAGAAACAGAGAAGTAAAGTTTGGCAACTATCGAGTGAGTCGAGGCTAGGAAAGTTTTATTTAGCCATTTTTAATAAGGCTGTTTGTGCCCCCTAGAGAGAGCTGGTGGATCAAAGGGCATGATCTGTGCTATGGATGAGTTCACCCCGGGTCCAGTAGAGACGATAGCCCTCACTGACAGCAAAACAAAAGCAGAGAGTGAAGGATACCCGATCCAGCAGTATGTTGCCCTCACACTTCGAAGGCTCCATTTGAATAAAGGCAGATGAAAGAAAGACTGGCTGAAAGCACAGATGTTGCGATTCATTATCCACTCTCTGATAGATAAGCAAGAGTAGTGAACAGACTGTCTGTAAGTGCACGTGTGTATGTTGCTCAATATGATAATGCACATTACGTTAGTTTCATTTGAAGAAAGCACCCTTACACCAAAAGCCATACAGACACATACAGAATACACACGAAACACACACGTGCATGTTTTGGGTGCATTAGCAAAAAGAGTCCCCTCCAGTGCCTCACCCACATCAACTAAAAGCAGCCAGGCATATAGCAGCAATGAGAGAAGTGCAGAAATAATTCAATAGTGAACCTTTCTAACCTTTACCTGTGGGCGTGAGCACCAGTCATTGATTCACACTGTGCTTGACAGTACACTACACACCACCTGAGGAGGGTGAGAGGAGGGTGGATGAAGAGAATTGGATGAGTCTGCTGAAAAACACGAAGGATAATATGAGTGGGAGGAAGGCTCTGCTGTGTGTCGGTGATGGTGGTGTGTGACATTAAGGGAACTTTCCACAGAGGGATACTGGGAATTATTCTGTATTTGTCTAGTTTCCACATATATTGTCCCTGTTGCCTCCATGCAGCTGGGTATCAGCAGACAGACAGAAATTCTCACACCATGTTGAGTGTGATACCACTGGCGTAGTCTACCGTAGGCTGCTATTGATTACAAAGCACCTTCAGGTCTAGTGCCTAAGTCTGCTTACTTCCAGAGAAGTGTCCTGTAAACCTGACACACAGTAAGACATTGATTATCTCAGGATATGTGTTGTGAAGAACACTGTGGTTAATGAGTAGAGCACATGCAGCACAGAGGCTCTTGTTGTGTGGTGGCTATATGGACTGAGCAGTCATCCTGTGAAGGCACTATTTGGTAAAGAAAGGAAATTCGGGGGTAAGGTATGCCCACAGCCTGACTCTGTTCAGCTAGATGTGAATGCCTGCCAAGTGACACTGAGACAAAGTTGGATTTGTTTTGTGACATTCTTACAGTTTGACTCAGATTGATGGTGTCCCTCCTGATCCAAATGATGGCCTATATTTCACAGTCTCTCTTTGTCTGCCTGGAAACACTGCTCTGTCGCTGCTGTTTTATAAGTGGTTCTTCCTACTGTCCATTTGGAGAAAAGGAGCTTGAATGAGCATAATGATGAATGATATTTACACAAGGAAAAATTCATGAGGAGCCGGCATCTACAGTGTAAATGCACACTGAACAGATAAAGTTCCACAACGACCATAAAGAGAGAAAAGGAGTTTTATCGCAACAATTTAACCAATTACCAAACAACATGTTTGTTAGCAGTATCTGAGGTTTGGACCCATAATCAAACCCTTTCAGATTTTTTTGTTTTTTATGTACTTGCAATATTGTTTAATTACTGCGTTTGGCAAGACATCCTCTGACAAGGACATGGGTAGTGAAGAAATAAAAGTTTGCACATGTTTATCCCTTGGTGAGAGGTGACATAGTGCATATATCATACTGCAAATAACAAAGCACAGGACAATAGTTCTTTGCTCGTTGTAAGGGCAAAACCAAGAAAAAACACATTCCTTAGTATTCTTTGAAATATTTCTTTTCACTTAAAACCAAATTTGCCAACATACAGTTTTAAGAGAGAAGGCATAGAAACAGCAGAAGAAAAACACCCTGGCCAATTTGAAGCATTAAGATGAATAATCCACTGTTAGAAAGCAAGCAAAGGTCAATTTTGCTGCTTGCTCCGTAAGCATACAGGCGAGCATATCGAGTAAATTCAGCTGTGCTGCACAGTCAAGGGGGAAGGACAGTCTCCTTTTTGGCATTAGTCGGCTATGCTGGACCAAGTGCTGCTATAAAAACATTTTCCAGTTTTCACACAGGAGGCAGATGTTTTTTTTTTTTAAAGGAAAATATTTTTGATGATATATGTTCACTTCAATAGCCAGTTTGAAAGAATATATTAATGTTTGTCCAGAAGTATTCAGGTGTTGGATCTGAAATGATGTGACAGAACAACAGCCATTTAAAAAATAATAATATATCTATTAATTATACTGTACTGTAGTTTAACTGTTTATTGTTACTTAAAGGCATATGATCATCGGCTCATTTGTGTTTTAGCATGTTTTTCTCTTCACTTTCTATTACTTTCTATTGCGTGAGGACATAAAAAGAAATCCAGGTATTATTTGTGGAACTAAGTAAAGAACTGAAAATGATTAACCTTAGCGATGGCGGGGGGTTTTCTGGAAATGAGTTCCTCGAATGTATATGGGGAATGTTTCAAGCTCCTGGGAAAGCTGAGATGGGGCACATATTTGTGTGTGAGATGTAGAGTGGAGAACACAGTGGATGTGTTTGAATCCATGTCACAAGTCGTTGTTAGTCGAACAGACAGGCCAGCGCTCAGAGGCTTACTCGATTGAAGGTGGCACAGGGGCCGGAATGACAGCCAGAATTAGGAAAAATGGGCTGTGTTTTTGTCATGTTAAACCGGGCAATATAATCTAATTGGGTGAGGAAGAGCGAATGGCAATACTTTTTTTGTTTAAGGGCCCTCTGCAGTCACTTTGCAGGACCCATTGTGCATTGACCACAATAGTATTAGTTTGTGCTCTTGTTCTGGACTCTTCTTTTCTCTGGCGCTCTGCAGTCAGCTCCTGTCCGTTCCACTCTGTCGCCACGCTTCACTTCCACGCTACGCCAGTGTTCAGGAAGGGACTCCGAAACATGCCCCCCATCATGATTACCTCAACCTCACTCTCCTCCTATCCTGTATTATCCCACCGTCGCCATCCTCAAACCTTCCTGTCCTGCTTTCTAATCCACTATTAAATATATACAGATAGAGAGGGAAAGGCACCCTTCTCTGCATTGTCTGTAGTCCTGTTGTCGACTTTTGCCCCAAGAAGAGAATCTTTATATTCTTGTTATCAGTTTCACACACAGAAAAATATTTTAAATGGGCAACAATTGGAATATACTTCAGTCCTCTCAAGTGAGAGTTTTTTCATATTCTTTAAAGATAGGAACCATCTTTGAATTAGTACTTGAGCCATACTACAAAGAAGAGCACTTACGTTTCATGGTATGTTCTCAGAACAAGCCAGAGCAATTATTATGTTGCTTAGTGACCTAGTCTGCTTCTTACTGTATAGAGAATTATAATGCACAATACGCAAAAATATATGTATGGCCTTGTTATGATGTAGAAAGGGGATATCAACCCTTATTAAATGTTTCTAAATGTGTATGTCTTGGTATTTGCTATAATCAAGGCAGAATGCATGATCCATCTGTCACTATCTCCAGCAGAGCTATGTGAAAACTGCATAACTACTAACCACAGTGTATTTAGCAGAGGTGTCAAGTAACGAAGTATAAATACTTTGTTACCTTACTTAAGTAGAAATTTTGGGTATCTATACTTTACTGGAGTATTTATTTTTCAGACAACTTTTTACTTCTACTTCTTACATGTTCACGCAAATATCTGTACTTTCTACTCCCTACATTTTAAAAATATCCTCGTTACTATTTCATTTTGGTTTGTTTTCACTGCGGCTTGTCATCGTTCAAAAACACACACACAAAAAACCTCTCCGCCCCGTTGCCCACAGATTCTTTGCGCGCGCACACAGGTGAGCGCTGAGCACACACACCATCGGACAGAGAGCGTCGAAAAGTATATCGCGTGAAAAGCAGACCGCTATATCTGCATTTTAAACGCTCCCAGGGTGAAGATGCAACAGCAGCTCTCTTGTGAGGAGCAACCGGAGTTCTCCTCGCACCGGAGCATATTACATATTACAAAAGTACACGGATATAAAACTAAGTCATTAATAAATACAAGGACAAATGCCTGTACTTTCGGGTAAATGGTTACGGTACGCCGTTAACAGGTTACACTTGCGCATGCGCGATTTGACGTGACGCAGTGAGCTCCGTGAGCTTGTCTTTTCTTGCTGTTGCGCTTCTCAAAATAAAAAAACAGATCTAAACTCAAAATTGAGCATGAATTGAGAGAGGCCGTATCAAATCTACAACCCCGTTTATAACAAATGTGTCGAGGAATGCAGGTCACTGCAGCCACTAATACTGATACAACCTGATGGCTCACATATCTGCACTCATTCTGTTTTGTTTGGCAAAAAAATTAAAATTTAAAAGCTTATTGTTTTCCACAATGAGCTATTCAGTAGTAACTAAATATGAGTTATTTTTTGCACAGATAGAACTTACACAAAACATTGTCTGATGGGGCAATCTGATTTACTTGAAAGTCATTGCAATTTTCTTTATTCTGTTATTTTTAAAAGCACAGATGAGTCCCACAATTATGTTATTTACAGAAAAAGTTTGAGAACCACAGCTTTAAGTGTTTGTGTCGGAGTCGCCACCACCGCCGCCTATTTTGCACTATTACAATACTTATAGGCAACTAGTTATCATGTCTTCGCTCCATGAAACACATGTTAATGCTCAGTACACATATGGTACTTTAATGTATTTGCATTGTATTAAAATGTGATCATTTTAAATGGCCATATATGCAGCTGAAACAGGTAGCCTAGTGCATCCCACATTTTTCAACGTAACATTTTAAAACATTATAGTCATTATGGCCTTTATAAAAATGATTGTTTTGGGGGAGGTGGGGTAGTGCACTATAGGCACTATAGGCAGCTTAAGAGTTTGTCCTTAATGGAAAAAAACATTCCCCTTACATTACTTTTAGTTTTATACTTTTAAGTAGTTTTTAAACCAGTACTTTTACACTTTTACTTAAGTAAAAAGCTTGAGTTGATACTTCAACTTTTACAGAAGTATTTTTAAACCCTAGTGTCTATACTTCTACTTGAGTAATGAATGTGAATACTTTTGACACCTCTGGTATTTAGTGCACTGGTAATGGCCCTCTGCCTTCAGAAGGTGTAATCATGCGCGATAAAAAACGGACCCAAGTTACTAACCTATGAGCAATCTTGTGTGCATTAAAGTGTACCTTTTTTGCTCCAAAGGTCATTCATAACTTGGTCGTGTTGTTGATGTACAGTGAGAGATATTGATTGAATAATGCATTAAGTGCTCACAATCCATTAGGTTCTGTGAAAGCGACTGGAGGGAAGACTTGCTCTTCTCGCACTATGTATTTTCACCTCTCCCTTTTGTTCAAAGGGCATTATTTTTGTTGCCAAAGTTTAAGGGACAAAAGCCTGAATATCTGCCAAGTAATGCATTCAAAAGAACATTTCTTCTCATAAGTGTCAGTTCAATTATTCTGTAAAACTTGACAAGGAACTGCTCTTACATTTGGCTGCTGCTCATCTTGACCCAAAAAGAATACATCGTTCATAGTCACCTAGTGTAAACAAGCATACTTCAGCATCTCAACGTATGAAAAAGATTTACTGTCCTCTTTTTAGTACAAAGAAAGTCAGATGTTTATTTTGAACATACAGTACCGTCACCAAAATTATGCCATCTGCCACTTCTCAATGCTGTCAAACTGACTAACCATTCATTTGAAGAGTATAGCATAGATCATAAGTCAAATTCAGTGATGAGAAGAAATATTATTTTCAACCTTGCAACTGTTTTAATGACACAGATATGCTTTATTTCCCGGGCTTTGTGTAACTTTTTAGGATGGTTTCCAGAACCAATGAGAGTGAGGGCCACAGGGTTACTGCTTTACTACTTAGTGACAAGAAATAGAAGACCTTTATCGCCTGGGCCCGATGCAGGGAAGCCTGTGAAAGAGGCCTGAGAGTCGGTCATTACCTTAGAAACATGGGCTGCATTAGAGATTCATAACAGTGTGCCATCTCTGCACCTTTCATCTCCACCAGGGCTAGCTCCATTAGGATCTTTTATCTTTGTGCTGATGGCTGCTCTTGATAATGGGGCTGCCGAGAAATCCCAAAAAGTAAAGACTCACCTCTGACACTGTTGGCCCTCCCTTTCTTCAAGTAGAGTATACATCAGAGTACATTAGAATATATATATACACTCTTATGTGCAGTCTTAAAACCATTTATTATTATGTTTAAACATTTTCCTCAAGAAGTTGATATCCATTACTGAAGTTCAGTTAAGGGTTTGTGGTTTCTCCACATCAAAGTTGTTGCTGTCCCTCTCATGTCCCTCACCTTTGACACTGCAGTCTGATCATTGTCAGAATCAGAATCAGCTTTAATGGCCATATAAGTTTTCACATACATGGAATTTGACTCCGGTTTCACTTTGCTCTTCGTACTGATACACAGTAACAAGATAAATATAAAAAAAGACAACAACAAAAAGACATTAAGACAGCAGTACCAAAAAAAAAAGTGCAAATAGTGCAGATGGAAGAGTCTGATTAATTGTTCATCAGGGTGACAGCCAGTGGAAAGAAGCTGTTCCTGGGTCTGGTGGTTTTGGCATACAGTGCTCTGTAGCGCCTACCAGAGGGGAGGAGTTGGAACATCTTGTGTCCAGGGTGTGAGGGGTCTGCAGTGATCTTTCCAGCCCGCTTCCTGACTCTGGAGGTGTACAAGTCCAGGATGGAGGGCAGGCTGGAACCAATGGTTCTCTCTGCAGAACCTGATGATCTGTTGTAGTCTGATTCTGTCCTGTCTGGTGGCCAATCCAAACCACACAGTGATGGAAGAGCAGAGGACAGACTGGATGATGGCGGAGTAGAACAGGATCAGCAGCTCCTGGAGCAGGAAGTTCAGCCTCTGCTAGGCCTTTTTGCGGATGGTGTTGATGTTGGCGGTCCACTTCAAGTCCCGGGAGATTGTGAATCCCAGAAACCTGAAGGACTCCAGCGCAGAAACGGTGGTGTTGTGTATGGTAAAGGGGAGTAGTGGGGGGCTCCTCCTAAAGTCCACTGTCATCGCCACAGTTTTGAGCTTGTTCAGCTCCAGGTTGTTCTCACCACACCAGAGGACCAGCCGTTCAACCTCCCGTCTTTACGCAGACTCGTCACCGTTCCTGATGAGGCCGATGACCGTTGTGTCGTCTGCGAATTTCAAGAGTTTAACCAACGGGTCCCCTGAGGCGCAGTCGTTGGTGTAGAGGGAGAAGAGCAGTGGTGAGAGCACACATCCCTGGGGGGCGCCAGTGCTTGTGGTCCGGGTGCTGGATATGATTTTTCCCAGCCTCACCTGCTGCGTCCCGTCTGTCAGGAAGTTTGTCATCCACCGACAGGTGGGGGCTGGCACGGTGAGCTGGGAGAGTTGTGTTCTTCACGCAGCCAAAAACCTTTTAAAAAATTAATTTGCATTTTCTTTCTTTACGCATGCTATCAATAAACATGTCTCCGCTACCAACATGACTGGGAACATTTTCTACAGTTTCGTAAAATATTGGCATACTTTTTGCTGATGCCCCATGAAAATGCATTAATGATATCCCATGCAAAGCCACATTGAAAACTTTGCTTTTGGCCAGACAAACACAACTGCATAATGGTATAGTAATTCATGCAAGCCAATGTTTTTCAAATGTTACAGTAATTATGAAAAATATTCGTACTTTTAGCCTACATTGCCGCAGCAGAGCAAATCTCATTTCCAAGGCAAAGCGTAGAAGGAATACACTGAATAATCATTGTGTTTAATGCTCTGGTCATAATCTCAGGTTTTATGATGGTTTTCTAATGATTTTCTAATGATGTTAAATATTAGTAGAGTACAGCCATAATTTGAACACAGCAGTCGTTTTTTCAATGCTCTACCAGCACACTCGATTGCAACTACAATGAATATCGCACTGGGAATGAGATTTAGGAGCCATCCCTTTTGGTGTTTTATTTTGCTGTCTTTCCAGCTGCTATAAATCCTCATTGCTGTGCGCTTGAAGCCTCCGTCCTTGCCTGCCTTCCCCAGGTGGGAATACAATTAGGTGCAGGGGCCATTTCATTCAGTGCCACTGTCTGTCCACCGCAGTCATTCGTAAAAAAACGCTGGAGCTGTCCCACTGGAGAAAACAGTGCACTCCTGGGAAATATAAAAAAACAAGGAAAGAAGAGGGAGCGACACAGAGAAGGAAACAGTGGAGCACAAAGACGGGTAAAATCTCCAGAATTGCTGTCAGAGGAGATACAAGCTTGGCCTCTGATGAGTGACAATTTTGAGCAAAATATGTATTGGAGACAAAGGCTTTGTCTCCTTCCTGTGCCTTTTCAATGAATTACACCTCTCCACCCCCTACCCCCAGCTTTTTAATTAAATGGCTGCAGCTCCAGCTCTCTATCCGTAGCTCCCCACATTACAGGGGCTAGATAAGGGATTGCTATCTGTAGCATGTTAAGAAAGGCTGCTGGGCAGCCAAGCCTCATGAAATTTGTCACAAGATCTCATTTTCCTCATTGCCAGACGTGATGCTTATAATTGATGTGGAGGCAGCAGTAATTTATTGGCCGTCTGCAATTATCATCCCCTTCTAGCAGGGGGATGTGACTGCAATTTCTAAGTGTGTCTGTTGTTGGTGTGTCTGTGGTTGGGCTGTGACATTGTATCGTATGAATTAACACAAAAACATGTTTCTCCTTATCGCATGGTTAGTGTGTGTGTGTGTGTGTGTGTGTGTGTGTGTGTGTGTGTGTTTTTGCCACTTATGAATGCAAATTAATGACAGGCTCCATATCATAAACAATGTGGGGCCTGTAATGCAGCCACGTTCAGCTGAGATGTCGTGGCTGTCAGTGCGCCAGCTGGACTTTCACACAGCCGGGGGGTGGAAGGGCAAGCAGAAGCCTGGGAGGTGAGGGGGGTCAGAGAGGGCGGGGCAGAGGGGCAGAGGGGGCTGGTGGCGTAACCCTTTGTCCACAGCTCCTCCTTATGTCTTTAGGGTTTGTTTTCACATAGTAAAAACAATGACAATGGGGGTAGATTGTTAATATAGCGTCCGTCTGAATAGTGAGGCGGTCAGACTTAATATATGCAGTCATTTACGAGTGTATTTCAACGCAAAAGTGATTCCTCTTATCAACTTTTTATTGCCATATTCAGAAAAGGAAAATGCAAATTGTATCCAGAGGCTATTTGCCACCATTATACTAGTGACATAGTGCGCTGAAGTAATAGTGGGTAATAGAAAGTGTTAAACACACCTGCAGTGATTCCTAGACGCCTCCTTAAATTAGAGTGTTTGGAGTATATTAATTTATCTGTGCTGGTCAAAATGATACATTTTCACATTGGCAATATGATCTGCAAAGACACTGCATTACTACAATCTGCATTCATTAACATAGGAACATCATTAGTGGTATCAAGACAGCACTTCAGCTAAAAAAAAAAGATGATTTATGGCTTCTCTACGGTTAATGTGAACTCACCAGGCTGGGGACAGTGTTGTCCACACATTAGTAATGGTGGCTGGGGTATTCTGTGTGTGGATCTGTCTGTTTGCCTTCATGCACAATGGATTGATTATACTGACTATCAATAGAACATACTGAATTTTTTTAAATTAACTTATTTGAACATTTATATTTGCTCGATAAGTGGATGTTAACAATTGTGGTGGAAAAAGATTTTTCCGATTTGTATTTTTTTTTCACAGACATCACCATTTAAGCTTAACACACACACTCAAAATGTACTTTGAGGGGGGATGTCCATATTCTTGCAGTGTTTTGCACTCTTGTATATGCTCTGCAGACAAATAGCAGGTTTAATGGTGCACAGATTTTCCTGTTGCATAGCGGTGAGCTCCATGGTCAGAGTGGATTGCTGTCATGACATAGTGGGTAAGAGAATGAGGAAGATGAGGGCTGTCACCAGCCGCCCCTCTGAGCGTGCTCCCTTTGTCTGGGGAAATGGAACCTGTTTGTTTTGTCTACCTGCACGCCTGTTGTGTGCAGTTGCCAAATTAGACTTTCAAATCAAGAAGCCAGTGGGAGACCAAGACTGTAGTTTTCTCCTTCCCTTTAATAATCATCCCTGTTTACTCTTCGGGGAGTCATCTTTATATTTTTTTTCTTAAATGCGCCCTCTAAGCCGGGAGAGTGTCTTTAATAAAGCAAGCAGGCAGAGCGCCGTTCTAACATGTGAATTGCACAGGAGAGAATTGAGAGATGGAAGCAATAGCGGATCACCGGAGGAGGGGGGTGAGGGGGCTGCTGCCGCTGCACCCTTCATGCTATTATCTTTATGGCATAGCAAAACATGCTTCAGGCAATCAGCATGAAATTGTTAATTGCTCAGCCCGCTTGTGTGTTGCTCAGGGGACAGGGGCCTTCAGGAGGTCCTGCATCGAACGAGTAAGGGTTGTCCGACTAACTGCCTGCACATTTGGTCTGTCACACGACACATAACACTGTCCAACAAATATGTTGTCTCCTCTCACTCTCAATGACCTTCACAGAATTGCTGTGGCAATCACCAGAGGCATGTTCTACACAGTGTATTTAATAATGATATATTCTTGCTTCAATAGAATATGTAATTGTTAAGCAAGTTTTGTGAACAGTGGATTGGGCATATATTTAGCTTAGATTGCCACAACGATGGTTAATCAAAGGTAAGGCAGGAAAGTAGGCTTTAATATATAAAGCAAAAGTTGTGTGTGTGCAGTCATCATTGTCTTGCCCTATCTGAAAATGCCCCCCCTCCTAAAGATTTTATCTTAATACAATTTAGAGGCACAAAAGACCTTATTTAGATAGTTTGTATTAAACTATATTTGTATGTTGGCCTTAGTCAGGTTCTTTTTTTTTTTTTCTCTGAAATATAATCTGTGATGCCTTTTGGTCAGGAAGCCACAGATGTAATGAACACTGTGCGAGATAGGAGTCAGAAGTGAGTGAAACAAAACCCTTTCCAAAAAAAACAAGCTTTTTTAAAGATTGATTCGAGAGGCATGAGGATGACGATCACAGAGGGCAATATTGTCTCCAACATTATTCAAAGAAAACCAACGAAGCTCCCGCCCATGTTCCATGTACTTTTCTCACCGTGTGTGGGGTGGCTCAGAGGAGGATATGTATTATAAGACGTCTTTTCAACACCACCCCTCCCGTTACATGCTCAGTCGGAACATAATGCCCCTCCTCCTGGGCTATCAGTTTTGTTCCTGTTGGAGGAGAGGGAGAAAGAGCAAGGTTACACAGGGCGTCATATTAATGGGGCCTGTCATGCGCGTTGATCGTCTTAGGCGTGGAGGAGGATGAGTGCTCAAAAGGTGTTGTCTTCAAATAGGATTTCTGCAAGTGAGACATCCTTGTTGGGTGATATCCCCAGAGCAGCCACTTTCTTATAGAATGATCTGTTATTAAGCAAATGAAGTGCTGCGGGCCCAACGGTAAATCCCTCCACTTTGTCATGGTTTGCTCTCAGTTATCACACCCTGCTCCCTCATTCTTTCCTGATGTTCTACCCATTTCACCATGTTATACCAGGGCACCAGCCTTGTATTTGAAGCCAGTCGCCCCTTTGGAGCATGCGTGATACAAAGAGGATTCCAAGTTGTAACCAATGATTTAAATTTAAAGGCCCAATTTGTGATATAAATATGGATGGGAGAGTAGGTCCCCTACTGAATATAAAATGTACTCATCAAATTCTTCCATCACTTAAAGATTGTCTTTTAATATAACCACTTACTCTAAAAGTTTAATGTTTTCAGATGTAGTTACTTTGAATGTTAATTACTTGAGAAGCAAGTAATTATGTATGTTGATAACATTTATTAAAATTGCGTAACTTAAAAATAATACAGGAATGAAGTGCAGTTAGAGTATCAACTTACATTTGTTCCAGCATGTGTGTCAGATCAGTTGTCCTTTGTTTCTCCCAGTAGTGTATAGCTTGTTTGTTGCACCTCCTGTGTGCACCCTTGGACTACTCTTTCTAGTGGCCAATCAGAGACTGTTTAGCCCTGACACCCTATCATCAGCTCAATCGGTCCACTGTGCAACGAGCCCCGCTTAAGGAACAATTAGGAAATCCCTTAATGAACTGTGGTTTGACATGGGCCTTTTGTCCTGGCCACCCAGATACATGATAGAGGAGAAAGAAGGGGTGATAGGAAGGGGGCGGGGTAGACTGGGGGAATGGCAACTGCTAGACAGGAATTGATTGCATTAATTGATATGCCAATATGTAAGCTTGTTACATCCACCATTGCTTAGGATGATGGCTAACAGGTCTTGCTGATCAATGCAACCAATAAAGGCTTCATCCATTAATGAGCAATGTGGTAATTAATGTTATCCCTAAACCAATTACCTCAGGCAGTGCATCTACATGAAAGTGCAGCAAATAGTCCAACCAGATTATCTGCTTTTTACTCTTAGCAATTTTATCATGCTGCCTTTTAACTGCTCTGAGTTAACATGGCTGTAAGGTTGCACTCCGTCTTTTCACAGCCCATGTATATACAAATTGTTGTTACATAAATTACAAAACCAGCTAAGTAGTCAAAGCTTCATATTCTAACCTAATCCACTTCATCTTGATCCTCTATATGGGGATTCTATATTATATATATATATATATATATATATATATATATATATATATATATATATATATATATATATATATATATATGGGGGGATTCATGAATTCATGAATCCCCATGTTACATTCAGTATAGTTTGCGGTGAAGAATATGTCTGTAGTGTGTGTCCATAGCCACAAAAGCCTGAATGTCTTGATAGTTGCAACAAAGAGCAAGCCAGACAGGCCGAGCCAAGTAACAAATCACAGCTCCCTCTGATAGACACACTGTCTGCACATGAATAATAACAGGTTTATAAATCAATGCTATTGTTTTATGGTTTAAAGTAAGTATTGTCTTACCTGGAGTTCATTACCTTGTTCGTTGCTCAACAATGTTATTAATCTCATCCTCACACGCTGAAAATAAAACAGGATTTTCCACATCTTTTACTAAGGAACAAAGGAGAAAGTATAGTGTGACAGTTGAATAACTGTAAGTCGGACTTTGGAAACAATAGAGTGTTAAGTAAATGACATTAGGGCCCTACCCTCCATGTCTTCCTCTGCCCATTTACAGTAAATGCTTTTCACTCATTGAGCGATACATGGCAGCTGCAGTTGATTTCAATTAATTATGGAAGCTTGTCTGAAATGTGTTTGTTTAGCTGTACACTTAAATGTGTTAATTTTGTTGCATATTTAATAAGAAACACCTAAAACGCATTCATATATTAAACACTTATTTCTGACCTTGTAGGGGAGAGCTGAATTGAATACGTAAAAACTAATGCGTTAATGGGGAAGTCAATTTTTTAGACTCAAGTATAAAACAAACTTGACAAAAGAAGAAACAGAACTAAGTGTGAGATGATGACTTATTAGTTAGTACAAGCCCTTTACATCAAAATCCAGTTTATGTAATGCGTGTTGCAGAAGTGCAGAAGGCCCATCTGTCTCTCAGCCCATTATCCGAAGCCTTAATCGGGACTTACAGCAGGGCAGGCTAAATAAACAGTAAGTAAGTTGTCTTGGGTAGAGGAACGTCAATGCCTGCAACTTGCTCAAGCCTTTGCTCTGAATAGTTCAGTATTGACCCCTCAGGACCCCCCGAGAATTCCCTAATTGAAAATTAATATTGAATCAATGCCGCGGGCCATTTGCATATTGATTATAAACATCCAGGAAGGCACCAAGTATGTCTTGGATCAATAGGGCCCTTCTGCAGCAGGCCGAGTGCACTACATCACATGGCAGCTGCCTGCTCCTGAGGTTAATGACTGCTGCTTGTTAAGGAGCTCTTGTCAGGTAGAATCCAGCCGCAGGGTCTTTCTGCCAAAGTTGGCAGCAGGTGAACTGTGGAGGGCGAAAAAGGAGGTACAGATGGAGGAGAAACCCTTTATTTTAAAGCTATACAGATTTGTCGTTGCATTAGGTGTGTTAGCGACTTGAAAGCATCATTGTTGCTTTTTATCAATTTTTACCCAGTTTTTAACATGTGTTATTTTGTATTTATGTCTTTAGTTGTTCTATATACTGCAAGTGTTACTGAGGTTTTGACCTCTTTTGACTTTTTCTCTCCTTTATGCACCTTGGAAGAAGATTAAGTTGTGCCAGAAACCCTACCAAGCCATGGCGTCTTAGCATTGAACCCTGACCACTCCTTAGCACACACCATACAATACTACAGCCGTGTGTGTGTGTGTGTGTGTGTGTGTGTGTGTGTGTGTGTGTGTGTGTGTGTGTGTGTGTGTGTGTGCAGATAAAGAAGTTAGGCTGATCAAAGATAACACCATCTATCTCCAGCCCTGAAGGGAGCAAAAACAATATTAGGTAGATCAAAAAGGCCTTTTTTTAAATTTGAAATGAAACATTCACAGCATTACAAGACATTGGAGACCAAGAACCCTCTACTTTTAGGCACTGATTAAGATTCAACACATACATTCCTCTCCTAAACTCTCTATAATAGTTTCCACATGTTGAAGAGATGTTAGGGGTGGAGGCAAGAGAGAGACGGGATGGCGGGGAGGCAATTGAGAGAAAAGGTTCGATGCAGACAGAGGGAGATGAAGAAAGAGAGCTCCATCAAACTACCTTAACTGGTAACGTGAGCATAAAGTCCAGCAGAAACCTGTCTGGTTTAGTGGCAATGTTGAAGCCTGGTTAAACTACAGGGCTCTCTTAAAACGGACAATTCTCTGAATCCACGGGAGACAGCAGACCTGGTGTGAAGCACATGTGAGAGCAGCTTATCCGCCAGTCTATGAAAGACAAGGTCTTGAATTAATGCCTCTGTGCAGACTGTGTCCATTCTCACCCTCGACACCCTCCACCCCACATACACACACACATGCACACACACCCCAACGCACACCCTGCACTGGGAGCTGGGGTCTGGGAGTGGAAAATGGAGTGCTGGGCCCAGAGAACCACGCTGCATCTGATTGCTTCATTACATTCCCTTTCATTGACTTGGTTGCACTGAACTGATGAACTGAGGCAGTGGACAAGAGCACATAATAGGAAGAAATGAATTCTTATCACAGCCTTCTCAGGAGGCCATTGCTCCTGGCTGCATGGAGCCAACCGAAGCCATAGCTAAATGGAGAGGAGGGGGCTGTATCTGGGCCCATTCATGAGCCAGAAGGAGAATCTACTGAGGACATGATGGAGCTTTAGGATGTTGGATCAGTACACAGGAGAGGTACCATGAATCCACAGAGAGGCATATTATTTGTTGGCAACTTGTTTTAATGATTAGTTTGGTGATTAGTGTTTGCTTTCTCCTGGTAACTGACACCCATGGCATAACTTTTTTTTCAATTATTTATTTTCGGCAGTCCTCCAGGGACAGACATCTGCTAGTCAGAGTCGCTGCTTTCGGCCCCATAGCAGCACCCAAGCATCAACCACTGAGATGAATAATTAATTTTATACCTTACCGGGCTCTCACCCCTAACTCGCCAACCTCTGGCTAATGAGTGAGAAGAGTCTTCTGCAGCAAGGACAATAACAGCACTATTATAAAAACAACAGCAACACTAACAACCACAGCCATGCATACAATAGAAACGCGTGATGTGTATAGCACAGCACCAATTTAGCAGCCGGCTTGGTCTCTATAGGGGTTGTTAATCCCTGACCATGCTTTAGCGAGGCTACGAACTCCACAACTCTGCCCAACCTGCTCATTCCATGCCTACATGCACCGTCAGCACTGCAGTGAGGAGGAGGCGGGTAGAAAAAACATTTTACAATTGCTTCAGATGTGATCCTATATTAACATAAGCGTTTCCTGTAAAAGTAAAAGTAACCTTAAATTATGTGATGTTGTGTCATCATAACGCTCCACAAATATGCAGAAATAAAAATTGCATTTAGTGGAATCTGCTGATAAGCCGATCAGGTATCACACATACCTGCCAGTGCTCTCTCTCCCCTCTGCCTCCCGGCTTCCATCAAATCTTTCCCCTCCCCCTCCTGCTTATACCTGTTCACTTGGCACAAAATGGATGCTGTAAAGCCATTTAATTGGCCTCCACTTCAGAATCCAAGGGCATTTGAAATGTCTCTAATAATATCTCTTCCCCTACAGAGCTGTTCTTGACAGTGTTAGGGAAGAATGTACCTTTTTGTAAACTGCTGTCTTGCTGCTAGATGACATCAGACAATGCTCATCATATGATCGCTTGGCCTTAGTGATTGCTACTGGGGTGCCATGGGTTTTCATTTTTCCTATTTATTTTTTTAAACATGGGGTAAATGTTACAAGAGCAGTATCACATATACTAGTCATTTTGGTCATTTTAGAATAGCCAGCCCATGTTTTAGCCACATCATAAGTTCCATTTTGTTCCCTTGCCTGTCTCTTCCTCTCCTTCTCCTGTGGCTGAGCCAAAGATAACTGAGAAGCAGTGTTTGACTGTAATCACTCCAAGTCTCTTTCTCTGGAGAGAAGCACAGCGGGCAGCACGGTTCCACCCCTCTAGGAGCTTTCAGCCCACTTTCACAGTATTATGACATATACTGAAGAATCAGGCAAAGACAAGTTTGTGTACTGCACAAGCACATGTCTTTAAAATGTATAGTTTGATGTTGTTTGGTATATTTGACCCACCATGAGAGGTAAGGCACAACTGAATTGGTCATTTGAATAACCTTTACGGCAATGAAAGGAACTGTCATGCAGAGTGCTCTGTCAAGTGTTATTTCGAGGCATTTTTGAATCTCAGGTAAAAGTGAAAGCCTAAAGCAATTTGGCATACTGATTAGGCTCAGATTAATACAGGCTGAATATACCACTGAGATTAGAAGGATAGTTGAGTTGGTCCATTGCATCCCATCGTCTGGCTCCAAGTCTATTTTGTAATTAAGGCTTTAAGGTGTGTGTATAATCAAATAAATAAATAAATGCTGCTGCTGCCAGAATTATGTGATAATAAATTAATACATTACAAGAAGTGAATAAAGGAGCGGCTAATTGCATGAGATGAGTCTTTTTCATTAGCCTTTTGAAAGGAAATTTCATTATATGCATCACAAGCCTGCCAGCTGAAATCCAGTTTTAAAAGTATGCAAATAAGTATTAAGTATATTATGTTCGGAAAACCGTAAGAGTCATTTGAATAAACATCTAGATGTGATGTTGTTATGAAATAAATCTCTTTTCACTCCAAAGAGTAAAAAGTCGAAGTCAAAAGAAGTACAACACTGATGCCTTATAACCCAGAGAAAGGTGCTGAAAGTAGGACAGATTGGATTGAGACATAAATATTGACATATCTGCCTTGATGATAGCATGAATACATCAACTAGCAATAAAGGTGATCTAGTCTTGCTCTAGTCTACTATTCTTGCTCACAAACTAAAATAATAAGTATTTACGTACTTACGATACTTGCAGTATTGATATTCTGTTTTGTTCGGTTTCTCCATACCTATTGTTGCAAGCAAAACATTAAGTTGGTTAAACACATCTCCAATAATTGCACTGCAAAGTTGGTTGATTATTTTGTACATAATTACAGTGGAAAACAATCTGCCTATTGAGCCTTTAATGGCAGTAATACAGAAAGCAATTACCATTACTTTGCTGCTCACACTAAAAATAAAGATTTCTCTCAATTTAAAAGATCCTCTGCTAAGGCTAATTGTGTGAGGTATTGTACAGACATCTGGCTGTACATCATTTGTAAGGACTAAATGCTGATCAGTCAGGAAAGCCTTTACAAGCTGTGTCCTAAGTGTGTGTTTTTGGGACTGCTCGGCTGCCAGGGAGTCTGATAGGCCTTGAATTATTTATCTATCAGGCTGCTGGACGGTAGTCACGGCGACCTAGGCCCCGTAGTGGTTGTCTGGCGACATCTCCCTCCAACAGTAGCCATTAGCAGAAAGGGGTGCTAATGAGCAGGGTGCAATGTGCATGGGACCCTCCGACCCTTCCTCACTTCCAGACCCTCCTCACTGAATAAAGACGCACGAAGGATTTACAAAGATCTGAGTGCAGAACTTTTTAATTAGGGAAAAAACGAGGTTAGAAAACTAAAAGATTGAAAAAGAAAGATAGAAACAACCACCCGTTTTCCTATTAGGGAGAAATGTCAAGCGCGGTGGTGAAGCAATAGTCTGTGTGCATCCCTTTGTTGTCCTCCCTGACATTGAAGGCTAATTTTTCATGGTTGTTTGAACTGGAAAATGAAAGAGAGGTTTGCGATTATTTCCTATAAATGACAACACAATCGCATTACGCTTCAGTACAAACACAGAGAGGATATTGCCTTTTCATATTTCATGTGAAAGTAATGGATGGGCTATGCAAAGAGGAACAGAAAGAAAGACAAATGGTGAAAGAAAGCTCCCCGTGTTTGATTTGTATTAGAAACTGAATGGATAGAGCTAGCAAGAGTTTTTTTTTTTCAATAAGTGGTAGCACTCTCATGGATGTTTTAAAGTGCCTGTGCAATGTAATCATTGGATTTCTTTAGCAATTAGCTATGAGCAACCAGCCGGTGTGGTTGTTAGAAGAAAAGTTGCCCAGTGTATCCACTGCTGTTTCTACTAGAAAAATATATATCCATAGTGAGGTCCCTCCACACACTGTCTCCAGGTAAATCTGTAAAAAATAAGCGTAACAGATAAATAAGATAAAACACCAGCCCACCATCCTCCACCTCTCATCTCAACTATGCTGAAACATCTAAAACGTAGCAGGCCGTTAAACACACATCAATACTACCCTATATTTTGAATAAAATTGATTAGCAAAATCGGTATTCATAACCTTGTCGGATTCTGTTTTATCTAGTTGTACGCTTTCATAAACAAACAGCTGGTTAAGCCCTGGGCTGTGGATGGAGACAGGGAGGTAGGATGACCATCGACGGAGAACGGCAAGCCAGCCCACTCTGGTGGGGCATGCTAAGAAATGTGTTTGTGTACTTTAAGTTTACAAAGATTGAAGGACTGGCAGGAAAGCTTCTGCTGGCAGGACTCATTTAAATAGGACCCGTGTGGGAGCTGTGAGCGGGACTCCTAACACGCGCCAAGGTAGGCGCTACATACAACCAACCATGGCAACATTGATTTTTTGAGCTAATACCTCCACAGAACAGTCCACAGGCAGATAGATACACTACAAAGGTATGCAAATGGTGCATTCAATAAATCGACAGACAGAGATCTTTTTCAGACAGTCCACTGTACTGGTCTGCAGTGCCTAAAAGGAGAGATAAACAGATAAGTACCTGTTAATGGGCACACACATACACAAGTGTGCGCGCTCAGACAAACATACAAGCACCTGCCTGTACCTGGGAAAACCTAGATCGATAATAGAATTTCATGTTAGGCAGAACCATTTCAGAAAAGCACATCAAATAAATCCTGAGTCTATCCAGCATTCGCATTTAAAATGAACGTGCTGTTTTTGATGTGCATGCTTTATTTTTTATTTCCAAGGGTTTCTTCAAGAATTTTTTTTGCTCTATATTGTGTGTATACTAACAAAACAAACTGTGGGTATAGTCATATTCAGTGTGCTTATTAGTCAGATATGAAACAAAAGCTGCTGGGTGTATGTCATATATAATAGATGTGTGCTGTCTTGTTAAGCCCAGCAGGCTGTATGTGGCTGTGTCTCTGTGGAGATAGGCTCTGAAGCTCGCTGTACCTGGTAATTAAAGAGAGTTTGTGGCAAAAGCCAAACATCAGGAGAGATGAGCTATGAACAAAAGAGCTGTGACAGTTTCAGGTTATGTGATTTTTGTGTCCCTTTTTTGCCAAATGAAAAATCAATACATTTTCCGGGTTATACATATTCAGAGTGTCCACCATGCTTCCGCCCTGATGGAGAGAGGGGCGGGGGACTGTGGTCTAGAGTGGGGGAGTTGCCTGTTCGCCTGTCATAACTGTACCATCGCATTTTCCAACCCACTGGTGAATATTTCAGAGTTGATGTGATTGCCCTTTATGACAGCGGTGATGGTTTTTTCCCCCCTCTCTTTTCAGACACCCCTTCAGCCACCCCCACACTCCCGTCAACCCAACCCAATTCTGTTTTGTCCCTTTGAATAGCTGCAAATAGGTGAAGGCATTGTAGTGTGAGCTGGGGGAAAAAGAAAAAGATGCATTAATAAAAGGAGGTTGATTTAAGAGGAGGCCGCAGTGGAAGACAAAAAGCATAGATGCATGGCGGGGGGTGGCAGAGAGGCAGAGTGACTCTTTGTGCAGGACAATGTCCCTCAGGCAGAGTAGATGGGAGAGTACTGCCCAGTGATGTTTTTGCCCCATATCCAGGCTTTTAGCCCACCATACTAGCAGGCAAAAGTACAGCCTGCATCTTCCATTGTGGACATAATATGTACGATCGAGCGGTCATCATCTTGGACATTCAAGGAAGTCATGGTGTAGTGTGTGTGTGTGTGTGTGTGTGTGTGTGTGTGTGTGTGTATGTGTGTCTGCAGGGACAGAAGAGTGAGCAGTCCCTGAATGCTCACTCCCTGTGCAGCCACATTAACCTAGATCCTCCTCTCCTTCATCACTCAAGTAAAACACAAAGAGAAAAGAACTAGAGCGGCACTCACTTTATCCACTTTATTTGCAATGTATCTAAACATGCCATTATCACGAGAAGTATTTCTAATT
Source organism: Taurulus bubalis (assembly GCF_910589615.1). NCBI lineage: Eukaryota > Metazoa > Chordata > Actinopteri > Perciformes > Cottidae > Taurulus > Taurulus bubalis. The sequence goes on along the minus strand of NC_136592.1, from coordinate 14,640,322 downwards.
AGTATTATTTCCCATGAGATAACACGTTAGGGAACATATTTAATACATCACATGGTGCTTAATAACAGTTTTTAACTTACTGAGTATCAAGAGCACAAAAAGGCAGCCACATTAATGTTTTTTTTTTCTGTTAAAGAATACATGCCTTCTATGTGTGATGTGACTCTTTGTGACCTGAATGCGGTGAGTGTCCTTTAAAGTGGTCAGGACTTTGAAAGGCAAGGGGGGTCAAATTAAGTGTTGTGTGGAAGACCTACTGGGCTGGTTTGATGAGCAGGCACCACCTGGAGAGCGGAGAAGGAGGGGAAGCCTTCATATTGTTCTAAGGCAGTGTGAGCTATCACTGCTGTTTGTGATTAACTTGCCGTTTAAAGTTTTTTTAGTTATTAGCTGCCCTAACCTAGGACCCCTCCTCCATCTCCTGCACCTCCTCCTCTGCTGCCCTCCTCCTCTCCCCCTCCTGCCCTCAGCCCCATGGAGACACAAAGTATTCATTCACATTTAGATCCTGAGGTCACAGCAAGGCCAGCAGGGAGAGGCCAGCGAGTCCCCCCATAGACAGGTCAGGAATCTAACACGTTACTCCGACCAGCAGCTCTGAGGTAGCCTACTCTTATTTCCTTTCAAAATGTGAAAGTGTGTGGGAGAGGGAGCGAGTGAGAAAGTAGTACAGCGGCAGATGCACTTTCATTTGGTGTGTGTGTGTATGTTTGTGTGGCAGGTCTTGTGTTTGTATGCGTTTTCTGACATTTTCCTACATTGATTCTGATATATACATATATATATATGCAATAATGTGTATTTTACAACACTTTCATTCATTTTAAATATTACTGTTTGCTTTTTTAAATGTATCTCTAAGTTGTAGTTCATATGAATGAATACATCTGGAATACATCAGGCTGATGAACACACAAATCAGTATGTTATTTAGAAAGCATTTTTTGCCAACATAACATGTGTCCACATTTTAACTCAGCTTTATTCTTTTATAGTGCAGTGGCCTGTATGGTAACTGATAGTACCATGTTGTGATTTATTGGGTGTTCATAAGCAAAAGCCCTTCTTGTCTCTGGCTAGATTGTGGTTGTGTTTTGCTCTGTTGTGGTTTTATGAGAGGTAGCTTATGAGGGCATAAAGAGGTAGCTTGAGTGAGTGAGTGAGTGAGTGAGTGAGTGAGTGAGTGAGTGAGTGAGTGAGTGAGGGAGTGTGTGTGTGTGTGTGTGTGTGTGTGTGTGTGTGTGTGTGTGTGCGCGTGTGTTTGGTAGAGTGGGTTTCTTAGGGGTCACAGTGTTTTCCTATGTGTTGTGCTTAAAAAGGGGGGTCTTGTGTATGGGGCGCAGAGGTGCTGATATGAGGAGCGTACAATGCATGAAAGCCCTCAGCATGGGTCCTGTGTCTCATTGTCCCATGGTACCCTCCTGTCACTTTCATTTTGCACCCTCTAGTCCGCAGTCAGGCCAACTTTTATATAAGTAAGGGGTGCAAGGGATGATGGGGGCAGCAAGAGGGAGATTTTTTTTTTTAAGTAGGGGAGAAAGATAGAGTCTGTGAAGTGTGAAATAAGATTGCTTTTTATCTGACAGTGCAGCGTTAAAGAAAAGGAAGCTGTCAGGCCCCGGATAAAGCGGGAGGAAGCACACCTCTCTGATTTACAGTGCGATCCTGTGAAACCTGGTTAAAATGATAACAACAGCCTCAATAATCATAATGAGAATAATGAGAGCTTAGACACACAGCTCCACACAAGAGCCGAGAGAGAAGCAGAGCTCAACCCTACTCAAGAGCCGGGGAGAGGGAGAAGCTCAGCTCACCCCCTGCACTGCTTCTCCAGGACTTACGAAAGACAAGAGAGACAGCCCAGACAGTGTTGTTGACTGAGATACTCTATATATGCAACAAAAAAGAGCAGACTGTCACTGCTGTTTGAGGACGACTGGAGCCATTCTCAGGTAGGACTGGAATTATGTACTTTAAGAAAGGCAGTTATCATCATAGCAGTGTATTCTGCTGAGGCCAAGGATGGAGGAGGAGCCTGACCTAGTGAAAGATATCTACAGTGACTATTATTACTTGCTCCTGCTCTTCTCTACAGTCTGGGAAGGAATACTGGAAAGTGCAGTGGTTACTATCAATTATTTATCAGGCCGTTTGTGCTTGTCAGTCTGATTAGCATTAGTGTAATCACTGCTCTTCAGGGGAAAGGAAGGCTGCTCTCCCGCATCTGAAGGTAATCTTGCCGTTTTCAGTGTCTCATCTTCACCGGACGCCTCTTGCATAGCATCTGCTTTTGTCATCTCCACACATTTCTTCCCTTTTCCCCGTGTGTTTCTGTCTGTTGCTGCTCGGCCCCTTCCCCCGCACCTCATTAATGTGTTTGAGCAAGTTGCTCTCGCCCAGCTTGTATAGAGTGACACCTATGGGCCTGATTAAGCATCTGCACTCACTGGCAAAACACAAGAGCGGAAGGCTGCTAAGTGTGTGTATGGTGCATGCGTGCGTGCGTGCGTGCGTGCGTGCGTGCGTGCGTGCGTGAGCGAGTGTGTGCGTACGTCTGCGCGTGTATGTGTGTAAGATGCTGGAACAGAGAGCCCACAGACTGTCCCCACTGAGTGAATGGCAGAGCAAAGCTGATATTTATATGCTCAGAACAGATGAGTGTAATCTCTGTGTCGGCAATGGGTTTATTCAGCTTGCATGATTAGATTAATGGAACTGTTTCATATCATTGTATTAGGATGGTTAATGAAGACAATTAATTAGAAGACAACCTTCAGGCTATTGTCCTTAACATCTCTCAGATTTGGGTTAGAAATGGCCTGCTGCCATAGCTTTGAGTGTTTCTCCTCATCTATTTTCAGAGTTAATCTTTGGCTACAGTTTTAGTGTCTCTTTCATTTGCATCCTACTCTTAGGCCACTCATGACCTTTCATTAATTATGGTCGGCCTGGCTTTAATCATTCTGTAGTAACCATTGGAGATGAGATGAGGAATAGGCAAAGCCATTTGCCACTTAAAGATGCAACGCTGCTCCTGGAATTAAATGTCTGCATTTCTGCATACATTATGGACGATGCTCTGTGTTGCGTGTGCTAAAAGTGTCATATACGTTGATTAAACATCTAAATAAAGAAGTCTTGAAAACAGGAAAAACTATCAGTGCACATGTGCGCATGTACAGTATGTACGCAGGAAATTGGGGGTAGGTACAGGGAAGATAAACAGAATTAGAATGTTGGCTGTCTATCACAGTAATGTTTAAGCACAACGTGTGTATTAATGTGTAGGTGGGTCATTACTACAAGTGTTACATAGCTGCGAAATGACACCTTGCCCCATTTTTAAAGGTGACAAAATTTACCTGGGGATTATTGTGTAATCTGAGCACCTATGCAGCTGTACAGTATCCTAATTCTCACAGAGTTGTGGATATGTATGTAGGCAGGAGTTAGATGGGATTTTGGGACTCAGTAGGAGGTCTCTGGTTTTCTTGGAATGTTTAAGATCCGCCTCACCAGCACGGGATGGGCTGCACCGCATGGAAGTCATGGGTTGCCTTGGAAACATAATAGAAACATGGTTGAAAATAATAGAATAAAATGTATTTGTGTGTGGGATCCAGAGTACACCTAAATACGCTTTTTTACAAGGAGTCAGTCATCCCTTTTAAATATTTTTGTTCAAACACGGGATCATTGGATCACTGGATCGGCTTTTAGCATTAATGTGTAACACAATACATGCACCAATCACTCGGCTCAGAAAGCTGTGTCCTACAGCATTGCTATCAGCAAGCAGGAAAGGGAAGATATTGCTCCCGTCCTGCCAGTAATACAAATTCCATTGACTTTCATCTTTTTTAAACTGAATAACCCCATATGCATGCATAATGCCTTAGTATATTTATGTAGCCCTAGTGTGTATTCAGTCAACCTTTAACAGACGAGACCGTTTTACATGTGACTTAAAAATAGCAGGCTTGTTGTAGATTTTTTTCGGCCGACGGAGAAAAAGACAAAGTCAATTTCATTTTACATGCACAGCAGAGAATGAAATGTCAAATCACAAAAACAAAAAAATTATCTACCATGTATTTTTTACTTACTTTTAAAAGGCATCTCTATTTACACCTTTTGGGGGAAATTGTTTCTGAATATTCTATGAGTAAGACTTCAATCCATCAGGTTCGGGTTTGGGAGAAAAGCCATCTGACGTGGTTCAGAGATGTATGAGCGTTCACAGTGTATGTGTGATAATGACACATACCAGAGTTTGAGAACACAATGTCAAAACTCCATATACAATGTATGCAATGTTTCACTGACAGGATAAACAGTGACTGTTGGGGATAATGTAACATCATAAAAGTGGTTTTGGCTGTGGGTAGTGATGTGGAGTGCTAAGATTGGATGTGTGATGACTGCAGGGCTGAATACTTGAACAGGATATTTCAGTAGCTGTTGTAGCATTGTCAATATATCAATAGCTCACAGAGTAGAGACCTGAGCATGAAAGCATTTTCAAAAGAGCATTTAAGTACATTTGCTGAGAATTAGCTGACGTGTGTAATAACTGATAGGGCCTATTGACTGCGGCCTAGTTTACTGTTGTCAAATCAATGCTATTGCATGCAAGACCCACTACTTTTAAACAAACTTAACAGGCAAAGGGGATGTTCAGGGGGCACTGGAGGGAAATAAACAAGATTGATGCCCTTTTTATTATCTGTTTTTGCTATCTTTCCTCTGTGTGTTACTTACAAATGGCGTTATCGGATATCCATTGTTTGGACTTCAATGCTCCTAAATGGTCTGATATATCGAGCTGAGGCTTTTAAGGTGGTTACAAGGGATTTCTGCCTTTGACTTGGCATAAAAATAAAATGAATTGTGGCTCTGAAAGTTTTAAATATTTATGATTTTCTTTTTTTTGCAACAGCAAGATAGAATAAGTCAAATGAGGCTTGTATATGTAACTAAAGTAGCAGATTGCAGCAGGATTGTAATGAATGATTGCCATTATGTGTGAGAAAAAAAAATTAAGGCTTGTCTACTATGCGGTCTTCCTTTTGAAGGATACTGCTACATTTTTTTCCCCATCTGCCCACTTCAGGTTACATGTGAGGTTTTTTCCACAGTTACATGTCCGCATTAAACAGTGGAAACCATATTTTTGGCCTTGAATACATGGATACATATATGTACTGCCAATACAATATACAATAAATACATAATAATTACAATATTATAAGAAAAATATATAAAAAAGAATTACTACAATAATGCTCAAAAATATTTGCCAATAATCTTCCCCTATGATATAACTCTGATTTTATAATTCTTGTCAAAACAAATTTCACAGTGATGATCAGACAGCACAGGACAGAAAGCAGATTCTGCCCTCTTTGTCTGCTAGCCTTGCAACTGTGTGTCAGCATATGTAATTGTTGCAAGCTCCTATAGAAAAAAACGCTGCCGTCCCTTTAAGTGCTTCCACCAATTCTGATGGCGTGGTGATTTACATATCCCATCCTCCCTCCCCCTTCAGGAGAGCTGAGTGAGGATGTGGAGGCTGCTAGTGAGACCACCACAGACCAGGAGGACCAAACCAAAGACAGAGAAAGTGGGGGGGAGAAGGAGCTCACCAAAGGGACAGGTAAGGCCAATATTTACACCACACACATTTAGGAAACTATTCACAGGAAACATGTGGCCCTGCACCTGAATGGTGCTGAACAACCGGACTCTTGTTAATTTAAGTAAACCTATTTTAACAAAATACTGAGAGTCTTTTTTAAGCATTAAACACTCTCTAAAATACTCCCACTTTCATGCTGCAGGTTTCCAGGCATTAAATCCCATCAGATACAGTTAGGAAAAACCACCAGTTTAGATAATATGTTTAGGTGACATGTGACCCATGTTTTGTCTTTGCTCAATAGGCGATGTAAAGAGAGGGGCCTGCATGTATAATTCCAGTTGAGCCATGCACATGTGATAGCAATGCCCTTTTCTCAACTTTCTCAACAAACACACACACAGAGAGAGAGAGAGAGAGAGAGAGAGAGAGAGAGAGAGAGAGAGAGAGAGAGAGAGCCTGTGTTTAATCTTATCAGATCAGGATGGTGTTATCTGTCGACTTTTTTATTGACAGGTGTAGGTGGTGAATCCTAAGCAGGGGGTTGGGCTTAGGGTGAGGGGAGGAGCTTTAGGCCTAAACAATACCTGGTCTGAGGGTCCCAAAAGAATGTTTTGAGCAAATGAAATTGGGCTATTTTTTCCAGTTTGAATGGTTCAGCATGCACGTGTGGAATCTTTTTCTCTCTGTTTGTTGGATCTTTTACGACAATCACTACACCACATGGTGAAAGAAAGGTATAAACTTTGAGTAATGTTTGAGTTTTTGGTATGATTAGGGTCAGTCTGAAAGGCCCGATATTGTTTTAACAGAAGGACATTTTGCAATGAAAGATTACAGCACTGATGATGTAGAAGTACACCACCAGTTATGGTTCTTATAGCAGTGATGTACTGCCCTGTTGTTGACGTTACTATAACTATAAATACTTAAGCTAGAGTAGTTTTTGGCCAAAAAAAGTAAGAAGGCCATGAATGAAACATGGTCTGAAAGTTTAAAGCAAGAATCTGTATTTAAAATATTGTACCGTGTATGTGCATCACTGCATCTAACTATATACAAAGCTTATGTTTACAGACTGATTACAGGTATCTGAAACATCTGTGAAAATTAAATATAGTTTAATTTTCCTTTTGTATGCACAATTTACTTTGTACGCCTGTGTGTTGGCAGATAAGACATCTCTTATTCAATAGAAGAGAGTTCTGATAATGATGACACTGAACAGTAACAGGCCTGGATAGATGCTTCTCACTTGTCTAACTTCATGTGTTACTGCAGGATGTTTTGATTTACACTAGTCAGGTTAAAAGCTGTAAAACAATTCAGACCTTTTGCATACCTAAGTTTTTTTATAAAGTGTAGGGAAAAAACTTCATCACAGTGTTTGAAGCCTAGCCTTTGTAAAATGTCTTTGATATTCGAACTTCTATTTTAAATGAGGCTGAGTTGTTTGTGCTCTTTGAAAGGGCGACACTCTTCTTTGATGGAAGAAATAATGATATGCATGCCTGACTGAATATGGCTAAAAGTATGTTTTAGCACATCAAAATAAAGCACTTTAAAAAGCATTAAAATGAGCTGGCCGATTAATAATTCACTCATACCTGTGGTGCACAGGAAGACGACTCCTCACATTAGGATTCCTCCTTTTTGAAAGGCATGCAATTTGATACAAGCATATTCAGTTCCTTTCCTCCCCTCTGTCAGTCGCTAATCACCAAATAAGTGTGTTTCTGTGTTTTCACAAAGGAAATATGTGCTTGCATATGAAAAATGTACAGCTTCCCAGCAGCTTATTAGAAACGCTTAGTTAAAAATAGCATGTGCATTAGGGAACAAGGTCGGAGGTTCTGTTTGATGTCAGTGAAAAGGTGGGTGGGTAGGTTGGGCTGGTGGGTTCAAGGCTGTGTTGTCAGCGAAAGGTTGACAGCTGTAGTTTAATGGAAGGGTCCCTTTTTTGTACTTCAAACTTTTTGTGATTGGTGATTACAATACCAAGACAAAGCAAATGCAGAAAAACATCTTGTGAGGGGGGGGGAAGTAAGGAGGAACTCACAATGCATTTGGAAAACAGAGGAGCGCTTGTTTGGGCAAGTGCTTGTCTCAAGATTCTTCTCCAGTAGGCACACAAAAGATGTGTATGTTACGGTGAATACGGTGTATGAGCGTCTTGGCCAACCTGTTATTTATCTGAAAGGTGCTCGGTCTCCCACTGTCTAAGGCTGAGCCTTTCTAAGGTCCATCATTAGAACTACTGAAGTATTTCTTCTCATCGTTGTCATGTAGCTGTTGGAACAGAGCACAACATTGTACCTTTACAAATGACAGTTACTGTCAGACAGACAGCATTAGTGAACACAGAAAAAAGGCTTCCTCCTTTTTAAAGCCACTGTCAATCTTATTTTCTCTTTCTTGTTCCACAGCTCCTCAGTATTCATTAAAATCATTTAGAGGTACATCAGATGCCTTTGTAAAATGCATATGTATACAGCATGTCATCTCTTGAAAGATGCCTTCATTATTCTGTTGTTTTTTATTTATCTCAAAGATGATACATACATTTACATGTACAGGCATTCAGACATATGTAAATGTCATATGCTCCCAACACATAAGTAATATGGTGCAACTTGTTATGATTATGCAGTATATTATATAAGTATATATACTGAGAGAAGAAAATACAAATTAAAAGTTAAAGTCAGTGGAATATTACAATCTTAATGTATTTGGACAAAGATGTTCATGTTGGCCGTATCTGCAATTTTATCATTCAGCATGATTAGTAATTCAAAGGGTCATTTTTAATGCTCGGTATGAAATATGTATAAGTGGATGAGGCTCTTTCCTCTCTCTGGCAAAAGGGAAGAGCTTCTGCATAGGAACAGGATCCTTCATTAAGGCAGGTGGTGTATTTATGCAGCAGCTGAATGTATGGGGATGCAGCAGGAGAAAGGCAGGGTGGTGAGTGGAGGGGAGATGGAAAGGTGGAGAGAGCAGGAAGAGGAGGGAGGAGGGGAATTGTTAATACATCTGCAGACTTGGACACTTTGATTTGACACATTCAACATAAATGTATGAGACAGGTTGTATTGAAAATTATTAACAGGTAAATGATTCTGTCTTTGTTTTTTAAGTGATCAAACACTGCAAGATATGTGAAGTTAGTCAGAATAAGATGAGGGTTTATGAAGGCCAAAGAACTTGAGCTATATTGTGCATTTTTGGAAATTGGGAATCATTTTATTATATAAATTTGTGTTTTTTTTAGATGCCATCATCTCAGCCAGGTTGCAGCCTTTCTTTATTCAAACATGGAAATAGTTTTGCGAACAGCACATCAGCACGCAGTGAATCTCCTTTCACCATCACTTGCCTTGCTAGACTTTGTCCGTGTAAGCTTGGGCTTAAATGTTGCTGTTGTTACAGTGTGTAGGAGTATTTTGACATAGTTTTGTGGAGCACCAATTAAAGGTGACATGCAGCATTCGATTAACTGCTGTTTTTTTGGCCAAATAGTGCATATTATGGTATTTTCTTACATAATTATGCTGGAGAGCATTGTTTATACCTCTCATGTGCTGAGCATGATGAATACAATCAAAATAGGTTAAATCTATATTTATGCATGATTAAAACGTGATGCATTTCAAAATGAACACAGTGGGGATGTTGTTTGCTTGCCATGCCGATGTTTGAAGCATGTACCGTAGCCTTGTAAGAGATAATAATAATATAGACAGTGTAAAGAGATGGTAAAACATTATGGTATTTTAAAACTAGACATATCCTAAAAAATAAAATAAAAATATGTCTATGAGTAGCTTGCATTATCTACAGGATGTTCCAAATCTTTTTTATGAGGCTCCCACAGTGCTGTAGGTTTTCACTTCAACTAGCTAAAAAGTGCTCTAAATTATGTTCAGTTAAATATCCACACTGTGCCTGTGAAACCGTTCCATGTCCAGGTGTGCAGGAGAATCACGCTGTAGATGCATGTCTTCTGTATAATGAGCATGGTGATTAGCATCCCCTAGACCCAGCATTGTGGCATTGCAGTCTGCTCATATTTTACTGCTCCACATTGTGTTGTTAGTCTTCTGGTGTTGCTCATTTAGAAACAGACGTACAAAATGTTATGGATTGTTCTCCGTATAACAATGCAGATATGTAGATTTAATATTAGCTGTGGTCGATGCTTATGGTTAGTTATAATCAAATTATTCAAGTTTATGTTATTGTTACTCTAAACTGGGAGACATTCAGTGCAGTGGTGATTTGTTGTTACTTTTAAACCCTAAGTAGTATGAGAAATCAGGAGACAAAGCAGTGAAAATGTTTACATATTCATATCACGTCTTTTGAGTGCTTGTCATCCCTCAAATTGTAATTCCTTTTGTCTTTGAAGATAATAGGCCATAAATTGTCCTTGTTTGTGAGCCAACTCCCCGAAAGCTCAGTGTTTATGAGTTTTACCACGGGGTGTCTAATAGGCAAGCACCAGTGCTGTGTCTCAGAGCGCCCTGTTAAGGTGAATGCCATGTCATCCTGTTGTTCAGCGGATTAATAACGTTCCTGCTAATTAATATCTCCTTTCAATTTCATCTAGAATAATTTGTCTTTCTTGCAATCATGTCGTTAGGCTGTCCTAACATCCTTATACTACACAGTTTAGTGTTTTGTTTTTGAACTTCATAAATAGTACATTATTTCATAGCTTAATATTGGCTTCTTAGTTCAAGGTTTCAGTTTTCTTGTTTTTCTTTCTGCGCAGAATAATTACCTGAGAAATATAAGAGGAAATGGAACACTGCCCTTTATTGCTCGGGATTTCTGACAGATTACATTTTTGATAAAAATGGGAATAAAAACAGAAAAAGAAAAAGGCAATATTCAGGTATTGTTAGCATAGCATTAACAGAGAATGACGTGAGTTGAATCATCTCCATATTAATGGCCAACTTGCCGGGGGAATAGAGGTAAGGAGTTTCTACATTACGTGAGGCAGAGGCAAGTCAGAAGCCCTCTAAAATGTGAAGGTGAAAGGTTTTATGGAGTTGGGGATCAGAGGACAAACTTTTTAGATAGTGTACCACTGAGGAGCCTTTCGGTTCACCATGCAGAGGAATTTTGGGTTGGCTTCAGTTTAAATTGATTGGCAGACTGTAGCTGTTCTGGGCAAAGTGACAGTAAAGTTATGCAGTCTCGCTGGCGTGGATGGACTGGATGATAGGTTACGTTTTTTACAACCGAAGGTCTGAAGCTGCCTCTGCGAGACAGGAACTGTGGTAATGAGGGGGCAGAGGCTCCGGAGATGATGAGGACCCCATGTCAGTCAGTAGGAGGGGAATTCCCCTCTGAAACACCAGGAATCTTTTTCCCATCCTTCACACCTTTACATATCGTTTACTCTAACTCACATTTTAGAATATGGATAACCTCTCCCAAGGACAAAGCCGATGAATGGCAGCTGTGATTACACTCCTAGAAGATTTCAATGGCAGATGACCTGTTGTGTCTAATTCAGTCTGTGCTGTGTCAGTCACTCTGTTCAGCAGGCATCTTTTTTCCCCTTAAAAGCACAACAATGCTGTAATTGCTCCAGAGAATAATACAGTCCAGCTATGGGAGGTGAGACAAGGTGCCAAAGTCCAATTCACTTACGGGACTTGACAGCACAAAAGCCTCTGGTTTACGGAAAAGGGGCATGAATTAATAATCACCTAATTGGCTCTTAGGTTTTTTTCTCCACTCCTGCCCTGCCTTTTGTGCTTTCAAACAAAAGTCCACCCTGTGTATCTGTCAGAAGAGGTTTGGTGTGGATGGGGGATCTGTGTCTAATGACCAGGCAGAAGAGGTCAAGCTAACAGACAGACTCCTGACAGACATTAAGGTCACTGACTGAGGGGGAACCCAGAGTGGTCTCTGTGGAGGACTACTTGTAAATGGGACAAGCATTGGTAATCTAGTCAACCACGGAGGTTTAAATACTGTGACATACTGTGGTTTTAGGTCCGTTCCTTTACAGTCACATAAGGCCTAGTGATAAGACTGTAACTTCAAGAAGAACTCGGCCAGAGTGACAGCAATATTATTTATGAAAGAGAAAACAGCAGGAATTATTCTTTAATAAAATCAACAACACACATTTTTGCAACTTTCTGTGATTTATATTTGTTCTCTCCCAGCCACAACCACCAACAACACATCAGAAAGTTAAACTAGACCTCACCTGTAGTTGTTGGAAGCTATTCTTGACATCCATAGCATATCTCACCTTTCTGTTCTTTCTTGACTACATTGCTCCTGTGATAGTTGTACATCCTGTTTCATCAGGACCTAATGTTTTGGTCATTGGTTCCGATCTGCTCTTATTGTAGATCCATATGTGTCACGTGTACGAATCTGTGCTCGGACACAAGTGTCCAATATGCCACGTTAGACTGTGCCTAATGACAGAAATCTCTATTTCATTCCCAGCATTCAATGTTGTGGTTATCTTTTTCATCTCCCTTGACACAAAAATAACTGATACAGAAGTTGGATGTTAGTCATGGTGCCGGTGATGGTGGCGGGTTGTAGGGTTCTTAAGAGAAGGCGATTGATCAGATTTATATAGTCCTAATTGGCCATGACGAGAAAGACTGTCAGAGTAAGCCCCCATAACTCCATCCCCCCTCTCTCTCTCTCTCTCTCCATGTCTTTCTCACTCACACACACACACACACACACACACACACACACACACACACACACACACACACACACACATAAACACAACACACCCTGAGCTGGAGCCGGGTTGGGCCTCTTCCACAGCAGCTCTCTAGTGCCTTAGCATAAATAGCCACCTGTATTAGCTTATGGAGTATACTTAAAATCAATTATGTTTATCCTCTTAATTGTGAGACTGAGAGGATACTTCTGTCTACTTAATCCATGCTTACTTTCTGTATTGTATGTATGTACCTTAAAGCTGTATGTATGTACATTCTATGAGGCTTCTGGTGAAAAAGTTTAAGGTTGCTTATGATATTACTGAGTTACTGATGAAGAAACAAAAAACACAAATGCAGAGACCAGTATTCCTAACTAACTCAATAGGAAAACATATTATCGTTATTAAATATAATTATCATCCCCACACATGTGACCAGTCAAAAGATCAACCAGATTGTTGAGATGTGAAGGTGACCACAGATGACCATCCTTGTTTTCCTCGAGAGATGAGTTCTGGTGAAGTAAGAGTGGACTGAAATGGAGTTTAGGAAAGGAGGAGGAATTGGTGAAGACAGTGCCATGACTGAGAGGTTAATGTCAGGGAATGGGAGGTTCCTTTTGTTTAACATTCCCTTTGTTTATTGGTGGATGTGTTTAATAGGATTGACTGTGACTGGACCCTAATAGGGCCTCCCTGGCTGATCCCGGTGTCTCTAGGAGATCTCGCAGGCTGCTCTGTCCAAGGCCAGGTCCCGCACTGGGTAATCAGCTCAACTGCCCTCGTCCTGATTAGAGCTGACATTTTAATGTCTCGAGCAGAAGCGTGGTCAGCCCTGCTTAACCCGACCGACCACCCCTCCCCTACCAATGCCCTCTGTTCTCAATTTGCCCTTTCAGGACTGTACAAATCAGGCCAAATTTAACTCTTTATGGGCTTGTTAGGGGTTGGGAAGACACCTGCTTAACTTTCACAGTGAATTCTTTCCACTGGAGACAAAGCGTGATGTTACTGCCGCTCCCCCATGCTGGCTCCTCTGCTAAGCCCTTGCTTAGCTGAGTGCTCAACTGTGATGCCTTTCTTTGTGCCAACTCTAGTTTCTCTTTTTCTTTATAAAGTGGGGTGGTTTTAAATGTGGTTTGCAGGGGCTCCTCTGTGAGGCCTTGCTTTGCAGACATGATATTTTGTTACTATTGGTGCCGTTTGCATTAAAAGGATTAGCTGTGTGATTCAGCTTGTGAGCTATAGTGAAACACTCGCTGTCACTGTATGGGTGACTACAATGGAAATCTTTTCAAAGATTGGCAGCCACCCATTTTTACATTTCCACAGACTGAGCACGGAAGCATGTCTGTATCCTGTGAATATTCTGGGGTATGACTAATCATCAATCTGATGCCATCTTTGAGCCCAATGGCATGTTCTTATGTCGTGAAAATCTTCGAGTTAAATAAAAGCTTGTTGTCATATGCGACCTAGCTTTGAGAAAATATCGAGATTTGCTCAGGGGCTTGAAAAGAGGTTTTCTAATCTTATGTCCTCTTATACTCTTTGTCACAGTCCACTTGCACATAACTATAACACACAGGAGAAGGATTAGCTGGTTACAGAAATGCCAGTGAAACGGAGAATTTCACTGGCAATCCCCTGCTTTTGGGGACAAAGAACTGAGGATTTTACAAGCTGGGTCAAACTGCAGGCACTGCTTGATTTGTATTTCTTGATCCCCTAAAAATGGCCTGATCACTCTTTTTCAAATTATTTAAAATTTTGCCTATGCAGAACTGGTCAAAATATAAAAAATCTGAATTTTACTGTTTTCTTCAGCTCTTCTATGTGGATTCCTTCAGCGACGACTAGAACAAAATGTAGTTGACATAATTGACAAGATATAATTGCAAACATTTTAGTGTTAGCTTTTTTCTTAAATATGCTTGCATTACAATATCAACATCACTTAACTGGTAAAACAAATTGTTGTCACAATACTACCACTTTAAAATATTTTACATTAGCTGACATTTGAGCATCACTTCCATGTGAAATATGAATGGTCATAAACTGTTATACAGGTAAAAAATAATTACAGAAACACTTGTGTTTAAAGTTGAGTCTGGTGTGGATCTCTTTACCCTTCTTGCTGTATGACGCCAGATGTTTATGTACCTTGTCTCAAGTTAAGAAACTCATGTGGACTGAAAATATGTGGTGAAACCTAAAGTTGCACCCTGTGGCAAATTAATATTTTCATTAGCGGTTTATGGTGTTGCATGATATCTTGACAAGCCAGCATTGAAAGAGACGGCTCCCCTGCAGCAGCATGGGAAGACAAGCAAAAAGTGGTGTTTTTTTATGGGGAGACATGAATTGGATAACAACACTTTATCTGCCCAATTCCCATTAAATACAGTTACATCACATTTAAGAAAGGCATTCAAAAGCCCTTTATCCACAGTTGTATTGATTGACCTGCTCCCAGGCTGCCAAGTTCTCACCTTGCCTTGACATGTCTGCTCTCCTCTCTTCATCTCTGCTTATGTCTCTTTGTGAATCTGCAGCAGTGTCTGGCCACTCGGAACGGCACCAGTCCGATTCCCCAACCCCCTCCAAAAGGCCGTCTTCGCGGTCCGAGACGTCCGAGAGTCCGCTCTCCTCAAAGCGTCCCAGGACAGCTGAGAAGAGCGCTACGGAGCAGGTGAGAGTTAGAAACAACCAATTCTGGTAATATTGGCGTCCTCAGATGTTCTCTGAAAACTCTCTGTTTTTAAACTTCTTGAATTAAGGGACTCTTGCTAAAGGTTATCTCATCCTCAAATACCAGACCCTCATTATGAGCTTGAAAGTTACACACCAATTAAAAGAAGAAATGTAAAAATATACTTCTAATCATTTTTAGTTAGTTATCTCTGACCCTTTTTTTATATTATGCAGGGTTTTTTTTCTCAAAAGTATTTTAGCCTTTCTGCTGTAGTTGCACTGCTAATTGTGTATAAGGTGGGAAATCAATATAGTATTTGACAGATGAGCACACTTTGAAGTAGGTGCCAAGACTCAGTGGTGCTCAGTATTACACAGTTGTCTGTGATCAGAGGGATCTGCCTGCTTGAGGGAAGGAGGGCCCCAATCTTCCGCCTGATCTACAGCTCCTCTTCAAGCAGGCCAACTGTGCTCGCCACATCCATTTCACCCCATTAACCCTTTGTGGATCTGTTTTTCTCCCTCTCTGTCTCCGCCTCTCTACCACCCAGATGTACCAGTGCCCCTACTGCAAGTTCACCAACACGGACCTGAATCGTCTCAGAATGCACGTGATGACGCAGCACTCTGTCCAGCCCATGTTACGCTGCCCATTATGCCAGGACATGCTCAACAACAAGATCCACCTGCAGTTCCACCTCACACACCTTCACAGTGTGGCTCCTGACTGTGTGGAGAAGCTTATTGCCTCAGTAAGTCCTTTGTTGGGATTTGTTATCGGGTGGTTGGAGGTGTTGAAGTGTTAACCATTATCTTTCTGGCTTTTGAATCATTTCCATTACCAACCTGCATATTTCAAGGTAACCTGACCTTTTGTTAGATAACTATGTACTAGATTGGTAGGGAAAGTACACAATGTTTATTCTGGTCACCCAGCGCCATTGCAAAGAGAAAGAAAATGCATTATCCATAGTTTATATGAGTCAGGAAATGCAGTGTCAGAAAAAGCACAATAGATGAACAAATGTATGACCATGCTGTCTGGATAAGATGTATTGTATACATAGAACCAATCTTAGATTTGATTACAATTTCTCCATGGTAATTTACATGAAACTACAGCCAATTGTGCTGTATAGGCCCAACACATTGCTACTTATACACATTATGGCCATCAGATTGCAGACAATGGGTCAGGTCAATGACCAGTGAAAGGAATCAGCAATGGCAAGAAGATAGCTCTTAAACAATTCACCCTGGAGTGTCTGCCTAGCTGTGAGAACAATTGTCAATCCTGTATTCCCTCCTCTAAATTACCAACATTCAGTCCTTTATCAAACACAAAGAATGCTGTTAATTGTGAAATGGCTACAGGCGATCCCATTGGCTCATTGAAAATGATTGGCCCTTTTTAAGACACATATTTTTCTCCTCTTTTCATTGTCTTAATGTGCCCATCATCAGAGAGCCTTTCTCCAGCTTTTTTCTAATCACATTCATTTGGGGAGAAGAATTCATAATCTGTTTTTGTATTTTTTAATGATTTCAAGATGAGCAAGTCTCTCAGCTCCCAGTTAATTTATTACTACCCTGACATTCTTGCCATGTCTTTGATCACCTGTGTCCTTGCCAAAACAAAGCTTTTCATAATGAAATGTTGAAATAATTGGGACACAGATTAATCAAACTTGAATGAACAGTTTCCCCACTTCATGAAATTCAAGTACACACAATGAAAATGTTATTATTCACTAGAAATCAGGTCTTGTATAAAACTGTGTATATTTATAGACTGTGTAGAAAACAAAACAAAACAAAACCACAAAAAGCAATGTTCAGGTCCATTCCTACGAGAAATAACATGCCTGATTTTTTTGTATTTGTTGCTTGAGTCATGTGGTCTTCGACTCAAGTTCGATTTATCTTAGCTGCAATGCACTGCAGCACAATTTTCTACCATGAGAGAAAACTTTCTTTGCTTCCTATAATGCTAATCAAAGGGAAATGAAATTGTATTTGCCCTGTTTTCTTGTAAATCACTGAGCAAATATTTTCTCTGTTGTATACTGTGAAACTAAATTGCCTGCTGGACAATCACATAACATGTCACTCTCTCTGCTGCCTAGCCATCTTCATCCCCCATCTAGAAAGTAAATGGCAAGCACCTTAGTATGGTAGACGGCAATATTTATTTATTTTATAGAGGTAGTAATGTACTGAACCACTACAAGAGGACCGTGATAGAACAGATGTAATATAACACACATTAAAACTAGCACCTTTATATAACTGGTAAATGCACATGGAAAGCTACTTTATCCTTTTCACGTGTCTTGCCAAGCATGCATAATGATGCATTCACTCTCCCACCCTTCATCCGCCTATCATTTTTGCACTCCCTCCTTTCCTCTCCACCCCATGTGCCTCATGCTCATATACAGTGCATATATATATATATATATATATATATATATATATATATATATATATATATATATATATATATATATATATATATATATATATATATATATAGGATGTCCCAGTCATCCCTCTTCACTCACTCTATGTCTCATTTTCTGTCTGTGTAAGATAGGGGTAATGAAAATAATTGTGCTTCATTAATTCTGAGTCTGGCTGCATGATAGCCATTTTGAACTATGTTTGCCAATTAGGCGGTCCAAATTAAAAGTGACCTTGGGATACCCTGCACTTTCTACTAATCGCCTAATGAAGCCGTTGTCTGGAAACAGTCCACTTTGTAATGTAAATCATTGCTTTTTGGTTTTGTGACTTTCAATGTTGGTTACATTAATTTCCTCTTTTCATTTTGAAGAGATAGAGAGGTAGCAAAAACAAAGAAAGAAATGTCTGGATGCTTTCTGTAAAATTTGGAACAATACGAACTAAATACATTGTGTACTTTATGATGGAAAGTGTTAACTGCTCTACTTAACCATGAAACTCCTGTTGCTTGAGGATGATTCTGCTCTATTTGGATCTGGCCTGCAGGCTATATGACATGCTACAGTACATTCAGCTGTCTTCTCACTGTGCCTATTAGAGGAGTAATTTGAAAGCTTATGATACATATGGTAAATTCACCAAAGCATCAACCAGACAGATCTGACCACTCTTACTTTCCAATACAAATTCCACCATGATGCTTTCTTTAATATTTTTATTTTGTCTCCATCACTTGAGACATCTTTTCTAAATATGACTTGAAAGGTCTACCTAATAAGTCTTAAAGAGTGAAAGGTGAAAAACACCTTAAAATGTAGCTTCCCCCGTGAAACTCAAGGGCAAAGAGGAGGGATGTAGTGGAGTGGTCAATTGAATTGCAGCATGTGAGTGAAGCTGAATAATCTGTTTGTGAAGTTGACAGGGCACCATCTTCCAACCTCACCCAGTTTCAGCCAGTGATTATTGTTAAATTGGGAACGCTAATTAATTATTTTGATGAATTATCAAGTGTTTGGGGTGAAAAAAGGTTATCAGAAGGAGACATTAAGAAAGTTAGGGGAGAGCAGCAAGAATAAACAGAGGTTGCTGTCCTTCACACATGATTAACTCCAACCTTTCGAGAGCAGGGAGTACCTGGGTTTTTCTCTATTCTTTTTCAATCAATACTTATTCGTCCTTGAAATATTGGAATTAGCTCATTTAAAATGCAAACCTTATTATCAGCAATGAAATGTTTTTATTTAGATTATACTGTTTTATTAAGGGGCTCACAGTCTAATTCAGCAATTCTTTATTATTTAATTGGCACTTATAACTACTATTTAAAATTATGGAGCTTAAGCTGAGATTTAAAATGGCTGGACTTAGTTTACCTACTTTTCTCCTTTTATTACAGTAGTCATTTTTCAAGAGTTTTTTCATTCGTCTTATTTTATTAATTTCCCTCATAAAGCTTTTAGCTGGCTGAGATATTGTATGACACAAGGTCCATCATCCTAATTGGGGCAGCAGAAATAGGTGCATGCTAAAGCACATGACTGTGAAACTTAACATGCACATCCATAAGTGACGTTTCGAGCTAATGCTCTTTGAGCTTTCTGATTTGTCTAATCCCCTTCTTGGTAACTGCTTGGTGTCTCCACTTGTTAGTGTCTAGTTTTCCTGCAATCATTTAAACTTGAAAATAAACTACACTATCACTCAGCTTGATTATTCACACTGGAATCTCTTTGTGCTTTGTTTTTCCAGGTAACAGCATCTGAAGTACTGCCAGCAAGCATGTTCATACCTGTACCTAGTCCAGACAGAGAGTCCCAGAGCACCCCTCATGCTACAGCCAACTCTAACTCTGAAGATACAAAGAAGCAAGCTGGTTAGTATCTGACTTTTAGAGATGTGGGGATTACTTTTTTCCATACACAAATTACTACTAAATGTTTTTCTAAATACATAAATCAATTACAGTAGTAATCTATACTTTCTGTATTGACCATATTATAACCATATTGGAGGTCATTGCTGAGTGTACACTAAAGGAGATTGGACTAAATAATATCCCTTTATGCATATACTAAGTCAGTTGTTACTACATAGACTGAAAATAAAGAAGCATTATTCAGGTATTTTTGTATTTTACAAAATAATATATACACATTTTGGCCAGACAGTGTAATGAAGGACAATGCACTCATGCTAAAGCCTTCATTCACAACAAGACAATATTAATGATGGTTGGTATTCATGCACCTTGTAATAAGTCAGTCTTACATTTTGTTTACACCTTCCCAAGAGTACCAGCACAATGAGTGTTTTATTGTCCTTTATTGACCTACTTTGAAAAAATGTAACATTGCAAATGTTGGCACTTAATGAATTCCTCTCTTCTTTCGGTTAATGTATTCACAGATGCATCAGATGCTGACCCAGAGAAGGGAGTGTCAATCGCTACAGACATAGCTGAAGCTCGTAAGTCCCCTCTGGAGGACCAACAGTCAGAGAGGGATGATGCCACAGGATTCTTGTGCTGGAAGAAAGGCTGTAATCAAGTGTTCAAGTCCTCCAACTCCCTCCAGATGCACTTCAATGAAGTTCACAACAAAAGGCCCCAGTTGCCTGTTTCAGATCGCCATGTCTACAAGTATCGTTGTAACCAATGCAGCCTGGCCTTCAAGACTGTGGAGAAACTACAGCTCCATTCCCAGTACCATGTGATAAGGGCAGCCACCATGTGCTGCCTCTGCCAGCGAAGCTTCAGAACACTACAGGCCTTGAAGAAACATTTAGAATCCAGCCACCTGGAGCTGAGTGAAGCTGATATCCAGCAGCTTTATGGGGGCTTATTGATGAATGGTGACATTATGGTAATGGGGGACCCATCCTTTGGGGAGGAGCATGGAAGCCTGGGAGAAGATGACAAAGAGGGAGATGAAAGTGACCCAGAGGAAAAACAAAGCCCAACAGGCAGTGACTCTGGTTCACTGCAGGAGGATTGTGGATCTGAACCTAAACGTGCTTTGCCATTCAGAAAAGGCCCCAACTTTACCATGGAGAAGTTCTTGGATCCATCTCGTCCTTTCAAGTGCACTGTATGCAAAGAGTCTTTTACACAGAAGAACATTCTTCTGGTCCACTATAACTCTGTCTCCCACCTGCACAAGGTGAAGAGGGCTCTTCAGGAGTCTACTACTGGCCAGCCTGAGCCTACCAGCAGCCCTGACAACAAGCCATTCAAGTGCAGCACTTGTAATGTGGCATATAGCCAGAGTTCTACTCTGGAGATCCACATGCGCTCTGTTCTACACCAGACCAAAGCTAGGGCAGCCAAACTTGAAGCAGCAGGAGGGATCCCTAGCTCTGCAAGTGCTACTGGTTTAAGTGGCGGTGGTTCCAGCATCAGCACTTCAACATCTAGTCCAAGCCCAGCCAGCAACTCAACTACTAGCTCTACAAACCACAGTTCTTCTGGGCCTCAAACAGGTCAGAGTATTCATGGAGGAAACCATATGAGCCAGACTCACAGCATTGAAAGCTTGGGCAATTCTTCAGTGAGCTGCCATTCCTCACCATCTGAGAACCATGAAGTCAAAAAGTCAAAGTTTTCCGACATGCTGTCTTCTAGGGGGCTACAGCAACAGCAGCAGCAGCAGCAGCAACAACAACAACAACAACAACAACAACAGCAACAACAACAGCATCAGCAACAACAACAACAGCTTCAGCAACAACAGCAATTGGCTCAGGCTCAAGCCCAGGCTCAAGCCCAGCTTCAACAAGAGCTTCAGCAGCAGGCTGCTCTTTTGCAATCACAGCTATTCAACCCAGCACTTCTGCAGCACTTCCCAATGACAACTGATTCACTTCTCCCCCTGCAACAGCAGCAGTTGCTATTCCCTTTCTACATCCCTGGAGCAGAATTTCAGCTGAACCCGGAGATCAACATCAATGCCTCAGCACTTGGCCTGGCAGGATCATCCACCTCCTCACTGCTGGAAGATCTAAAAAACTCAGCCCAGCAGGCCCAGCAGAGTTGCTTGCAGCAGCAATTGATGCATCACCATTTTCAGCAGCAGCAACATCAACAACAACAGCAGCAGCAACAACAGCAGCAGCAGCAGCAGCAGCAGGCTCACTCACAGGCTCAGGGGCAGATGGCATTGCTGCAGCAGAGTGCATCTCTTCTCCAGCAGGCTGAAAAAAAGCAGAGACTGCTCTCCTCTCAAAATGAGAAAGACCGAGAACTACAAAGAGAGAAGGGCAAAAGTGATAAAAATGAGGAATATCTTCACAAAGATTCTACAGACAGTAAGCCAAGAGAAAAGAAAGACATTCAGCATATTTCAATAAACATAAACCATGATACTGGCTTGCCTCCACCAAGAATTGCTTCAGATGCTCGAGGAAATGCAACCAAAGCCTTGCTGGAAAATTTTGGATTTGAGTTAGTAATTCAGTACAATGAAAACAAACAGAAAGCTCAGAAAAAGACAGCTGGACCTACAGGATCAAGTGGTCCAGGTGGGATAACAAGAGTGGTTGACCCCATTGAGGGATTAGAGAAACTGGAATGTGAAGCCTGTGGGAAGCTTTTTTCAAACATACTGATTCTAAAGAGTCACCAGGAGCATATCCACCAGGCTTTCTTTCCATTTAGATCCCTTGAGAGATTTGCCAAGGAATACAGAGAACAGTATGATAAACTCTATCCACTGAGACCCCCTACACCAGAGGCTGCTCCTGCTCCTCCACAGCCTCCTCCTCCACCTCCACCACCCCAAAGAGCTCCCACACCAAATATTCCTGTCTCTGCTGCCTCACTCACACCTCCAACAGTATCTACCCCACAGCCGCAAGTTCAAATGGCCCAAATTCCCATACCAATGGATTTGCCCCTCTTCTCGCCGCTCATGATGCAGGCCATGTCTCTCCAGTCCTTGCAGCCTCACCTACAATCTGTTGATCCAAGCCTGGCATCAGACCTGGCCCAGCTCTACCAACAACAGCTTACTCCAGCCATGCTACAGCAGCAACAGAACAAGAGGCCACGGACACGCATCACAGATGACCAGCTTAGGGTTCTGCGAAAGTACTTTGATATCAACAATTCGCCAAATGAGGATCAGATTAAAGAGATGGCAGACAAGTCAGGGCTACCACAAAAAGTCATAAAGCACTGGTTCAGAAACACTCTTTTTAAAGAGCGACAGCGCAACAAAGACTCACCATACAATTTTAATAATCCACCAACAACAACTTTAGAGGAAACAAAAATTGACTCAAAACCTCCATCCCCTGAACCTCAGAAACAAGAATACTATGGAAGTAAGAGATCATCCAGGACCAGGTTTACTGACTACCAGCTAAGAGTGCTACAAGACTTCTTTGACGCCAATGCTTATCCTAAAGACGATGAATTTGAACAGCTCTCCAACCTACTGGGCCTCCCGACTCGTGTCATTGTGGTTTGGTTCCAAAATGCTCGCCAGAAGGCAAGGAAAAATTATGAAAACCAGGGTGACGGGGCAAAAGAAGGCGAAAGACGAGAATTGTCAAATGATCGCTATATCCGTACTTCAAATCTGAACTACCAGTGCAAGAAATGCAGTCTGGTTTTCCAGCGTATATTTGATCTAATAAAACATCAAAAGAAGCTGTGTTACAAAGATGAAGATGAGGATGGGCAGTATGACAGCCAAAATGAGGATTCACTGGATTATCCCAACGATTGTTATACTCCCTCTGGGTCTTCCTGTCACACCCCAATGCCCTCCTCTTCAAGTCTCTGTCCACTTCCACTCTCCACTTCAGCATTCTCACACCTCCCATCCACTGAGAAAGAGGAGGCCTCACCAGCATCGACCTCAACCCTCTATGACGAGAAACCGAAGCTGTTACCAGCAATTTCTGCTGATCCACGAGAAAACCAAACCTCTATTAAGCAGGAAGTTGTGCATCAACCCCAATCTGAGCCACAACACCATATATCCCAAAGAGAAGAGAAGATTCAAGCTATTTCCAAGCCCATCAAACATTCATCTCCTTCCTTCTCTCAGCAACAACAGCAGTGTGGTCCCTCAGCCTCTCAGACAAGCCAGGCCTCGTCACAAAGCCCTCATGTGAGCCTCAATGAACACCTGTCCTCTGCCACACAGCAACTTGCACAACAGATGATCCCGTATCAGTGTGAGCAGTGCAAGATTGCCTTTCCCTCCTTTGAGCATTGGCAGGAACACCAGCAATTACACTTCCTTTCTGTGCAAAATCAATTTATCCACCCTCAATTCCTAGACCGTCCAATTGATATGTCTTTCATGCTATTTGATCCCAACAATCCTCTACTGGCAAGTCAGCTACTCTCTGGTGCAATGCCGCAGATTCCCAGCAGCTCTGCCACCTCTCCGTCCACCCCCACCTCCACTATGAACTCCCTGAAGAGGAAGTTAGAGGAGAAAGCTGGCACAAGTCCAGGAGAGAACGACAGCACAAATAGCGCGGAAGAACGACAGAGAGACAAGCGGCTCAGAACCACCATCACACCTGAGCAGCTAGAGATCCTTTATCAGAAGTATTTGTTAGATTCAAATCCTACGCGTAAAATGCTTGACCACATTGCTCATGAGGTGGGATTAAAAAAAAGAGTAGTGCAAGTCTGGTTTCAAAATACCAGAGCTAGAGAGAGAAAAGGTCAGTTTAGAGCAGTAGGGCCAGCTCAAGCTCATCGTAGGTGCCCTTTCTGTCGAGCTCTTTTTAAAGCAAAAACTGCCCTTGAGGCACACATTCGCTCTCGTCATTGGCATGAAGCCAAACGTGCTGGATATAATTTAGCTCTTGCTAGTATGTTACCTGAACAGGAGGGTATGCAAATAAAAATAGATGCACTAGATGCATCAAGCTACTCCCAACTGGCCCCAACAAACAGTGATGGGCAAAGCTCATCTATGTCACCAGTGAACAAAAGCATGGATTTGTCTCCCAGGGCTTTACTGAGTCCATCATGCATTAAAGTTGAAGGAATGGAAGATTTTGAGAGCGCAACTATGTCCTCTGTGAACCTCAGCTTTGATCACAGCAAACTGGATAACGATGACTGCTCTTCAGTGAATACAGCCATCACTGACACAACCACAGGTGATGAGGCTAATGCTGATAATGACAGTGCTGATGCAAAGCACAGCCAAAATAGCGGTGATTACCTATCTAAGTCTGGGGGCATAGCCCCCATCCTTGAAACTGATGACCAGATGTCCTCTGGGCTGGTAAGCCCTGCAACAAGCTATTATACTAAGGACTATGACAATGAACATATAATTGATCACAGTGAGACATCCAGCATGGCAGATCCCTGCTCACCAAGTCCCGGGGCCTCGGGTACCAGGAGCATCGACAGTGGAGATCGACCTGGCCAAAAGCGCTTCCGAACCCAGATGACTAACCTCCAGTTGAAACTCTTGAAATCCTGTTTTAACGACTACAGGACTCCCACTATGCTGGAATGTGAGGTACTTGGCAATGACATTGGACTTCCAAAGAGAGTGGTTCAGGTGTGGTTTCAAAATGCACGTGCCAAGGAGAAAAAGGCAAAGCTCAACATGGCCAAGCACTTTGGAATAAATCATACATCTTACGAGGGCCCGAAGGTTGAATGCACTTTGTGTGGTGTCAAGTATAGTGCTCGCCTCTCTGTTCGTGATCACATCTTCTCCCAACAACACATCTCTAAGGTGAAGGACACCATTGGCAGTCAGATCGATAAGGAAAAAGAATACTTTGACCCAGCCACTGTCCGCCAACTGATGGCCCAGCAAGAGATGGACCGCATTAAGAAGGCAAATGAAGTTTTAGGACTGGCGCAGCAGCAGGCTATGCAGCAGCAGGGTTTGTTTGATAACCCTGCAATGCAGGCTTTAAATCTACAGTCAGTTTATCCAAATCTGCAAGGCATCCCACCTGTCCTTTTGCCAGGGGTTGGCAGCCCCTCTCTTTCCAGCTTTAACTCATCTAATTCAGGTATGTATCCATTTGGATTCTACACTAAATTATGATAAAGTATTATTAAAAGCTCAAACTTGAGGTACAGAATTGCAGATCTGTTTTATAACTGAAATGTAACATCCTAACCAACTACAGTAATCACATATTGAACTTGAATGTGAAATCTAATAATAACAGTAGAACACAATACTTCTCATCAATCAATCAGTCTGTTACATGTACTCATTTACACTGTCACACATACTGTATAATGTGTACCGGTAACATAATGTGGCGTTTTGCTATTTTTGACAGCTTTAAGTACAGAATCCCTTTAAATGTCAACACTGCTAGACCTATTGATGCCACAACAGAGTGAACAAATTGCTCACTCTGACTGACTTTCGCTTTATAAAGATTGCATAAGTGTATTATTATTTCCATTTACCTCTTCCGTGTGTATATTATGACAAAACGTATCTTTACTTATCATATATTTTAGATTTTTTTCTTTCAAAATTAATTGTGAAATACACTTATACATTTTTGTCTGTTTGAAAAATTCCCAGCTTTATCTCCTCCGAAACCTTCAAACCTCCTGACCATGCCTGGTGCCAGTGTTCCCTCACCAAGCCTCCCCACATCCGGATTACCCAACAAGCCCCCCTCCTCATCGTCTGTTGCCGGGTCCAGCCCAGCCCAGACAAACATGTCTGCTTCCCACTCAAGCCCCACATCCACCTCCACTTCCTCAACCACCCAGTCGGGCTCCCAGCCTGAGCCTCCCAAAGAACGTGATGCTGAGAGGGTAAGAGAGAAGGAGAAGTCCAAGGAAAAGACAGAGAAGGCCTCAACCCCATTGTCAACTGGAAACACCCCTACCCCTTCCACTTCTGCTGCCAGCGCCAAGAAGGAGAAACCAGATACAGCTGTACCTGCCACCTCTATGCCCACACCTGGCATGGAGTATGTGGTAGACCCTGCCCAGCTTCAGGCGCTGCAGGCAGCTTTGGCATCAGACCCTACAGCTCTCCTCACAAACCAGTTCCTGCCCTACTTCATGCCTGGCTTTTCCCCATATTACACCCCACAGATCCCTGCGGCTCTCCAAGGGGGCTACTTGCAACCTATGTATGGTATGGAAAGTCTCTTCCCATACAACCCAGCATTGTCACAAGCACTGATGGGCCTGTCTCCAGGGTCCCTGCTGCAGCATTACCAGCAATATCAGCAGAGCTTGCAGGAGGCACTGCAACAGCAGCAGCAGCAGCTTCAGCAGATCCAGCAACCCAAGGCGAGCCAAACTCCCTCTCAACCCTTGGGGGATCGCAAAGAATCTGCCAAAGATACAGTGAAAACAGAGCGGCAAAAGGGCAAACACCATAGGGAACCACCTTCCTCTTCTTCTTCCTCCTCCTCTCATAATAAAGTACCCTCTGAGCAGAAAGAGATGGATGGCAAAGCTGTGGACCTCCATCTAGACCAGTACATCGTCCCCAAGGTGCAGTGTAAACTGGCATGCCGCAAGTGTCAAACAGTTTTCACCAAGGAAGAATCGGCTATTAACCACCTTAAATCTAACTGTTTTTTCGGTCAGTCTGTGGCAAACCTGCAAGAGATGTTGCTGCGTGTCCCTGGTGGCGTAGATGCAGGGGCTGGAAGTCTCTATGACTGCCTGGCTTGTGACACTACGTTGGATGGGGAGAAAGCACTCAGTCAACACCTGGAATCGGCATTGCACAAACACAGAACAATCAAGCGATCAGCCAGAAATGCCAAAGAGCACGCTACTAGTTTATTACCTCACTCTTCAGCCTGCCTCCCCAATCCTAACACCGCATCTACCTCGCAGTCTGCCACTCATCCCATCAGCAGCCCTCCTCCCCCGCCAACAACATCAGCCACCATGCCATCCTCTGCTGTCTCCTCTTCTCTGTGCTCCTCCTCTACTACCCCACTCAACACCACAGCTGCCGGCAAACCATGGCCCCAGGCCCCTTTCTCCAGAGCTTTAGCTGGAAAGCCCAATGCCAGTCCCTCCTCTTCTTCCTCCGCTTTTCCTCCAATGTCCTCACCTTCAACGGTTACCTCAAGTTCATTGAGCACCTCAGGAGTTCAGACCTCGATACCAACAGACGTCTTTACCGACGAGTCTGACTCTGACAGCAGTCAGAAGTCAGCAGACAGGCTTAGCAGGACGGCAGAGGAGCCGCAGCAGCCTGGCTTTGTCAAAGACAGTAGTAGTTGTAGTAGTAATCTTGCTAGTGTAGGAACAGACTCCATCAGATTGTAAAAGAGCTTTCAGTGATGGACAATATTTAAAAAACACAAAAAAAGACAAAAAAAAATCACAAAAGGAAAAAACATAAAAAGCAGCAATGTTAAAAATACATTAAAAGTATACAAACCAATTTCAGAAAAAGATGTGTAAAGACTAACTGCAATTCCAAAGCTTGTAACCAAAAATTTTAATGTTAGTGGATTGTTTTCCCATATCAACATGCTGGTTTTCGTTTTTGTTTTCTTTATTTTTTGTTTTGTTTTTATTTTGTTTTACTCAACTGAAATACATGCATACTAATATATGAGAATAGAAAAGATCGCCACAGTTATGTTTCGGGTAATAGTCGAGGAATGCTGTACTGTATGGCAATGGACTGCCTCAAAGTTGACAAATGGCCCAAGAACCCTTTTGAGGAAAAACGAGTCAACAAGCTGTCCCTTTGTTTTGTAATGATTTCTACTTAATAGCACAGTCACAAAAAGCCAGTATGTACTGTATGGGAGAATAGTCTATCCGTTTTCTTGCTATTTAAGCATTCAGATACCAATGGCTTGCAAAAGTAAAAGAATAATGTAATGTCTATTTTATTCTCAGGTCAACAGCTCACAGAGGGTTTTTTCTGTTACAGAAATATGTGTTTTACACCTTTGTTTCCAACAGGAGATAAGCATTTTTTTCTTCCATAACTTAATAACAGAACGTTTTAAGTTGAAACTTTAATATGGCATTGTTTCTGGGCATTCAAAAAGGGTAAATGATTTGCTGATTTTAACATTGGAAAACCTTTTAAAGAGGTGAAATCGCAATCCCATTATACCCAAACAAGGAGAGCAATGCAGATATAATAATGGGCGATGAAAAGAATTTTGATTAAAAAAAACAACCTTCTGTATTTATGATAGATATGAAATTTTTTGGTGTTAAGTAGATTGTTGCATTGGAAATGAATTTAAACAGTATGGTAGGTTGAAAAAAACTTTGTGTACATTTAGCTTTTGTATTGTCCAACTTTAAGACGCTTCATTTGATGTTGTCTTGGTCATTCCGATAGACTAGATTATGGACAGGTAATTTATCTCAACTTTGTTTCTGTCTTATTCTCAACTTCTTGGGAAACATTCACCCAAATGCCCCTCCTGACAAGGCAGGATCCTCTTTTAGAATTATTTAAATTTCATGGTTTGGTTGGTATTGTGCTAACCAAAACAAAAAAGATCCTGGGTGAAATATTGAAAGTTTTTAATTTAATTTAATTTTTGTGTTACCTTTGTGCACTTATCACTGTCTAACTCCTATTTCTCACTCAACTTGTTCCTCTCTTCGCACTTATTTTTCTCTGCTCTTCTGTCTTTGTAGATATGTACACTACAAAGCAGGTCTTTTGTTCTTTGTGTAGTGTGGCTACAGTCTTTATTTTCACTGACATTTTTGTTGTCATAAATGAAAATGAAAAAAGAATACTAATAATAATTCTCACGCTTTAAGACAAAAAGAAAATCCAAAGACTAAACACTTTTCACCATTGGTGCATAAATATGAGAAAAGAGGCTTCTTTATACTTGAGGATTTGTTGCTGTTTTTAGAGAAAGAAAACAAAGTTTTAAAAGATAAAGGAGTACGCATCAGAGTTGCCGTTTTTGCTTCTTTGCAAACAGGTGGCTTTTTTACGTAAATACCAAAAACCAAAAAGGGCCCTTGTCCTTGCATTGTGGAGTAGCACCGTTACAGAGCCATTGCAGTTTGTAAGATAGAGGTTATTAATCTTTGTTTGACTTTTTTTGTCACATTCAAATGTCCATTTTTTTTAAAGAAAATGTATAAGGTCTGGTCTTCAAGGACTTAAGTTTTGCTGCTAATGTAGAATTTTTAAAGAAAAAAAGTACTAGATGCATGCTCATTTTGCTTTTGGCTAAGCTTTAACTAAAACAAACAATAAACCAATTTCTTGCCTCTGCAACACCTTTTTTTTTCTTGTTGCAAAAACGGAACTTTGAAGACTGTGAATATATGTTCCAAAGGACATTTTGCCGATTTTGTTTTTGAACAGACCAATGTTTAAAGCCAATGATCTATAATGTTTGTAAAGAACAGTGCATTCCAAATATCACAATGGATTTTTCTTAAGCAAGGATTGATCCTATTTCATTGAATTGCTTTCAATTGTCACAATCTATTTTTTTTCTTATTTTTTTTAAGTGACTGTAAACTGTTGTGTACATTTTTGCATCATTGGTTGCTGACCTCCATATGTCATTTTGTGCTGGCATGGAACATTGCTGAAAATCCCTCCATCCAGTCAAGGTTGTTGCTCACTTTTAAGCAAGTAATAGTGGTTACCAAAAAATGTGTATATTACATCTGGTACTGATGCGTCTCATAGGTGTAGTAACATTTATGCCAGTCAACATACAACTAGTCTCAGAGGGAAATGATGGCAGTTTTGCTGCAGTGTCGATGTGCCCTTCCTGGAAAATCCACCAGTGACTTGTCCCATGTGTCTACAGGGTGCCACTTCCACTAATAGATTACAGGTGTTGAAGGGATATCTTCATTCCAAAGCATTATTTCTGGAAAAAGTAGGAGATTTTTTGAAGATGTCCCTTGATTTCAAATAGTAAGGATGCTTTCATGTCCAAAGAAGTCACACACTTAATTGTATTGCAATGGAAATTGATGTGCATAGGTACCCTTTCACCCTCTTACTGATGATCCAATGAACTAAAACTTTTATTTTTTAAACCAAAACGAAGACATATTTAAGTTTTTGAAACTACTTTTTGGCCACTATTGTATAGTCAATATATTCGCCCTAATGAGTAAGTACAAGGCACAATCTCAAAAGTGTGTTTTAAGTGCTTCGTCTTGAAGAGCAATGTTATTTGGTGTTGATACTACAGCATGCTGTTGAAAGTCAGGAAAATTGGTCTGCAAGCTTGCTACTTCTCTAAAGTCCAGTTCTCTGAAATACTGTTCACATGTACTTTGTTTTGGAAAGTTCTTAAGTTGTACAGTTTTCTCAATTATGTTTGCTTTGTTTTTTTATTTTCAGACAATGTCAGACATGTATTGTTATTTTCCTATAAGTATTTGTATTGTAGTTTCTGTATATTACTTATTATCATAAATTAACACAAGCTTTAATTTGAATTGCTGAAATAAGAAACAAAAACAAAAAATATGAACTGGCCACTTTATGGTGTGATAATGTTCTTTCTATTCATTGTCTCGAAGATACTGTTTGCTCTCTTATTTCCAAAGTGTAATCTTTTGGGGCTCTTATGTGGAAGACAAAGTTGAGGTCTCGACATCAGATTCTGCCAGCATGGACTGAGTTTGTGTGTGTGTGTGTGTGTGTGTGTGTGTGTGTGTGTGTGTGTGTGTGTGTGTGTGTGTGTGTGTGTGTGTGTGTGTGTGTGTTTCATTAGAGCCAGCATCAATTCAATTTTTTCTTGTTTGCCTTTTTTTTAATACATGTTACACACCAAAACAAACTGAACCACAAAGCTGGAATATGAACTGAAATTTAGAAAATCAAATTTTAAAAGGTAATGATCAGAAACGATACCGAAGCACTGAGCAGTTTTTACTTTGATTGAATTTATGAATGTGGCCAAAGCTTTATGCAGTTGAAACAAAAAGAAAAAAAGTTCCAAGTTGTGCCCCTGACAAGTGTATATTTTATTGTGGCACAAAACGCTATTGTGGATAATTGGATCCACTGATCTACATTGGAATACTTGATTTTAATGGACATTTACAAAGAAAGAGATAAAGACAAGGTTTTGCTGTAGAGGTCATCTTTTGCCCACTGTGAAAACGAACGTGTACCTGTATACAGATATAGATATATTTAAAACAAGACATCAACTTTTTTCTTTGTTTTTGAGATGAAGAAGGAATGAAAAGAGAAAAAAAGTACTCTGGGAAGCTTTTGAGATCCCATTAGGAGGACATGAGAGGCTGTGGGCGCACCAAAACTGGGCATGGGAGCCAAAGGCAGGCTCAAAACAGCTTTAAACCCACCTCCTTATTTGATTACTGACAACTCTGTAATGGGAATGGACTCTGGAACCAATGGACATGTGTGACACTGAGAGGAAAGTCCTTAGATGAAACTGAACTTAAGTGGCTCCAGCTGCCTCCTCCTTTCTGTCTGTCTCTTTCTTTCTACAGTTCTGCCTCTGCTTCTGCTCTTTGATGGACATTTTCCAAATTTCAGGACAGGATGGACAGACACGCTTGCTTCATTTCTCCCAGTTCATGTTGC
The DNA here is from genome assembly GCF_910589615.1 of Taurulus bubalis. Taxonomy (NCBI): domain Eukaryota; kingdom Metazoa; phylum Chordata; class Actinopteri; order Perciformes; family Cottidae; genus Taurulus; species Taurulus bubalis. Next base: position 14,608,281 of record NC_136592.1, on the reverse strand, counting down.
TACCCGTTTCATTTCCTATGCTTGTCTCTGGTTGACAAGTTAAGCTCTCCAGTCAAATGGCGGCTCACCCCTCTCTCTGTTGATTATATAATCTAAAAAGTGAAAATAATAACAGAGAGAGGGGACGGGTTCTCAAAGCTGTCATTCTTAGAGCCAGTTACACTAAAAAAGCGTATTAACCAAAATTAACAACCAAACTAACAACCAAACAACCATTTGCTCCAACTTCAAAGATGAACTGTTACTTGGAGCACTCTGTTCCTTTTGTGACTTCTGGTGCCACAATGTTTTTTTATGCTTTTAGTTTTTCTTTGTTTCCTTGAATTACTCCTCCTTCGAGCCTCATAAGCATGGCTCTGTGGCTCCAGGCAGCCCATCCGAGGGTAGAAAAAAACAGCCTTGCAATGTACAAAAAAGAGCAAGTTAAACCAAAAATGTTGTTCTTGATGTCTTTTCTATACTGTAGTCTTGTTAGCTTTTTTGTTACTGTAATTATATGATGAAGATTTCCAAACTGTACCAAATTACATGGAAACTAACATACATACAACCACATGGAACTTCAGACTTTTAAAGAAACTTTTGTCACAAAACCTTGTTGTCCTAGTTAAGTTGATTGTAGATGGTAATTGAATATACTCCTTTGAAAATATTTCATCAAGTATGTTTCTTGCTCATTGTGATACATTAAAAAAGTATGAGCATAAATTGCACCGGTGTGGATTCATCTTTGAGTGTTTTGGGATTTGACCGCTTACTGTCAATCGATGACTGAGAATTCTGAGAATTGAAGAAAATATATTTGTGTCTTGGGCCCTGAACAAATGTGAAAAAAGGACCAAAAATAATTTTCAGTGTAGACTACGGCATAATTCTGTGACACAATTAACATTGTTGAGTTTGTATTTTCTATTATATTCTGCTACTACTCATTTAAAGAAACCATTCGTAAAACACTAAAACTTGCTCTCGTAACGCCTAGTGGCAAGCTTCGGAAACTACAACAGAAGCAGTGGTGTGGTCCCTTTCATAATTTCCAATGATGATTTCACAAATTCACCTGCTACCTGTCAGGTAACTTATACTGTCTGTACCTAAGAAGTAAGACCATGGCTGCATCATAACATTGTCTAATTTATCACAGATGTCCCTTTATTTTTGTGTGTGTCCTTTGCATATCTCAAGAACCGTTCATCCATTCAACTTCACATTTGGTTTGAAGCAAACAGCTATACAGCTGTTCCCGCTGTGCAAGCAATATTTAGCACAGGCATTGCAGGGATCAGCAGCACTTGTGAGCCCCCGCTTTTATGTTATGGTCAATTTGTACCAAGAGCCAGTAAGATATCTCTGATTGTGCATTTCAATCTTTAGTGTTGTTTGAATTAGAATGCTTAACATTATTTTCAATAATATGGAGAGTGATCTTGTCAGATCCCTTCAGCCTCTGAAATTATATCTGCCTATGCTTTGTACTCAGACGGCTAGATAGGACTCTAAATGCCCTAGCCTAATTAATGCATGTTAAGCAGCAACTGTGAACTCCTTCTGAGTTATAGGTGCAACCTCAAGCTTGGAAAAAGGTAACCTAAAATTAGATTTATTATTAGGAGTAAGAATTATTATTTTTTTAATTAATTTCTGTCAATGTAACCACAGTTTTTACTTCATCCAAAGAGTCAGCATTTTGGCAAACTGATATACATTGTTGATAACTAGAAGCGTTTGCATATATTTCTTATACAAACAATTATGGGAATACAGTTAAGAAATCATGAAGTGAAGACAATTTTATTTTTTAACAGATGATATGTGATAATAAAGTCTTGACAGAAACTCTTTGGCGCTTATAATTTACAGGTAGGTTTGTAATCCAGGAGTGTCTGTGATCTTTTAACTGCTCTATTGCTCATAGAATATGGCAGAATTGTTTCATATCTTTTATAAATGTAACACTTTCTCAGGAACTTTGTGAAAATCATGGTACCTTGTAATCGAACCAACCATCAGCTTGAATCTGAGCATCAAACCTCTAAAGAGAGTTTAAGTAAAAAGGCCATCCTGTGTCCAGCAACAGGCAAGAATTATTGGCCATGTTGAGCCAATTAACACGCAAGGGCACATCCCGAATGAATTAAAAACACCCTAATCCGATCAGTGAGAAAAGCAAGGCCATTTCCTTCACAGGCCTGAACCAGATGGCACTCACACTCAGATGCTGCATTGAAACAGGCCAGGCCCAGTCACATAGTGTGAAATTGGGTTAGTGCCTGAGTCTAACATTGGCCCTGGGCAATGTGAGCTTCCAAACCCATTCTCCCCTGGCCTGAAGGTACAGGGCCCACCATGCCAATCTTTGGCCCCATCTTTAATTATCATTCTCAATGCACCTCACTAACTCAGTCATTTCAGTCAGAGGTGGAGTTGACAGCTTCCTAGAGTCATTTGTCTCTTTTGACCAGTCAACCTTTTACATATCCCAAATAGCCCTTGATATACCACAGAATGTTCTCTTTCGTAGCACATAAGACAAGCACCGCTCTGTTGCATAGAATATCACAGACTCTGTTTGTAAACTCTGACCCAAGCTGGGTGGTGTTACAATGCTTCTTGCCTTGTTGGTATAATGGCTTTTTGGGGTTTCCAAAGCTCTATAGTATCAGCTTTTAACTGTTGCAGGGAATAAATGCTGCAAATGTTAGATGATTCTCGTCAAAGTTACTACAAAAGCTGTGGTTGTGCTATGTCATCTTGGGCCTTGTCTTAAATTAAAAACATAGCTCTCTGATGGTTGTTTGGCTTATGGTTGGTATTACCACTTGACACCACAAAGGCAGAAAATTAAGAGCAGAAGCTGTAAGAAAACCGCACCGCCACATATCCCAGCATCCAATTCCACACTGCTGTAGTCAGGGCATCTTGCCTCCATCTTAGCCAAGATAGGGGTTGCCCTGCCAATCTGTCCTGTTCTTCAGCGTTCACAACAAAATGTGATGCGAAGAAACTACCTTAAATTGTCTGTTAGCATCATACAGTATGATAAAGATTTGGATGAGAAATTGCGAAACTGTAAACCAAGCGTAGTCACTAATTCTAAACCTGCTGAAGGCATTTAGAACATGTTGGATGTAGAATTGTGTGTAAACTGTTTTGAACTGCAATGACGTGTGTGTGTGTGTTACTGTGGACATACTGGATAAATTTGCGACTAAGCTAATGAAAGACCAAGCTAAGCTGGTATGCTTTGCACATGAGCAGCTTTCACTGCCACTGTCAAGGGTTAAACCCTGACAGACAGTCTGGTGAAATAACATAGATGACCATGAAGAACAGGAATTTTACCACCAAGCCTGAAAGCCACATAGCCCCCCTCGATCCCCCCACTACTCACCCCCCATTTCCACCCCCACATATACCTCTTTGCCTGGCCACATTGTCTTTTCCCCTATCAATGTCAAAGGCAAATTACACTATAGCCTTGAGGACAGGTCAGACTAATTCAATCTAATCTGTCAGATAAAATGATGGGTGCGTGAGGATCAAAGGGATGAACAAATGTAAAGGGAGAACCCAGTTTGTTTAGAATTTTAGCCATAAGTTTCTTGATCAAGGTGGTCCTTACATCACTTTATACTCTTTGCAAAGAAAACATGTATACCTATCAGTGTTAGCCCCCACCTGTGCTGGTGAAGTGAGTGGCCTATAAACCCATCTGCCTATACTCCACTTTCCACCCACGTGGGATTTCTGCTGGGGTAGGTGTGGAGGTTGTCTTGGCAGGCTCTGGGCCCTGTCGGAGCATTTCCCATCTCCTGAACACAGGATCAGCCTCGCCATTTTCACAGCACCTTCTGGTTCTGTTTAACAGGAAATGAGGTCCATCAGAAGAACTCTGCCCAAAACTGAGTCAGAATGGACCCTGACAGGCAGGAATATTAGCCTGTGACGGCAGTCAGTAATTGAATGATCGGCTCACCCCCTCCCTCACTCGTAATGAAGAGAATATGTGCTGGGAATGTGTTTGTCCTTCTCTATTCTTCGTCGGCCCTTTTCCTGTCCCCCCCCCCCCCCCCCCCCTCAACCCCCTCACCCCCCTCCCTATTTTTTCACCCTTAATAAATCATTTGTGGGGGTAGAAGTAAGGGATAATTTTACTTCACTTCAAAGTGCTTCTCATGGTGTCATTTCTGTAACCTCAATGTGATGATGCATTAAAAAGGCTTCGGGTGAGCTCTGCTTGAGAGTGATTTCAGCCTTTAAACGAAGCTGTGCTGATAGTATCGTGAGAGAGTGAGCTGAAGTACATGGGAGATCAATTATCACACCTCATTTTGTTCTCATGTGCAAAATGATAATGGGTGGACCATGTCAGATCTGAACCATCAGGTGGTGTATCCTTTCTCCATAAATGTGTTTCACAGATTGTATGAAGAGGTCTGTTAAATCCCTTTAACGGTTAAAAAAAATAAAAGGGAGAGAATTTGGCTTCTCTTTGATCTGTCTTTAAATGTCCCTCTGCAGACAAGATCTAAAAGTGATAAAGACTAAACCTATCACTCACCTAACACTCAGAATGATACCACTACACATTTTCAACACTACTTTCATATTGGAAAGTTTGTTTTAAAAAAGTTGTCTGGTAGTCTTTCCTTTTTGTTTGTCAGCAAACAATAGAACAACTGTCTATCTATGAATGTTCGAGCGAGACGGAGCACATGTGCCACAAAGGAGGTTTGGGTTTAAGGTTTGAGCTTTGAGATGCAGCCTCATATTTCACATAGCTTTGGGGAGAATGGCAACTCTGAAAGGAGTTCTTAATACAATAATTGCTTTGAGACTTGTTCTTATTAATATTTCTCAGACTTGGGTTTTGTATTTTTTAAACCTTAACCAAAATCAGTTGTAGTGTATTGCTGCTGGAATGCCTGTCAGACTGGGCCCTGACCCTGGGCTGGCTGCTATAATGATGGGAAGATGAAAGAGCCAGGCCCATTCCCAGGCTGCCCTGTTAGGGGGTGCAAGCCTGTGAAATGGAAAGATAATGGAGACCAGGTGTGCTGTGGATGCCTGAGACACTCCTCAGTCTGAGAGCTCCTCTCAGTGAGAGGGAGGGCAAACTACCACTTTTGAAAACGGATTGGGCCACAGTCCAATTCCTCACTCCATACAGCATCATGCACACTCAGATGTACTTTAAAATATATACATAAAAACATATACAATAATTACTTCAATACATATGCTAAAGTTTTTGAAGTTGGACACCTACCAAGTCGTTCACCTGTGTCCAAACAGGTGATGTGCTGCCCTCTTCCTCTCATAAAAACTACAGTGTACTTATAAATATGAGAGTGTGAGCTGAAAATCCATATTTTGCATGAATAATGTGCTCCCAGTTGTCTCAGTGGTTTTCATACACATACTAAATGTAACTATTTTTGCACATTTACCCTTTTGTATCAGTCGTTAATTTGTAAAGTAGAGAAGTTTAAAAAGAAAGGTCAGGCAGACTGGCTGCAAAAGTGTTTCTAATTGGAACAGACAGACTCCCAAAGCTCTGCTGTAATTACAATCTAATTAGCAGGCAGCCAGCAGAATCCGACATTCCATTTAACATCAACAATTTAACCCTTTACAAGAACCCTCTAAGAACATATTTCAAAGGTTCATGCAGATCCTCTGGGAGAAAGTCTTACACACTTCTGTCTTCTACAGGAGGTCAGTAAATGTCAATTGGAGAGAGAGTTGCAAATGCCAAAGAGGGACTCAAGCGAAGATAATTCCTCATTAAAGCCTCCTTCATGAGATTTTGTTGAATGATAAATATTAAACATTGATTACATACAAATAGGAATGACTCTCTTATCATCACTGACTATTGTCTTCCTGAGATCATCCCATAATTAAATCTAACAGGGTCCCACAAGTGAGTGAATTACTAATTATTCCCACACGAATGAAGGGCAATCCCTGTGCCTGCCATATGAACAGTGTTGGGGGTAACAAGTTACAAAGTAACGGATTACAGTAACGCAATTACTATTATAGTTAACAAAGTAAAGTAACGCGTTACACTCAAAATATTGGTAACTACACTACTTTACTAGACCTCAGTAACGCGCGTTCCTACGTTACTCAAGACATTTTTACCAGTCCGAAAAGTTCTCTTTTAGTCACACGACACTTCCTGCATGAGCAATCTATCACAGAACTCGATCTGAGTGATTTGAGTGACGTAGCTGTTGGTGCGTAGAAGGAGGGAAGCGGGGAATGGATGAGACGGAGACGGAGTGCCCGGATCCAACTGGGAGGTTCTCTCCAGGTTCCCTAGGATTAAGGATATTGCAAAGCAATACAACACTCCAATCCCATCAAGTGGCACCTGTCTGTAATGACGTGGAGCTTCTAATGAGGACAAGACACGTCTGGTATGAACGGAATCCCTCTACTGGTGAACTGCAGTATTACAACTGTTAAAGCGATCGAGAACACGCTCTTGCACCCGACATATATATATATATATATATATATATATATATATATATATATATATATATATATAGAAAAGATTTGAAAATAAAGTGATGAAAGGGCCATGATGTTTGTCCATGTATCTTTGCGGTTAATTTGGACATTTACTTTTAAAAAAAAAAGTAAAGTAACTAGTAGTGAAGTTACTTTTCAAATGCAGTAACTAGTAAAGTAATCTAGTTACAATTTTCAGAAGTAACTAGTAACTTGTAACTAGTTACTTTTTCTGAGTAACTACCCCAACACTGCATATGAACAAGCATGCAAAGGTAGTCAATCCATAAAAATAAGAGAATATTGTAGGAAGGCACATTCCTATTTGATTTGCTCTGTCTGGCTCTTTAAACGTCATTCTTGATGGCTTATCTTGAAATCAAGCAGTCATTATGTTTACCAGATACGTTTAGGGGAGACACAAGGCCTGCAAGTGAAATGCAAAGAGGAAATAAGCCAATGGAAGTGTGTGTGAATATGCTTCAGGCATATATTGTGTGTGATAGATAACAAAAACACTTTTTTTAGCAGATGCAGTTCTTCTGTCAGGTTGGAATCTGAGAGACTGACCATTTTAACAATAGCTTATTTTCAGATGAAAATTCAGCCCTTCAATTTGCCTGTAAAGTTTCTGATATTTGAATTGAGTTAATTCCTCCACAGCTGTCACTGCACCTGACCTGTCTGGAAAGAATATATATTAAAAGTCTACTTAAAAATGCATTATCTTGATATAGGTACGTCTGGAGTTATGCATCTGGCCCAAACAATTTCCTTGTGTCTCTTTTTGTCTTACAGCTGGAACATCCCTCAGCTGGGTAAGTCTTTCGGAAAAAAAGAGGAAAACATAGTGAATGAGAAACGCATTGACTCTTTATTTTATCTTAATTCTCCAAGCACACTGTTAAGCTCATATAATACAACCTACACAGTAACAGGAGACAGACAAACACTTACAGTTTTACTTAGTATCTGTTGTGCTGCAATTCCTACAATTGTGAATCATACGCAATTAATCTGCAGCATACTGCCTCAAGCCCAGCCCCACCCCCCAACACACACACACACACACACACACACACACACACACACACACACACACACACACACACACACACACACACACACAAATACCCTTTGGTCTGCCTCTCTGTCTTCCTCGTGTAGACATGATACTGTACTCTCAACGTATCAAGCCAAGGTCACCGAACATTCATTTCAAATTGTTGCCTACTGCTGCAGCTTGAAATGAATAAGGCCACCATTTAAATGCTACAGTTATCAAACTCGTATAACAAATGCTGGGCAATCTTCCCACAACGCACTCTTTCCCTCTCCCCTTTCCTTGATGTATTCATTTTTGACCAAACGTCCCAGCTTGACTACTGTAACGAGGTATGATGTATTGAGCCTTGGCAGTTGCCATGGAGACAGCGGTCCCCTCTTACTTGTCATTAGAGCACAAACAAGCGCTGGCATCTAATGTCATTCCAGTCAACATGAGGGAGAGCAATGAGAAAGGGCGAGACTGTGTTGGGTCCCTTACTCCCTTTCCTCAGTTTGCTTCTTGTGTGCATTATTTGGATTGTACTAGATGTCATGGGCCAGGATACTCTGTGCAGGGCCGTTGTTAGGTCATATACCCGGGGAGAGGCACATTTACTGTTGTCTTTGTATGTTTCTCGAATCCCAGTGCTTTGATGTTGGCCTCCGAATTGAAATAGGTGTCTGGATTTCACCGAATAATTACCTGTCTAAACCATTCCTCCTACTTCTGTTGTCATGTCTTGGCTCTTTAATAATTAGAAATGCATTTTCTATAAGTCAGGATTCATCTGACTGTGTGCTTCAGAATGCAAAGATATGTTTTTAGGAAGGTGTTTTTAGCAAATATCCGTCTTAAAGGAAGTTAGTTTTGATGGAAAGTCAGATGACATCCTGTGCTTCTCATTTTCTGAACAACTCTGATGAAATTACAGGCTGATTGTATTAAAAGAAAAGAAAGCAGACAAATGCACATCTTCAATGCCGAGCAGAGAAAAAAGAAAACGCAATAAATGAGTTTCATCAAATGCCACGCAGTTTTCTCTCAGCTACTATCATTTTAGGCCGGGGTAAGATAATGACGTTGTAAATGAGTAATAGCACTGCAGAAGCTTTGGAATATTCCAGTCTATTTTATTTAAGATAAAGCTTTCTACTTGTTGTCTCGGCATGAAAGTGCACCTCATTTTCAGATGTACTTTATCCCCTCATTTTAGTTTTAATCAGTGGCTGCTTTCTAGTCCCGTTGTTTGAGGTGAAAGTGTAGCCGTATGCCTCACTGTCTTTTCTCTGAACATAATCTCTTCCTCACACAGAACAATAATCCTACCTTATTTTTTTCTCGCTCAGTGTTGGTCTTTTATTACTTCCAGGTGTTAAGGCCCCGTCTCCCTTGCAAGCAGATGTGCTCGGGAAAATGCCCTTTGTTTGGAGTTGTGCTATTTGAAACTGAATATTAAGTTGGCAATGCTCTCTGAAGGCAGACAACAGGAAAAAAGACCAAAATAAAAACTAGGTGAATGAGTATTTGCATTAAAGAAGAAGATGTGGAAGATGGAAAAAACGACTGGGATACAGATCCAACCTGTATGTGTGCACAGAAAATAGTCACAATAGAAACTGCTCAGAAAAAATAAAGATGCAGGATCCAAGGTAAAGAAAACAATTGTAGAAACATTATTTTTGTAAAAGCTACAGTATGTTTAGTGATTCATGGGGCCTGTTGGACACCACATCTGTTAGTCAGCCGTCTATTGACTGGTCAGTTTCTGTATGTAGATATATGAGTTTCATCTGGTACGATCTGTTGGAAGAACTTTTCAGTATGGCTTTACTTTTACTGTATTCACTTTCGTTTAGGGAACATTTGTACAACAACAGTTTGACACATGTTATTTTATCAAGGCGTTGTCTTCTCAATAATAATAATGTGTTGCTTGTTAGCTATTTTTCTTGATATACACCTGCCAAAAATAACATAAGATTTTGCAGACAGGAAACACAGCCTGTAGCAGTTGTGTTAGACTTTAAAATATACATTTTGGGCTTTCTCCTTTTTGCTGCAAGGAGCTAAACTGAGATCACATGTACTTGCAATGAAAAGTGGCAGGAAATTGACTAAAGCATTGGAAATCAATGGAAAGTAAATGTGCTCCTTAAGTACAAGTGAACAGCTGATAGCTGCCTTCTGTCTACCTTTCTCGCTTTTCCTTTCTATCTCTTTTTCTCTCTACTTTATTCTATCCCTTTCCACTTTTGCCTCTTCTTTTACTTACATTCTCTTTATCTGCTGAGCCAATATGTTCATACTCAACAAAGAATAATTCAATGTGCTTGCCTACAAGTGTGCTTGTGTGCATCCAAATGGAGTACAGACAATGTAATTATGTTGTCTGCTCTTAGGGTAGATGCCAGGTCAGTTTACAGATACAGTGCTAAGTGAACATCATAAAAGGTGTCACACTTTTCTTAGTGTGACCCTTTGAAAAGGTTGTAGGCCATCTTTTGAAAAACGTGCAGTTTAGCTAATTATTCATAGACTCCATTTAATCATGCAGGGTAATTCTTAAGAACAGATAATGACTAATACAAATACAGCAATGCTGCAGCTCACATAGACAATTATTATTGTAATCTTTATTTGCAGTATTCCCCTTTGGTGCAAAACATCTGCCTGAGATATTGTTTGGAACACAAACACTTGAAAGGTTGATGTACCAAGCCAATGTTAAAGACATGGAAATACATTGGTGAGATGCATCCTTCTCCTCACACTTCATCTAAATCACATTAGCAGACAAATGAATAAAGTCACGGAAGAACACCAATCTACAATCACTTCACAGTGATGATTTGACCGCCATTGATTGTATACAGTATGAAGCGGAAATAAATTGTGCTTAAAGGCACACTGTGGAAAATCTTAACAATATTTCCTCTTTACCCAGTTAACCGCTGGTGGCAGTTATGTGTTGAATGTAAAGAAAACAAAAAAAAATATGTTTCACAAGACACCGTCATTGTAGAGAGGAAACAGGACCAGAAAAGGTTTTTTGTGACAATATCCTAATGGCTTCTGGCTTAAAGCTACTAGTAGATCACCCCCTTGCATGTCCAGGTGCTTAATCATATCTGTAATTAACGTTATGTATTGGCTACTTCTGAATCAATGACACTACAATGAAAAACCTGGTGCTAATATATTTAAAGGAAGCTTTAATATGTTGGCTATTCAACAGGCACAAAAGCCTTATAAAGCTCTCAGCAATTCAAAAACTGAATGTACCTCAGATACTAAAGTTTTGGAAGCTGATACCAATACCAATGTTTCAGATTTGTAAAACAAATCCAATTACAGTATATCAGCCAATATTGTTAATTTTGAGTATTCATCTCTTTTTGATTAACGCTTTACAGTTTATAGATAAACTTGTTAGCTTTATTTAGTGGACAAGACTGACATCATTTTAATATTTCTCTGCTACAGTTTTGTTGTTACTTATCGCCTGACAAACAAAGCGATATTGCTATATCTGTGATAAATTGTTATTTGCCAACATATTGGTCGGGCTCTTAAAGGTTATGGACAGTTTGGGTTTTTAAACTGACTGACCATAGACAATTTCCTCAAACATACCTGACCCTACATGCAAGCAAAGATTGTCAAATAGATTTCTAAATGTTCTTAAATCGGATTGGAATTTAAGCATTCCTGCTGACCCATTTATTTCAAATTTGAGGTTACATGGACAGATGACCCACTGTTTAACCAATACAAATGCAAATTAGGTGTACCTTTTATATTTTCTCTGTGGGCCCTATTTCATATGAATACTTCCTAAAATGTTGTCAACTGAAGGGAAAATATGTTTCGGGTGGTTTAGCATAGTGTCATGGTCTTTGTTTTTACTTTGAAATGTGTGCTGTGTGTTTCTGCCTTTGTGTGTTTTCCCGCCACTGTGAGTATCTGCCCCGCCCTCATTAGTTTCACCTGTCTCTCTTTAGCCTGGTAGTCACCTGTGTCCTGTTGTCTGAATAGTTTCCTTGTGTATTGATAGTTCTATCTTTTGCCTGCTGGTTTGCTTTGTTTCCTGGTTGTATCCCTTGTACACCGTACTATGTATCCCTGTGTACCTGTTCATCATTTGTCTTTTCTTCTTTAAAAAAAACAATGTTTTCTTTATTAAAATCACCTGTATCATCCTCCTGCTTCTTGTGTGTTTTGCGTTTGGGTTCTACTCTGTTTTCCTACCTGCTGCCTTGTGCAAAATATGTAGACTACTCTCTCTGGGCCCTCTCGTTGAACTCACTGTGAACTCCAGAAAATACATTTGCATGCGGATGTTTAGTTTTCACAATCATGTTTCTGTCATGAGTCAATTTACAAAGTCGGAGAAAAAAAAGGTTTTGGCAAATCTTTCATGATGTCAGATCCCAAACAGGTTTAGAGGACATTCATCTTAATCCAGACCTCTCGTCCCACAAAAGATCAATGGATGAAGTGCCAAATCAATAGACTTTCATAGAAGTCACCTTTAGTGTTCATTGTTCACCTAACTCTGTTGGCCTAGGATCTGTCTTTCTTTGTCCCACTTTCAACCAGATCTTATTGTCAAGTGCCTCAAATAAAACACAGTTAAACTCAATATTGGAGGGAAAAAAGGTCTTGCTATATGTACATCATATTTAACATGAGAGAGCTTCTTCTTTAACAGCTGCACAGCTCCTGTGCTAATACTAGCGGTTTTGCATGAGAGCACTTAAAGTGCTGTATATATTATGAATGAAGAGGAGTTACTTGTCCAAATACGTGGCTTGCCCAAAGAGAGAAAGAAAATTATGGGTAAAAGAGCCCTGTAGAGATTTATTTTTATTTTTATGGTTTTGCTGTTGAAGCTCCTGGCTATGTTACTCGTATGTTAAGGTTTTATATGAATTTACTAAAACAAACAGAAGGGAGAAATGTAAACAAAGAAACATAAATCGTCATATCGTGTTTATTGCTTGTCTGGGTATATTTTTCTAAAATTTGTATTTGCTTAAATTCTGTATTATTTATTTGAACTTCTTTACTACACTGTACTTATTTACTTGAAATGTTGCACACTGCTGTTGAGGAGCCGCTAAACAAATTGTCATTGTTCTAACCCCAATAACAATAAAGAGCTATTCTATTCTAAAAGCACAATCTCTCTCCACCCACACCAAACCACCCACCTTCTTTCTTCCTAAAAAGACTGGTGTGAGTATGTGACAAGGCAGGGGTTAAATCCATTGCACCATAAAAAGGAGCTGTTCATAAAATGGAGGAATAAGAAGCAGAAATAATATTTCAAGTATGATTAGTTCATCCGCAGGGCACCTTGTGCGATTGAGAAAGGGGGTGAGAGTGGGAGGGGGTATTGTGCACGGCAAGCAGTAAATTATATCTAGCCTTTGAATGATTCCTGCAGATCCTATTACGACAGTGAGGGGGACTGGGGAATGGTGGGGGGAATGGGGCAGTTGGGAGAGAGAAAAGCAGCAGAACGAATCGGATGAATTCTGTTTCCAGCTGTCCGAATGATGGGGGAGATGAGGGTGTGTGTGGGGGAGGGGAGTGCAGGGAAAGGACAACAAGACAATAATTTGTTCTCCGCTCTAAAACATTGTCATGTAGACGTGCAAACATACAGACTCCAAACACTGTTTTTTTCACTTTTAGTCCAACCATCTCTCTCCCCCAAATTTCCATCAAGTCCTCCTGCCAAATGGAGAAAAACACTATCACCCATTACCACCCCTGCACTACTCCACCCTCCCTGAATATTTGAGAGGCGCTTGTCTGCAATTTGTCACTTTGACTGGTGATATAGTAGCTGATAGTGGCATTAATGTGCTGCTGCTGCAGATAGTCCTCACAGGGAAAAAGAGAGGTAGAATGTATTCATCCACTGCCTCCATTTTCACAATGGTTCCTGAATATTGTCTTTTATTTTCTTTGCACCGGTTAATGCTTTAAAGTTTACATGTAAAAAAAACTCAGCTGTAATGTATTATATTATAAACGTTCGATCATATCTATATTATAAATGATATCTTAAAATATCAACTGAATAATTTATGTTTTTGAATCTATGTATTCATGTTTGATGTAAACGGTCTTCTTATTGTTGTTTATACAATATACGTCTTTATTGACAATATTAGTTTTAATATTAGTTTTTCAGCAGTCTGTACAAATATGGCTGTGCATAACAAATAACACCTTGAAGTGTTCATTGGAGAATTTTAATTGTAAGTACAATTTGTGAAGGAGAATCAGATGTGTCTGTGGCAGGTGGTAAAGGTTTGACATTAGTAATTTATTGACACAAGTGTTGTCATACATCACCTAAAGTTCACATTTCCTTGGATATGAGCTAGGGTTGCAGAACCAGTATTCAACTGCTTATCGGCATCACATTACAGTCTCTGTCCTTTACCAGTAAAATATGTCTTGTCAAAGTGAGTTAATGTAGCCGAAGACTGCAAACTTGACTAAGATTAAATATTACATTTCAAAAAGTTTTCAACACAGGAAATGAAAAAAGGTCAACGTGATGAGGTGTATATTTTCAGTTACTTCATGAAATGTTCCCATAGTCCAGCATCCCTATTCTGAAAAAAAAACCTGTTTGAATTACTGTATGTATGAGTTCATTAATTAAGCCTCATATTGGCAAACTGTGTTGGATATTGGGTGAGTGCCAAAGCAGAGAACAGGGGGCCTGGACATTTAATGCAGAACATTAATAATAACAGGGGAGGGAGCAAGGGGGAATTAAAATGAAAGAATTCTGCACCCAACCTCCCACTTTAATTGCAAATTTAAATTTCCTATAATGGATTCTGACAACTCAAGTCACCAAAATCCATCATTCTGAAGGGTATTATTCCTCAATTAACCTGTCACCCCCACCACCACCCTGCGTATTTCTGCAGGGCTTCAAAGAAAATGAAGAATTCTAATTACTCTCAAATATAAAGCAGATTGATCATCGCGCCCTCCTTTCACACACAGTCCTACAATCTGGTAAATCTGTCTAATTCTAAAGCTCATTCTAATGTGAATTTTCTTATATTTAGCATTGCTAATACCAAATAGCTGAACTATTGTGAATGTTCAATAATGTGAACAGCTTGGGACACAAATTAAATCAGCTTTCTCTCACTTTTCAAATGCAAAGCGCACATAAAAGTGCACATACCGAACATAAAAACTCACATCCATGACTATGACAGTTGCAGTCATATGCACACTTGTAACAGCTGAAGCCACATCCACCACAGCTGCTGCTAATGTCACACTATTCACAGCTGTGAATAATATCATGCCCACCTCTGCTTGCTCACCACAGCCAGATATTCATATGAGCACCCAGAGTTGTGCTGGTTTTGTTCAGCCCAAGCAGCAACCACAACAAAGTAAAGTCAATGCTTGTATACGAGCCTGAAAATGCAGTACTTCTAATGACAGCTAGAGGTTTTCTCCAAAAACTGTGACTATGATAAAGTCAAGAGGGAAAACCTCAACAACATCAACAAAAACGTAAAAAAATTTAATCAGTATTGTTTTGTTTGTTTTAGAGTCATTGCTCCGTCAAGTAGATATCATGTACAAAGCTGTGCTTGATTTGTAGAGGTTCCTCACCCAATTACATAGTTTAGTGTACCTGCTCATCTCACCTCAGGTCTACTCAGGCTTCGTCCCCTTTGCCAAAATCTGGCTAAATTCATGGAGACAGTAATACACAATGTGTAACATCATCTAAATGCTATAATACAAGTGCCTTCAGAAAGCTATTATGTCATCAATGCTTCAATGTATATTGTTTTAGGTTACAGTATTAATGCCAAAATAATATTGCCAAAGTTGAACTAAATTCCCTTGTGTTCTCCTGCTATGTCGTGGAAACAAGTAGACAGTCCCAAACGTTACGCATGGAACAGATGTTGTTTCTTCAAAAAACAGAAATCTAAGTTCTTAACATTCTTTTCCCAGTGCCTGCTTTGGATGGACACAATTATTGTGTGGTATGTATGCACCTCCGCTTGTGAGGTGGAAGACAGACAACTGTATTTTCAAAGTATTGTGGACTGAAGTGAGATGTTCAAACTAATCTTCAAACCAACAAATCACTATGTAAACAAAGTAAGTGGTGAAAAAACCTGTATCAACAGAGGACAGTTATAGACTGTGGCTGTAAGGAGTTGTGTGTCAAATTAGATACAAAATGAGAGCATGGGCTTCTCCCATCTTGTCATCAAGCATGACTTACAAAGTCACCTGCCTTATCCTTCCATCTTATTTGTTGTTGACCAGCCATAGACAAAAATAATTTGCCTCCTCCTCATTACCACCATCAAACCCATGATGGGTTATCTCCTGCCGACTGATCCCCGAAACATTGTCTTAGACATTCACACTTATTAATAAATAGAAAAATTCCAGTTTAATGGCCAAGTATCTTTACACATACTGTACAATCAATTTAACTTCAGTTATTAGTTGCTCTGTTTACTTAATTGAATTTTCTGATAGTGAGACAACAGACACACAGCCTATATTATATGTAAATGTGATTTTAAATACAACATACAACAAAGACAAAGTTGAGACTTTACATTGCCGAGTTAACTGTTCAGGATTTTGATGGTCTGTGACCACAAACTGCTTGCTTTGTAAAGTGGTCTGTAGCGCCTGCCAGCGGTAGAAATTCAGTCGATTTGTAGCACGGCTGTAAGGGGCCTGTTATGGTTTTATTGCACATTTCCTAATTTAAAAGGAATTTTATATTGCCTCTTCAGCTGTGACATTCTGTGATGGTATTGTATTTCACATGCTGCACACTATTCTGTTTATGTCTTGCTGCTTTAGTTTCTATTTCTCCCAAGCCTACGGAAATCAGATGTTACCTTAACATTGCTTCCTTTCAGCATGCCTATCCACTTAACTAAAGCCACAATTCCAACATATTTCAAAGTTAAGATCCATTAAGAGCAAGGTGGGTGAGTACAAAAGAATAATGTCTACATTCAATTCAATTAAATTCAGTTTATTTTGTATAGCCCAACATCACAAATACAAGTTTGCCTCGGAGGGCTTTACAATCTGTACACATGACATCCCTGTCCCGGGACCTCACATCGGATCAGGAAAAACTCCCCCAAAAAGATAGTAAAAACCCTTTCACAGGGAAAAAAAAGGGGAAGAAACCTGAGGGAGAGCAACAGAGGAGGATCCCGCTCCCCGGATGGACAGAAGCAATAGATGTCATGTGGCCAGAGCTGGCAGGACGGCTCCAGGCCAGTTGCATCAGCAGGGCCATGGTTGCATCAGCAGGGCCAGGTCTGGGCCTGGTTCAAGGCAGCCACGAATCCATGGAAAAAGAAAGTAGAGTTAGTAATATGCATTGAAGAGACAATCATTTATCCAGAAGGAGAGAAAGAAGAGGTGAAGAGGAGGAGAGAAAAGAGGAAGAGAAAGAAAGGAGGAGCTCAGTGTATCCTAAAATGTCCCCCAGCAGTCTAGACCTATAGCAGCATATCTAGGGGCTGGACCAGGGCAAACCTGAGCCAGCCCTAACTATAAGCCTGAAACAGCCCTAACTATAAGCGCCATCAAAGAGGAAAGTCTTAAGTCTACTCTTAAATGAGGTGACCGTGCCTGCCCCCCGAACTGAAAGTGGAAGCTGATTCCACAGAAGAGGAGCCCGATAACTGAAAGCTCTAGCCCCCAACCTACTTTTTAACACTCTGGGAACCACAAGTAACCCTGTACATCTGTGCTTTATGACATTCCTCTCCTTGCTGGGGCAATGGAGTTGGCAAACTGACTTGGAGGTAGCTTTTACATATTAATGATGGAACAATAAATGTCTACAATGAACATGGCGGGATGAAATCAGGCCTGGTTAGATTGTATCCCAAGAATTACCCACATCAATTTATCTAGACCAGCCTTACACACAAATATGCTTTTCACACTTCTACTCCTGAAACTAATTATTTTGAAAAACCCAATAGAAAATATGAGGTTTGGGTGTATTTTTATTTAAATAGTGAATTAGCTCGCTTCCTCTTCAGAAAATAGTATGTAGTCACGTAGTACACTGTTCTGGTGTGCTGTGTGTACACTGTTCCTTTAATTCCCAGCTCTCACAAGCCCAAAATGAATAAAAAACAACCATTCAAACGGTACCTTGACATTACTTGCTTTTAGCACTTAACTAATACCACAATTACTGCATTTTTCAGTGTGAACATCCATTAGAAGTCAGTAGGAAACAAAAAAGAACACAAATTATGTCCTTTATGAAATTTCTTTCCTTATTGGGGCAGTGGAGTCTTCTGATGCATCTTCTAAATAGACTCATTGTTGCATTTTACATATTGATAAATCAACATAATTGTATAAAATGAGCATGTTAAAATGAAATCAAGCCTGGTTCTATGTCAAGAATGGCCCGGATCTAATAATCTACACTAAAATACTGTCAAACCATTAGAATGTTCGAAATACATACGCTCTTCAATGTCACCAAATGATCTGACTTATAAATTGAGCTCAAACATACAGAAGAATAGGAGAGTACAGAGACGATAAGGGGAACACAGGCAGTAATAAATGTCAACATTGTGACGACCAACGAGCATGACAGGAAGCTGTGTGCATTTAGAATATAATAAATAAAAAAAGAACAAGTCATCTGCCTGCTGGCTTAATGCACTTTTAGCTTACAGCCATGTAGCTGTTGACTGTTCTGCACTTTAGTAATCATTCAAATTTAATTAAAGGCTTACAGAGAAAATGGCCTGAGCTGATGGCATAATGAGTTGCCAAGGGACATCTTTTTAATAATCTTAGTTTGTAACAAAGATGTTGCCAAGTCATAGTCACATTATGAGCCCTGCAGAGACACTTTTACTGACCAGATAATTCACAGTGTCCCCAAGGAATGCACTCCTTTCCACAAAATCTTCTGACTAAACTGATGATTTCATTTTATCCATCAGTATTAATTAACATCAAGAAACACAATACATTTAAATAAAACTGCATAACTTGTAAATAACAACTTGTTATATCATACTATAATACTATACTACATAAGCCAGTGTCTATTTAATAAATCAAAGGCATTTTTGCTCCTTAAGCATAAAAAAGGATGTCTCTCCTTAAGAAGAGGTGTTTAGGTAGTATTACCACAAACAATATATAGTATATAATGGGTTAATTATTCAAATCTGAAAATATCTGATAAAAGCATAATGGAAGATGGCTATGAATTTGCACAAGCATTTCCACTGTCCACTCCATTAATCAAGTTTGTCTCTGCTTCCTCCTCTTTCAGCTATAAATAGTTGTCCATGCTGCTTAACCCAGTCGCCACCTAAATATATAACTGCCACTGAAACAACGTCCACAAAATATGTTCTGTTAAGTCTATTTACGGATTATCTTAAAACACTTTAAGATGTAGAAATATTTACATAAAAGTATGTATGTTAAACAACCCAGATCTACTATGCTGGGCTAAAATATGAGATTGGTGCCAGCCCTCTCATCATATACGGCAAGACATGATAAATGGACCACATTTCCCAAAATTCAGTTCGTAGTCATTTCACAGAAGGTACAACATATTTACATGTAAGTTAATACAAAATAAGTAACTATATACAGATTACATTTGGGGCAAAAATATTTAATTAGATTATAGTTACATTGTACATTGTGGGTTACTTGATTACATTTTTTGATTACTTCTTAAAAATAGCCTCTGTTTATGCCTGTACGTTTTTGTAAAGGTAATGTGACCAACTCTAAATGCTGAATATTCTGTGTATCGAAGTAAGCCTACTTGTCAAGTTGCCAGTTTTGATACAACTAGTATTTGTTTATATAAATTAATGATAATTTATTGATAATGGAGTTTCATTCCTTTTTATTTAAATTAAAATTGCATGAGTATTTTGAGAAGTCCCTCATGTGGCCTTTGAGTAAAGAAACAGAAGCAACCTTGTGCAAAATAAACAGCATCCCACATGTTGTACTATGCAGCTGCCAGTACTGAATAAGTAAAATACATTTTATAGCTGCTGGGCTATTTGACAGCTTTTTCTTATGTACATTTGGAAATTTAGCATTTTGTTTGTAGAATTTAGCATGATAATGAACAACTTATTTTGTACTCCTAAATGATTATAGAAAGGCAGGAAAATTGGCAAATTGCACCTTTTTTCTGAGGAGGGGGGGCAAGTCTGAAACCACAGTTATGCCCTTGGGCAGCAGCATACCTCCACTGACCTCTTCGGCTAGCTACAGGCTGCTGCTACAGGTGAGAAGCTAGCTACCTTTACAAGGCTCACGCGCGCTGGCTGTGACAGGAAGCCGCCGGGGCCCACAGGGGAATCCCTACTGGTCTGCTCCCTTGAACCCGGCGCTCTTACAGCTTCAATCAGGAGCAGGTGAGTGAAGTAGCGGCACGTGCGACACGGGGCTGGACGACGTCAAGGCGTCAGAGCGACACAATTACTGGCAGACGGGAGACGGGAGACGTCACCTGTTCAGAGATACTCGGTGGTGAGTGTGAGCTAGCAGCTAAGGTGTACCATCTATCAGCCAGATAGCTACCTGCACGCCGTAACTTCGCCAACAACAACGTATGCACTGTAACGTCACTGTGTTTCATGTGATACTGCAAAAAAAAAAAATCAATCAGAATATTTATTTTGTTTCTTATGTACACTCAGTTTGTAATTAGGCGGACAACTTTTTTTAAATTTACTTATGTATTCATTCCACAAAGTCAAAGTGGTACAAAGTAAGTTAGATAAACGTATAGGCATCTTTACAATGGTTCTACATTTTTCAAGGTTAAATAGTGATATGGTGTTGGTCTGCATGCATACCCCCCCCCCCTCTCTCTCTCTCTCTCTCTCTCTCTCTAAAATCCAATCCAATCCCAAATATATTACTTGGTCCTCACTGAGATAAGGCATACTGCGGGATGTTGGTGTATCCATTTGAATTAAATAGACGACGGCTCTATCAAGATCACCCAGCAGGTCAAGGCTACTCTGCAAGAGGATATGATGCAGCCAAACAGATTTTTTTCCATACAGCCTCACCTGTACCCCACCTTGCGTTATCGCCAGCCACCCACACTGAAGGAAATAAACACATCCAACTGTACAAAAAACAACTACACATGATAATCTGCAGTAGTTTTGTGTTGTCAGGAATCAGCCATTGTTTACTCTGATTTTATACCCTACCACTGGGCTTAAAATTCAATTTTTCAATAAAAAAATTCAATAAAGCCAGGTCGGGTCAGATTACAGTTGACCAAGATGCTTGAATTTAAAGAGCCAATCTATCAGCTGATTTGATTTAAGTTTTTTTTAGAAACAATTATACATTATTTTGTTTTGAATTAAACAGTTTTTTATTTTTTTATAAATTGTACAATGATATACTACTGTTTAGAATAGCTCTGTGCCTAATCTCTGTGGGGCGACTGGCTCAGTGGTAGAGCAGGGTTGTTCTTCAATCGATCCCCGGCTCTGCTAGTCCATGTCGATGCCTCCTTGGGCAAGACACTTGACCCCAAATGGCTCTCGGAGGCTGTTCCTGCGATGTGTGAATGGGTTTGAATAATTAGATAGTCCTGATGGGCACCTTTCATAGTAGCCCCTGCCATCATTGTATGAATGGGTGAATGATGAAAAGTAGTGATAAAGTGCTTTGAGTGTCGGAAAGCTAGAAAAGCGCTATACAAGTACAGTCTATTTACCATTTAACCAAGCGGCCAGTGCAGATCAGACTGCGTATCATGTTTAGGTATTGTATCCTAAGACCCACGCAGTTAGAAATGGCCAAAAGCACACCTAATTTCACTGTCTGAATTTCAGGGTTTGTGGCTTGGTTTATGGTGTTCTAAGAGAAACTGTGAGAAACTTAAATGTTGCAGGTAAAGGGGAGACACCAAGACTTGCAACTGGGAGTAAGCACCTCTGGGTTGGTCTCATCACATTATAGAAAACAATGACAGTCATAGAACAAAGGGGGAGGAAGATTCAGTTGCGTTATCGAAGCCATTTATTGCAACAGATTCAGCTTCTCCGGACATTGAAGAGTCCCACAGAGAGTTTGACAATATTGCTGCAATTGACATTTCAATAGGGTACAAGTTTCTTTGTGATCATTTATTCATGTTTTCTCAGTTTTGCTTCCGGTATATTATTAGTTTTTGTCTTGATTTTCAGATATGTGTGATGTTAATGGCAACCTTTGTTTGTATTGGTAGGGCACCAATGATACCGTGACACTCACTCAGTGACCAGAAAGATGAAACATCCTGGAGGACTTCCAGATGGTCTGCCAAGAAGATCTGTAGCATGTTGACTATTATGCAACGACCACATGGATGATCCACATTGATGCTTCACAGGTGACCTCACACTGCACCAAGAAGAGAAATGGATTCAAAATCAAACTTAGTTCAGAAACACAGACATGTTATCACACAGTGATTTAATACTGATTCTTTGTTGTTTATGTTGATAAGAGAGAAGATGAAACTTTAATTGCCTGGTCGGGAAATGTATTGTTAAACCTGCTAAGAGCAACAACAAAAAAAAGGTTACAGCAAAGTTGTAAATGGCCAGTGTGACTGTAGCTGTTTTGATTTTATTTCTGGGGTATTGCAGCCTGCCTTGATGGGGCACAAAAGGAAGGAAATGCTGCCTTTCAGACGTGAGACTTTATTAACCTAATACATGGTTACTAAAAGGTAGTGTGTCTTGAAAGCATGACAGTTTCATCAGTGTTGTTTCAAGAATTAACATTTCAACATCAAAAAGCTTTTTGCCATTAAGGAGAAATTATTAAATATTTTAGCCGCAAGGCAAATGTCCCTTTTACCAAGTGCTTATCTGAAACTAGAAATATTAAATATTAGTGAAAAAGTAATTTCATTTTCATGTGGGTGCTCTTAGTCACTCTACATTTATTACTTATTCATTATTTTCTCCTCAACATCTCACAATATGATGTTTCACCATAATCATCTCCACTGGAGAATAACAAAAGAATGAGCAGATCTCTAGTCTTTCTCAGTCTGCGTATGATATTGGTGGCTTTAGGATTTGGACTTGTGCTCATTATGACCTCAAGCGGGTGGCTGCCTTTTCCTGTTTTACTATATCCTTCCCCATCTTCAAATGGATCACTTTTATTGGCATTGTCCTCTTCATCACAGGAATCAAATCCTTCAGGCTCTGAAGGTCCGCCGTCCTCTCCAATATAGCTTCGCTCAGGGTAAACTCTTTACTCGGCACCTTCTCTCTGCCTCACAGTGCAGCTTTGTACGCAAAATACGACAGGTCCGTGTTTTGAATGCTCATATCTCGCTGTGTGAATCTCGTACGATCTTGCGAGCAGAAGGCAGCGGAAGCGGAAATTCGACTGAATCTTGGTGAAGTTGAACCATATTTCTGTGCAGAATTATCGTGAAGAAATTAATATTTACAAAACGTAAACATCGTATCCCGTGGATCCGGGCGCTGATTTCGAAGAGCTAATCACTGATGAAACCAATTGGTATGAAAGGACTAAAGTTGATAAGTTGAATGCAGATCACCTGTCAGTAATTAATGTGTGACAATTGATTTTAGGTAAACATAATTGAATTTGTAAGGGCAAAGTGAATCAATATGTTGCCACAAACTAGCACATTGTCATAGTCTTCAACCAATCAGATCTTTAGTTTAACATGCTGGGCGTTTTCTTTGACATGCCAGCGCCTGCAGGGTGGCCTGGAAGTACGTCAGCATTAACATGCGTCGTGATTGGTCAGTGGGCCAGCGTGAGCATTAACATGCGCTGTGATTGGTCAGTGGGCCAGCGTGACTTTTGTCAACAGTAAGTTAGCTAGCAGAACTCAATAATAGTAAGAAGAGTTCAGGCTGAAACACAAGAGAAGTTATGACATTTTTAGTGTTTTGCTTGGTGTAGTTTTTTTAACACTCAATGGCTGAAGGAAAAGAACATCTTTCTTACGGAGGGTTATGGGCAAGCTTGGCGGAACTGAAGCGCACTGATGAACTTCACAACCGCGTCATTGAACTGTTTGTTAACAAAAAGATGAGGGTGGACTTCAAGTGAACAGCACCTGGTGAGTGAACTGCTTTTTGTGTTTTTACATTTTTACACATACAATTTTAGACGGCATAGAAGTTAGAAAATGCACGGCCCGCCACTGCTCTTGAGTGTGTGAGACGCTGTCGGTCTGGACAGCGTTATCAGTTGTATGAGAGCAGTGCAGAGCAGCGGCCGTGATCTAGTCAGTGGGGCACACTCGCTAACATGCACTAAAAGCATGCACGGCTGGCCCTGCTATGTCAACAAAGCAAGGAGAGAAAAAAAAATCGGACTTTTAAAACTATCGAACAAGCAATGGGTAGATAAACAACACACCTTCAATTGTTTGACCATAGTAATCATAACATGTGTCATTTACAAGAGGTTTAATAGACATATTGTGCTTCATTAAATAGTAAATAGTACCATTTCTTCTTTAGATACATTTCATCTTGCAGGATGCCGGAAATCTTTGCACCCGCACAAAAGGTAAATAGTTGGCACTTAGAGTGGTGCTGGTGTGTGTGTGTGCGTGTGTGTGTGTGCGTGTGTGTGTGTGTGTGTGTGTGTGTGTGTGTGTGTGTGTGTGTCTGCCTGCCACTTGGAGGAGATGGATTGGATGAGTGAGAGATGGCTAAGATGAGAAGCTGTCTGTTTGTGGTCAGAGGATGTGGTAGACTGCTTGTGTTGGGTGATACTTGATCTGATGTTAATGTGCTGCTGTGTGTGTGGGAGGGAGTGAGTTGAAAGAGGCAGAGGGGAAGATGGGCAGATAATCCCGTCCGCTTGATGAGATTGAATGCTGGGATTGATTGATCGCCTAATCATAAGAGGAAATGGGCCTGAAAATGAATGGGACTCTGCCCTTGGCTTGCTGTGGAGCTGGGTGGTTGGGTTGGAGGAGATGTTAGCTGCAGAAAGACATGGCCTTAATGTGCATAGGACCTGATTTCATTTGTGTCTGATATACAGTTATATGATCCTGGCTAAATGATCAAATAAAAAAGGAAGAGAGAGAACAGCGAAGGAGATGTAAATCAAGCTTTATTGCTGGAATATTACTTTTTCATCTCATCTGAAATGGATGCTTTGAGAACAGAGCAAGAATAAAAATTCATCATGAATTTAGAACTGATGAAACGTTGTGTAGTTACAGATAGCCATTATTCTGGCTCCAGTTGATTGTCTAGTTATATATATATATATATATATATATATATATATATATATATATATATATATATATATATATATATATATATATATATATATATATATATATATATATGAGTAGTATATGTGCCATTATTTGCAGTATTTTTAGAATGACCAGACAATTTGTTTGGTCAAATTGTTCACAGCTGGATTGTTGGATTTAAAACGGTCTAACAGATAATAATATGCTACTGCTGTTCTCACTGCCACATATTTTCTCAAATGATGGCAACTGGTGATAGTGTCACTCTTGTGTCACTAACTAGTTATATGCACTATCCCAGCTTGTGGGCACAAAGAGGACTCCCACCAGTATATCAGAAGAGGGAAATTAGCTCTGTGTTTGCTTTTTATGTCGGGTCTACAGTTCAGAGAGAATGCTGCCAGAACATATCAGCCTGTACAATGATTGAAGTGGTGGACTCAGCCTGGCATCAAGGCAGAATCCAACCAATCGGTTTGCCTTGTTGTTTAAGTTAGGTGTACCAACTGCCACTTTGAGTTTGTCTCTATTTCCACAACACTAAAAGATTCTTTGAAAAGCAAATACCTCTCAGATTTGGAGCATTTATCACAAATTTCTTCCTCATTGTTGACAGGGCAGCAATAATTTGTATGACACTAAATTTAACTTCATCGAAACCCAGTATGGTGAACATTTCCTGCAGATAGGACAATCCTGCGCAGGAATTATCACCAGAGCATTATCAGTGTATGATATACCGTACCTAGTTTAAGGCAGCATCCTTAACAGTATAGCCATACATATTTATATTATTTTGTGATGCCTAGTTACCTTTTAGTTATTTATTAAAGCTGGCGTAGGCATCTTTGGAGAAACCAGCAAGAATAAGCTATATTTTAAAAGTATTAAGTAGCGCATTGTTGTCATCGCTAACCGTATCGTATTATTACAGACCTGCAACAGCCACATATACCGGATTCTTCTTGCCAAAGCTTTTGATTTATTGATTGCTGCCGGGACGTCAAGAGAATTTCAACATAAATAACAAGAATGGCAGAAAATAACCCAACGGTTGAATCTACATTATTGCAGAAAGAAAATATTGATATTGAACAGTTTCATTGATATTGCACGAGTGAATCATGTGAAGCAGTGTTGCTTGTTAAGTGAGACAGCAGCAGAAAGGAAGGACTTTTAAGATATTGGGACATTGTTATAGTCTTGAAAGGAGGAATGAGAGACAACATAGATAAGAAGACAGAAGAAATGTGAAGAACAGTGTTTCCTGCCTGAAGCTGAGCAGCTTGACTGATGATCTTCAAGTCAGTTGGAAAAAAATATTTTTTGCCATTTGGGGGCATGGAACAAACTGAAAACACTCCTTTTAGCTTCGTTTTCGTCTGCACCAATTCTGAGAAATATATCTGGCTCTTTTGATCCCATCACAAGAGTCAGCATGAAAAAAGACAACCTAGCTCAATACTATCAAACAAGCAATGGATATGTGTGTGTGTGTGTGTGTGTGTGTGTGTGTGTGTGTGTGTGTGTGTGTGTGTGTGTGTGTGTGTGTGTGTGTGTGTGTGTGTGTGTGTGTGTGTGTGTGTGTGCATTTAATGCTTAATGTTAATATATCTTAGCCAGGATCCATTAACCAAATGGTAATTTTTTGTGGGGCTCCCCCTCTCTGTCTCCCTCTAGTGTGCAGGCTACATTTGTTGGCCAATGAGTAGAGGGTAGTTGTGATCCAGAGCTTAAAGCCTGAGAGTGGGATGACTGAGGGGGAAATGAGCAGCCCATGCAAAGAAGTGGAGGCACTGTGGGCTAAATGATCAATGGCATTGATCAGCCAGTCAATCCTGGAGTCTATATTCTTCACTGTTTACACTCTCCCATTGCCACTGTGTTAAACTGAGCGTGCTCTAAACAGCCACCTTAGGGACCCTCTAAAAGCCGGCATCACACCCGTCATTGATTGACATGTCGATTATCTGGGAAGCTGTTGACAGCCCAGTTGTTAGCCATCTTAAACATTAATGATGATGGGGAGACGTTGCTTCGAGTTACATTCCTGACTAAGAGATAGACATTTATTTTCAACATAGTACCACTTTGAATGAAGTGAAACACAGAAAACAGCCAATCATATGTCAAGTACTTGTAATACCCATTTGTAATACCTGAAGACCAACAACCATCTCTTATTGACTTGCCTGTGTTTTTTTTGGTCACCAATATTAGAGCACAACTGAAATATTGCAAATGTACATTTTAACAGAGGGCTGACTGTCTATGATATAAAAATCAACAACTTAAATGGATTTTATCTTCCTTTTAAAATTAATAAGTTTCACCTCCTTAGTATGAATTCTAAACCGTGTTAGTCTGCTCAAAAGAAAAAACACAGAGTTATGTCACTTGGAGGTACATCCCTAAATTAATATAATGTATTAGCTTTTTAAGGAGTTAAGTTGACACATTTTAAAGACGATTTGCAATTATGCATTTGTATGCATAAACAAAATGATTCAGATTTCTTTAAGAATCTTTTTTTATGCAGAGATTGTGTCATTGTTTACATTATCAATTGGATGTTTTGGCGATGTCTATAGTCATCCACTTCTAAGTGTAAACAACACCAGATCATGTGTGTGTGCATGTTTGCCTGTGTGAGATAATTGCGTTAATTGTGCAGACTCTACATGCCCCAAGCTCCAAGCACCAACCTCAAACCTGTTTCTTCTTTTATGCGTCATTTACTGCCTGTAAACATTTTGTGTAAAGCAGTTTATAGATAATTTCTGCAAGTTCCTTGAGCTCTCCTAAATGTGTGCTTAAGTTATACAAACTCTTCACTTTAATAGACACCCAGTAATGGGCTTACATTGGCCTGGCTGCAGGGACCGGTGCATGCGAAAGTGGTTGCATCCCAGTAATACTAATAATCAACTTTCTGCACGATGCCTTCAAACAGAGAATGTGGCAGCCTCACCCTGACATGAAGTCTTTGTCTGGGTCTCGTCTTTTTTGGTTGTTACTATTTTTACCTTAAGCTCCTTCTGCTACTGCCAGCTTCCACAGATCTCTCTTGGTTGGTCAGCGCATTAAAAATTGTGCTGCCTCTTTACAAGATTGTCTTTAATCTTTTGCCTCTTCCATGTCACCTCGAAACGTGTGGAGGCTGTTATGATAATGATGTGGACCTGTCCAGGGTATTAGAGTTAAGCTGGCTGATTAGGCTGCACATCGATTAGTCTATCACTCAGCACTGGCCAGGTCTGGGCATTGGAGGGGAGTTGGGTTGGGTGGTGGGGGTGAGGAAGATTGACAGC
Source organism: Taurulus bubalis (assembly GCF_910589615.1). NCBI lineage: Eukaryota > Metazoa > Chordata > Actinopteri > Perciformes > Cottidae > Taurulus > Taurulus bubalis. The sequence continues at coordinate 14,580,035 of NC_136592.1, read as the reverse complement.
CATTCTGAAGCAATGACCTGACTTAAAGTAAATCACAAACATACACACAGCATAACACTTTAACACTTCGAGTAGGGACACAAACATTTTTTCAGTTTCTAAATGAGCCCATTTTCAAGCAAATGTTGATTGTGTTTTGGGAACTTTAACTATCCTTTACTATTAAGTAATGTGTACTTTAATCAGTTCTCAAGAACCTCTGTGAATCCCCCTCTTGGCAGAATTGAACTAAATTACTGATTGAATAACTAAATTATTCAAACTACACAAACCAGCTACACACCAGCAGGCTCAGGGACAGCATCGTCCTGAGGCCGCAACTGTTCTTTCGCTCTTGAGCTCATCACTTGCCATTTTACATTTTATATACTTTGACTATTGAACTACTGTATTTTACATTTGCAAGTTATACTTATCATTCTGCCTATACATTTCTGTTTATGAATTTCCAATTACTAAATTGAATTACTTATTTTTATTTTAACTTGCACTATTTCATGTTTATATTCTCATTTTGTGCGTCACTTAAAACAAGAACTTTAATGATATATAGCAATGGGATTTGGCACAAAAGATGTCAAGTGACTGCGAATGGAAGGCTGGAAGAACTGTAACACGTACATGTAACCTACTTGTAACAGGTTAATGTGGATGAAAGGTTGGTGGAAAAACTGAGAAAGACGGCTGTAAAAGAATAAGAGAGTAAGAGAAATCTGAGGCTGTGGAGGGTTGTAGCAGGAGAGATAGAGCAGCCAAGAAAAGGTTAAGGCAATCGCCTCGCCTGAACACGGAGGCTTTTAATCCTGGAACAAAGTCATTATGGTTCACAGCTACAGAAGAGGCCAATTAAAAGCAGAGGGCAGGCATACGTCTGGAGAAAGGCATCATGCAGGAACCTTAGCCTTTTATCAGACCAATAGGATACCTCTCTGATGAAGTCAGGGAATCTAAATCAACTCAGTAAATGAAGGCCCTCAAAGTTTTAAACACTATTTTCTGAGGTATTTCATGTTGTTTGCAATATATTTGTTCAAACAGGAGGTGTGCTATAGCTTGTGTGAATTGAATCATTGTGTAGGTTGTGTAGTGTGATTCTGGGTAGTTTATTTATGGAGTCTGCTTGATTTGACGTCATCTGAAAAGAACAAATGTTTGCGTGCCTGTTGACCCCCTGACTACAGCTGCTTGGTAATATTACGCAAAGCTCACTTTATGCCCTGATGCTACCTAGCTAATGGGGAAATGCAAGTTTTCAGATGAATGGTTGGAGGACAAGGAGGTTGAGCCATGGCAGAGGCCCTTCTCTGGAAATAACCGTCAGGCGTTACTGCTGTTACTGCTCTGTGTCGAGAGGCGATAAGTGAAGCCTCCGTGGGAATCAACGCTGTCAGGTGTCGTGCTAAATTCTGTCTGCCCACCGAGAAGTGCACGCACCTCGCAGAAGCACACACAGCTAAAGCAAAAACTGCTGGACGTAAGGATTTCTACGGCCAAAGTACTGTTTTAGAAACGATGTCACCTTCTTTGTGTGGTTCATCGATGATGTGCTTTATGAACATTTATAGCCATCTTAATTTAGCAGAGCATCCAGTCTTCTTTAACCTTAAGACCTCAGAGTCAAATAGTTTCAACAGTACATATTTTGGGAAACTTTTGCTCGTCAGTTTGCATTTCTTGTGTTTTACACTCAAATGGACTGAGACGAGAGAGCATGCCTTTCACGGTAGGTAAACAAAAAAAAACTCTGCCAAATACTGCAGCAAACCCTGAACTTTGTTCTTGAGAAGTCGAATAGTTTTGCCAGCACATGTTTTAGGTTGCTTTAGCTCAACAGTGTGAATCTATGTAACACTCACCTGGTCTTATGAAGTAGAGGATGCAATTCTTGTGTCAATGAGGTCTTAAAATATATGCAGAAGGTCTTAAGAAAGGTTTTAACATGTATTAAATATAACTAAGACATCTCAGACAGATGTTTTTATTTCAAATTATTTTTTTATTTTTGCACTGAGAAAAAAGACCAGTGGTAAATAAACAAATATAAAAAAATGGACAACTTCTAAAAACAAGACACGTTTATCTATAGCACATTTCAGCAACAAGCAATTCAAAGCGCTTATTATAAGACACATTTAAAAAGAAACGCATTATAAAAAGACATTTAAATATAACTAAGTGAAAATAAAAACAAGCTAAACTAGAATAAGACTGGTATAAAACACAAGAATACAAGTTACAGTGCAGTGTGAGAAAATGTTTTAATAAAAGAAAGTTGGAAAAGTCTTCAGCATTGATTTACAAAAAAAAAAAGAGTAAAAGTTGCAGCTGACCTGCATTCTTCTGCGATTTCGTTCGAGATATATGGTGCATAAAAACTTTATGCTGTTTCTCTATGTTTAGTTTTGACCCTGGGGACAGAGAGCAGACAAATCCCAGATGACCTGAGAGGTCTGAATGGTTCATAATGTAGGACATTATCAGAAATGTATTTTGGCTCTAAACCATTCAGTGCGTTATAAACAAACAGTTGTATTTTAATATTAAAACTAGGGCTGGGCAAAGTTGAAAATATTTAACTGATTAATCGCATGATTTTTATGTGATTAACTGCGATTAATTGCATTATGCGCCAAATTCAATAATGAATGAAAAACTAGTGTATTGCACACTTTTATTTTAAAGTAATTTTATCAGAACAATATAAGAGGCACTCTCGGAGCAGCAGCAAGTTAACAACAGTATATCAATCTGTTTTCTTTTCTTTTCTCAACAGGTACCAATAGAAACATTTTATTAGAGAACAGCATAAACAGTCTGTTGAGTAGTAAGGGTCCCTGTTAGAGGGACGAGCGACTCCTTCTTTTTTCTATGTTCAAACAGTAATGTAAAAAAAAAATCAGAAACAGTCAAAGCATGTGAAGCAGTATCCACAGTTCATCAATATAACGAACTGTGTAAGTAACTCAACATGTGTTCTAAAGTTATAAACGGTTTGTCAATCAATTTTGTAGTTTTTGTTGCATGTTTTTTGTCTGCCGTAAGCAAAATGTATCTGGTTTCCTGTTTTGAGATAAGGTGCTTTTATTTTGAAGGCGAAAAACAGAGTTGAAACGGAAGTCTCATAGTGCGCTGTTTAACGGCTAAAGCTACGGTCTTTAAAGACCATCTGTTGGAGGGGTACGCTACAAACTGTAACTCTGAGATAACTGTGGTTACAGCGATGTCCAGTAGTCTCAGTGAGAGCAACAGTTGGTGCACGTAACATAGTGTGCTCCGTTTCATACAACTTGTGTATTCTCCTGACGACGAAGCGTCTGGAGGCTCATACGCGCCGTCATTCGTTGCGATTCTAAGGACGCTGGTAGCTGCATCAATGCTGTGTAACGTTAAGCCCCTCCCAATGCAAAAAAACAAACATGCAGTTAACGTAAAATAATTGTCTGCGTTAATGGATTGCTGCGTTAACGCATTTATAACGCGTTAACGTGCCCAGCCCTAATTACAACTTTAAACACAGGTGGACTAAACTAAGAAATATGTATTTTTTTGTATCTTCAATGTCTGTTAGTTTAAAACAATATGAACATTCAACTCCCATAATTCCCTGTGCACTGTACCTTACAAACACAACTACACACTGTATATAAACACTCAATTATCCCTCACAAAGCTCCATTTTACTCCAATTAGCTACTAAATCTATCCGTGTGATGGTTTAATGCAGGGATTGAGTGAGGGGCAAGGACTTGATCTATACTTCCTTGTTTACTGAATTAATTGATATTATCAGAATCTTGGTAATTAATGGGATTACTGAAGAACACCAGGGCTCAGAAGCTTTGCCTGCATTTAAAGCTCAAGAATCATATTACGTTTTTCCCTGGAGTCAACTAATTGGTGAATTGAGTTGGGCTTGCTGTGAGACTAGAGAGAGATGGGAAAACGTAAGAAGTGAGAATCTACTCGCAAAGTAACACCCTACTCCAGTGGCTCCTTAAAATGTCCATTTCGAGTGGTATACAAATTATGTTAATTGTGTGAGTTTGCACTTCAGTCACAGCACCAGTGCCAGGTGTAATGTCAGGCCAAACAGAGATCTGTGTTGGGCTTGAGAAACTTGGGTAATTCAACTTTTGAAAGATGTTGACTGTTAAATGCTTTTAACTGAGGAGAACGTAACATTGGGTACTTCAAGGTGAAAGGCACAAAAAGAAAAATATGGACAAAATGATGCCAGAATAACAAAGCTTTGGGAGCAGTGACAAATAGTAATACTGAATGATCCAGCGTTCACACCAAAAGCGTTTTTTCACTCATGCAAAAGTCAATGCACAGACACGAATGGTTGCGAACAACGCAAATTTTCGCTGGGCAGTGCGAAGGAAAAATTTGCCTCATTCGCGTGAGTTGAAATATTCCAATTGTTGCGAAAAATTTGCGTGACGCTGAATTCCATTAAATTCCATTTCAATTATCCAATTACTTGATTATTCATTGGAATTATTGGTTGAATTCTACAGCAATCAACTTCCCCAGTCTTCAGACTTCATACATTCACATAAACTGTACTATACATACACTTTCTCCGAATAAAATAATTCTGGGTGACGGGAGGATGGGTTGTAAGAGTGAATGAATAGATAAAAAGTGTGTGTAAATTGCACCAGGTTCAGAGGACCATCATGGGAGATGCAGTATGCGAGTGGATGAGATATGCCAGCCGCCTTTCTCAACTAGCAGAGCCTCCTGAGAACTATTAATAATGAAACAACATGCTGGTTTGTATGGATTCACATATCATGAAAATGGCTTTTTAGGTGCTGTTACAGACCTTTTACCTCTCTGCTCGGTTCACACTAGCGCAGGAGTTTGTGAAAGGCACAGTGGGAGCACTCTTTGCCCTCGTGGAGAGCTTTTTAGTTACTGGTGGAAACTGGTGTTTGGTGTGTAGAGTGCAGTATGTGTGGGGCTGTAGAGGCGATCTGTTAGAAGTTCTACCACAGCCGGAGTGGCACTTCAATGCCCAGCTTGCTGACTTACAGCACTGAGCTGGCTGGGTTTTCTTTCCCCTGTGATGGACTGTTTTAGAATCTTAACATTCAGTATTAGTTTAGGGTTTGGCTTGGTACCTGTCTGGTCTTTTGTGTCACAATGTCAGAATATATTAAATATTCCCAACCGTATTGCAAGTTAGAGACCCGAATGGCTGAAACCTAAATAATTTATTTGAGGACATAGAATGGTAGAGGTGAGAATGTTTTTCCTCTATTTCAGAATACAACGGGTACCAATGTGTCCATTTCATACCAGTCTTTCTCAGGGGACTAAACCATCATCCACTCCCTGCCTGCCATTATTTGCAATGCTGAATGATAGCTCTTTCTCTAACCCCCTCTATCCCACACTGCAACTGTGGTTTATTGCCTATTTATTTCTGTCCTCTTTTGGTTCCTTTTCCTCTTTTGCTCAGCTTCTATCGCTTTCTTTGTGTCTCTCTGTAGACTATGAGCTGATATCATCCTTTGAAAAGGTAATGATCCCACTGTGTTGAGATTATGTATGTGTGCTGCACAGTGTAATGGCCTGGCTTTTTATTGCCTGCCGCATTCTAATCCCACAACTGAAGGAATGAGATGACACCTGCAGGGAGCTGTGTGCGAGCTGCAGCCTCACATGAAAGAATGGCCATTAAAAATGATCAAAGAAATTACTGCACTCGGCTGCACAGCACTGCTCTCACGCCTGGCTAGGTGCACATCCCTCTGCCCTAACATGCACATGCCCAGGCATTCACACATATACACATACACATGAATGGACTCGTACTAATTAGTATCTTTTTCTGATGGATATTTTCCAAGTGATCCTCTGTGGAAATGTCCTGCGCATAGTTGCCTCAGGCTCTCTGCAGATGATGCACCAACACTTGCAGATAGGAAATGGAGGACATGCGTGAGCTCAAAATGATGTCTGTTCTCCATACCCCGACCACAAATTATTCATGGACGTATTACCACAAGTGTTCTCCTGCTGAATTTTTATCCGACCTTTTCTTCAGGAGTCGTCTGCTATATTAAGAAATTATCTCAAAGTTTATTCATTGCATTTCATTTTACATATTTGCTGTGTTAATGACAAAAGGGTTTTGCTCTTGAGAAATGCAGTCATTGGAAGAATCCGAGTCGGCTTGAAAATACATTCTAACAATTAGTACAGCGGTAAACATTTGCAGCAGAATCATGGTTGAGTTAATTTCCTCTCTGATATCTACCTCTGCAACACTGCATCCAGCTATACTGAACTGTATTTCCTCCTTCTTTTCATGTCACTGTTCACGAGCCCCGTGTCCCTGTTTATGTATGTTCTTTCTCTCAATTGTGCATCTGGCTGTCTCTGCCCTCTTCACCAGGTGCAGCACCTTTGCTGCCTGTCCTTTCTGGGAGGTGACACAGCGTGAGGTAGGCGGCTGTTCTTATCATGGCCCTCTGTGCTGGCTAGCCAATGACATTTTTCTGAGGTCCGTCTACTGCCCCTCCGTAACGTATTCACTCTTTAAGCTGAGATACACTTATAAATGCAATTTATTTCCCTTAGAGCCTGGAATAATAACTCTTTCACTTGGTTAAATGTCTGATCTGAAATGGCATCCACTACTTAATGTGCTATTAAAATCAACACTTGCAGAAATTACAGGAGGAGTCTCATTTATGGCAAAGGGCGGAGAGAAATTGAGAAATACCACCTTGAGACACAAAAAGAACCAAATTCTTATTGTAACTAAATGGTTATTTGCCATATGTTATGTTTTCCTGCATTTACCATAGGCTCGCCAACGCAGAGAGTGTGGTTATCACAGAGATCCATTTTACTAAGAGATTCCTTTTTTCATTTCTCCTCCTTTTTCCCTTAGCCTCCCCCTTCTCTCTCTCTCAGCGGTCCATTTTAGAACCATGAAGCTGCATGGTTTGGTGGGTAATTTCACTGTCTTTTCATGTGTCGGAGTGCGAAGAATCCTCCTCCATTAGGTAGTGTCATCTTGTGATGTATGATGTATGCACAGAAAGGCAATCTGATGTTTATTCATGACTTTCAAGGCAATGCCTCAGCTACGCCCTCTGATTTCCTTTTAAGGAACAAAACTACGTGAGATTGAGAGTTCAGTTTAAAGGCGCACAGACCATCCTGCAGCACTTCTTCTGTTTCTCTCCCCCTCTCTCTCTCTCTCTCACCACTCTTTTTTTCTAATCTCTTTTAAATTCTCCCTCGATATGTTTTCTGTCAGATTTAATTTATTTGACCCTTAGAAAAAAGATCACATGCAGTTATTTCCTTCTGATTTTGCCTCGCTGTCTCCCCTTTTTGCGTCTGTACTTAACTAAGAACTTTGATGAAAGGTTAATCCATCCATCCATTTTCAACCGCTTATCCGGGGTCAGGTCGCGGTGGCAGCAGGTCCAGCAGGCTGACCCAGGCTTCTCTCTCACCCGCAACACTTTCCAGCTCATTTTGGGGGACCCCGAGGCGTTCCAAGGCCAGCCGGGAGATATAATCCCTCCAGCGTGTCCTAGGTCTTCCCCGGGGTCTCCTACCAGTTGGACATGCCTGGGAAACCTCTAATGGGAGGCGTCCAGGAGGCATCCTGACTAGATGCCCGAACCACCTCAGCTGACTCCTTTCGACACGAACGAGCAGCGGCTCGACTCCAAACTCCCTCCTGATGTCCGAGCTTCTTACCCTATATCTAAGGCTGAGCCCGGCAACCCTACGGAGGAAGCTCATTTCGGCCGCTTGTATCCGAGACCTCGTTCTTTCGGTCACGACCCAGAGTTTGTGGCCATAGGTGAGGGTTGGAACGTAGACCGACCAGTAAATGGAGAGCTTCGCCTTCCGGCTCAGCTCCCTCTTCACCAAGACGGACCGGTACAGCGCCTGTTTTACAGCTGCAGCCGCACCGATCCGCCTGTCGATCTCCCGCTCCACCTTACCCTCACTCGTGAACAAGACCCCGAGATACTTGAACTCCTTCGCTTGGGGTAGGCAGTTTGTCCCCACCTGGAGGGAGCAATCCACCGGTTTCCGGCAGAGCACCATGGCCTCAGATTTGGAGGTGCTAACTCTCATCCCTGCCGCTTCACACTCGGCTGCAAAACGCCCCAGTGAATGCTGGAGGTCACGGTCCGAGGAGGCAAACAGGACCACATCATCCGCGAACAGCGGAGAGGCGATCTCGAGACTCTCGAACCGGATCCTCTCCGCCCCCTGGCTGCGCCTAGATATCCTGTCCATAAAAGTCACGAACAGGACCGGTGATAAAGAGCAGCCCTGGCGGAGGCCAACACCCACCAGGAACGTGTCTGACTTATTACCGAGGATACGAACACAGTTCCTACTGCAGGCGTACAAAGACCGGATGGCCCGTACCAACGGGTCCGGCACCCCATACTCCCGCAGCACCCCCCACAAAAACCCCCGAGGGACCCGGTCGAAAGCCTTCTCCAAGTCCACAAAGCACATGTAGACTGGTTGGGCGAACTCCCAGGAACCCTCCAGTAGTCTTGCAAGGGTAAAGAGCTGGTCCACTGTTCCACGGCCGGGACGGAATCCGCACTGTTCGTCTTGAATCTGAGGTTCGACAATCGGTCGGAGCCTCCTTTCCAGCACCCTGGCATAAGCTTTTCCCGGGAGGCTGAGCAGTGTGATACCACGATAGTTCGAGCACACTCTCCGGTCCCCCTTCTTGAAGATGGGAACCACCACCCCGGTCTGCAAGTCCATGGTCACTGTTCCCGACCCCCATGCGACACTGCAAAAGCGTGTCAGCCAAGACAGCCCAATAGTGTTAATTTATATAGTTTTTTTTATAGTAGGCTGGCACATTAATGAGACACCACCACTGCAAGTCTTAAAAGGCCCTCTGGCCACACGCGACACACGCGACACAAACACACACTCACACACGTTATTGACTATGCAAACAATCATGTGTTGGAGGAAATCTCGTCACAACTGGAAACCAACAGCTTCTTTGCAATTTTGACTCTACATCCAGTGTGTTATAAAGTAACCATTATTCAAAAAGCATGTCCCTATTTGTCTTATAAATCACTTTTTAATGGTAATAAAGCCACATCTATCCATCATACTAGCACAAGTCTATGCAGGCCTTTGATGGGATTCCTCCTGTGAACAAATGGTATCTATTAATATTCTCAATGACCAACCTTCGGTTTTAGGACTCCACACACAGAGAGTGATGGTGTGCACAGTATAAACCAGGAAAACTCTCATACTTAGACCTGTTTACTTAGCTTTGCATGAGACATGGACAGGTCCCTCCTCCATCATGCCGTGTTTGATTTGAATGGCTAAAGTAATTTTTTGGGGGATGCATATAAGTGAGGCAAATGACTGCATTTTGTATTTAGGATTTGTAATACTGTGCTTCTAACCATATGCTCTCGTCCTTGAGTTGTGCATATTATAACCTTATATGATAAATAATGCAAATGTGGCAACCTCTGCAAATGCCAGAAAAAAATGGGTTAGACAGGAGGGAGAGAGCAAGGGAGCGAAGGAGTAGAGAGGGGAGAATGAGAGAGCAACAGCTTGCATGACTAACTGATTGTTGTGCTGTCAAATTGATTTGCATGAAAAAGGCCGGCCTAATTGCAACACTTAGCTGCAGCACACTGATAATACAGAGAAGGATTACAAAAGAACATGGAGGAGCTTTTATTAAGAAGGATTTTCTGGGTGTCTGAGATGCACCACCACCTTCAGTGTTCACCTTGTCCTGTCTGACATGACAGATCCATCATGCTGAAGCATACACATTGCTGTCTTAGCAGACATTAACATATAGATCATTCTTACTTTATACCTTTATCATTTGAAGCTAAAAAGTTTGTAAGAAAAAAATCCTTTTAAAAGAGGTAGGTTCTTTTGACAAAAGTGCACAAACTTTCCCTGCAAGAATGAAATACCCCAAAGAAATGGATGCTAGCTTTTGGTTGATAAAGTAGTGGAATAAAGAGTGAAATCAGTCCAAAGGTCTGATTTCACAGGATATTGTCATACAGAATATACTCAAAACATGGTGAAACTGTTGTTTGATAATTCTACAGACCTAAAATAGTGAATTGAATATTATATC